>NC_140966.1:18559818-18592318 GCF_056783735.1 Eptatretus burgeri
TGGTGTTGTGTCTGGGTATCTTTGGAATTATACAAGTTCCACAAAGTAAAAGTTTTCCTCTCCACCCTCCCTTCTTCTAGACATTCTTCTCGTGTTACTTTCCTTTCCATCCTTTGGTCCATTGTCCTGTCTGGTGCAATGAACGTGACACTGCATTTCTCAGTTTTCCTCATTTTCTTTGCTGCTTTTAAGATTTTGTTGATTCCTCAGGTTTTTACGAGAAGAACGCTTGTTTTGATTGCTTCCACCAAGCCTTACTGTCTTGATGATGCATATTCCTGATGGTTACCATCTGACTGTAATTATGTTCAATACTTCCTTTAGCTCCTCTGATTAACACTCATCAAAACGTTTGCCTTTTGATTCAACCACATTCGCTATGATTGTCTTTCTTCTCTCCCTGTCAACCCCCATAATCCAATCACCCACTGTCACACTGTGTTGTATTTGCTGGAGCGGTTCATTTGCATTTTTGTTTGGTGATGGGAATCATGTTGTAAGGAGGTCAAGCATATCGCATCTGGAGGCATGGGAGGAGAGAGGGAGTCAAAAGCACACAAATTTTCAGAGGTCACTGAAATACCACCTATATTTCCACAATATCTCTGTGGGCTTCATGGATATTGGATGCCCCATTGAGTCAGGGTGAGTCGGACAGCTTTGTCGAGTTATCCGCTTCAGAATCGTCAAAAGGAAATAATTTTATGTTTTTTTTTTTTAATTTCACTCTAAACAAGAGAATTTTAAATCGGGGAAGTTATGTCACTGCATTTTAATTTCCGCAAGAAAATACCTGGGATTCACACCAGTATATGTTCCTCTTCCCAGAATGGCACATGATGGTCTTAATCACGCAAGAATAATTACCTGGTCCTGGAAAGGAGGAATACCCTCAGTACATGGCCCAATGAAATCTGTGCCACCTGACTGAGTCAGACCACTCTTATCTTGGATTTAATTTAAAATACGGGAAATCAGGGAATGAGCGGACAGGGGGAGGAGTATTGAGGCTCAGCCAACAGCTGTTTCTGGACATGTCTGATGCAAAGAGATCATGAACCACACCCAGAATTCGGACTATTGTTGTTACATACTGTATGATGCCTTGCACCAGCTGGCACTGGCTTCCCACACCCCATTGATGCTCTTATGGCCAGGCATTGCATTTTCCTGGCCAAGCTGACTCCACATGGCTCATGCATATGAGCTGGCACACGTGCTGCAGACTGCAGTGTCTCACACCTGTATGCACAGTCAAGAATAGGCTTTTTCTACAAAAGCCTTGCACTGGTCCTGACGAGTTAATGCTCTTTGAGGCAGGTGCTGCATTCATCCTCCTGGATTGATGCTCTTGAGCTGGGAATTCAACTGCGTTCACTGCCTTGTGCTTCACAATTGCCCTCAGAGACTAGCATGATATGCTGCGGGAGGCATTCATGGGTGCTGACTCCAAGATTGTCAGGTCAGGTCAAACTGGATATGTGACGTGCTACAGGTACCATGTAAACCTGTACTAACCTGTTCCTTGGTTGGGTTGTCGGTGACTAAACTGTCTCCCGCACCAAGTTTCTTGGTGAGGAGGGTGCATGACATGGACACCCAGCAGGATAAAAAACAAAACTTGTCAAAGGGCGGAAGAGCTCCTTGTGAGCCAACAGCCATTTACATCTAGTGCCCAACCGTGTCTGCGGGCATCCTCCTGCAGTTGGGTTACTTTTGCAAGGAGGTTGGTGGCAGGATTTGCACTGTGGCCACCATAAAACCCTCCATTCTGCAAAACATACTAAAACATCTGAAAACCCACTCCCTGGGAGTGCCTCCTGTGCAGCTGCCCTTTACAGGGCAGCTCTCTGGGTAACGGGATTGGGGCAAAGCCTTCGGGACCCCTACTCTTTGATGATAGGAGGGAAAGCATAGGATAACCTTTCCGGGTCAGATTGCGGTAGTGTGTGTCAGGGTGGTGCTGAGGTGTCGTCCACCAGACGGCGGTCTCCTTAGGGTAACCTGAGGCAGTACCTTCAGGTGGGTGCCTGGAATGTCCTATCCCAAAGAGAGGATGATCACCTGTCTCTGTTATCATCTGAGCTCAAGCGTTTGGACATCGGTTTTGCAGCACTCCCTGAGGTTCGGAGAGACCGGATTGCGATGAGATCATGTTGGGTGGTTACACCTACTATTGATCTGCTCGCTCTGATTGTTACCATGCCCACGGAGTTGCTGTAGCTGTGTCAAATAAGCTGACTCCAATGATAATTGAGGTAATACTGGTCAACGAGTGTATTATAAGACGAAAGATTTGTCACCACTTGGGTGTCATTTCCCTGGTCTCTGTTTATGCTCCGACTGAGGCGAGTGATCTCACCGTGAAGGATGCATTCTACGCCACGCTCGAGTCTGTGGAGGATCAGTGCCCCAGGTGAGATACTCTTCTAGTCTTGGGGGATTTCAATGCATCGACTGGAATTGATAGGGATGGTTAATGAGACGTGTGTTGTTCCCCATGTGTCTTGAACTGTGAACCTGAATAGCACTAAGTTCCTTGACTTTGCAAGAAGTCATGGAATCTGGGTGGCTGGTTCATGGTTTCAGCGCCCACAAGCTCATCGCTGGACTTGGTGTTCCAATGCTGTCGGTGTGGCAAAGGAGATTGACCATGTGTTCATTCATGGTCGCTGGAGGATGATCCAGAACTGCAGAGTCGACGGGAGTGCTCAGTCGTCCAGGCATTACATGACAAATAAGGACTGAACCTCACACAAATTGCAACAGAAAATCTGATAACTGATCATTACTCATAAATGTGTCCTCTATAACATATAAATAGTCCTAATGAATCCAAGTGGTGGATTTTTTTTTTAATATAAATTAAAATTATTAAAATTATTTTTAATATAATTTTATTTTATTTTTCCAAAATGCTTCTTTACCGTACTCTGGTACCACTTTTTACTACTTTATAATGGGATATTTAGCAACGTTCTAACTATACATGTAATACTAAACACATATTTCCATAGGAAGATGGTCTGGTTTTATTACTGAGATGACCCGTGCCTTCAGATAAGACCTCTAAATTATTTAAACCATTTACTATGGCCTGGCATGTATACTTTAATAATGCATGCACTGATGTTCAACACAAGTAATAATGTGTAACGATAAAAAGTCATGTGCTTCTGAAGACATTATTTTAAAGTAACAGCACTATTATTCTATTGAAGGCAACATAATATTTTAGGTTGTCTGGTTACTCAACCACTGGTTTCATCATCGTCATCGTCATCACATTCAGTCTGAAATGAATTTGCACATCCTGATCCTTTGCAGTTGCTGCATGCAACAGAGCACTCAATGTCGTGCTTCTTGCATGTGCACCTCAGGCTGCTGCAATCTGTCTTGCAGCTGCATCTGATGACCTGCAGGAGTTCCTGGGGACCTGGTGGTAAGTCAGTTTGGACAGGGATGAGCCCCCCTCACTTTCTTGCCATCCCCAGTCTGGCGGCAGGTGTTCATCCACGGTTCCCTTCCACTGCTGCACCTGGTAGTACACACGGAGACTGTGGTACTTTACTGCTGCAGAGGTAGGTGGTAGGTTCTGTGGCTGTACATAAGAAGTTCTAGTAGCCACCTTCTCACAAAAGTGCTTGTGTCGTACTGAGTTGAGTCCCCTCCCCAGGCTTACCATTGTACAGGTAGACCAAAGCATTCTCTCCTGCTGTCACAACATCTGCTGTGGAAGCTGACGGTGTGTCAAACACTGCAGCTTGCTCATGGAAGTCATCACTGGCTGTGAATTTCTTGAGGGCGGCTCCTTTACCAATGCCATACAGGCGGGATGTAGTATCACACCCAAGAATCGCGTGGATGAAGAGAATGTGAGTGCACACACTGGGACCCAGTTGCTGCTTGAGAGCCTCTATGTTCCAGACATGTGGGTTCTTTGTGCTCTTCTTTGCTCAGGTTGGAAGAAGAGGTCATGTGACTCGAGTTTGATATGGTACATAAGGAGCATGAGCAGATCTGTATCATCACCGATGAGCACAGTGTTTGTTGTGGTTGAAGACTCCACTGCTTTCTGCACTACGAGGAGATCAGCATCACCTGAAGCATGATACGTCTGACAGTTCTTCTTCTACAGTTGGCCACTAAGCATGTTGATGAACTGTTGTTTGTTTGTGTTGTTTGCGAGGAACTCATCTTTTTTCATTGTAACAGGCATGCCCTCATCAAAAGTCACGGTTGCTCCAGTCCTCCTACCTGCTCGTCTCTGGTGTGTCATGTCCTTGGTGGATGTACCCTCATAACCATCGAAAACGACAATTGCCTCTCCATACTTTCTTGTGACATACTCGGTGTACAACCTGCGATGTTATTGTATGTGGATCCACGTGTGCATAGGATGTGCTGAACAAGTGCTCCACCATCCAGCACGTACTGAACCTGGCCTGTGATCCCTGGAAGGTCAGGTGTGAGGATGGCCCAGATGGCATCTGCTAGCACTGGCTTCTGTAGCTGTTGAAAGCATTAGGGAGGTGTCAAACAGTGCTGGTGGATGACTGCACAGCTCGTACTTGAATACTGATGCCAGATCTCGTGATGCTTTTGCAGCAACTGTGAGTCGCTGGAAAAATAATTGAGGATCCACCTGCACTGCTTCGCCACCAATCTTCACTGATGATTGCGTGCTCATGGTGATTGCCTGATCCCTTTTCATGAATGTGTACTCATCAGTGGTGTGTCCATCCATGCTGGCTAAGATGGTGTTCCCGATCGTCTTTGCCTTGTCAGCATTCACAGTAGTGTGTGCATGGACCCCAGTTGAGACACTGCGCAAGCTTGGATCAGGCAAGAAGGGGTTTCTTTCATGGAGATAGTTCAGAACTGCGTGTGTGTCCTTCAGGTCACGTGCTTGCCTTGCATGGCATTGTTGACTTCAGCGCAAGCTGGCATGGCGAAGAGCCATGTTACATGCTGCTGTTCTGTCATCCCTCGCCCTTTTGTGAGGCCACCACTGGTCTTCATGCTTCTCATTAGCACTTGTTCAATGATGAGATCTACAGACAGGCCAGTCCATAGGTGATCACTTCTTCTGACCACATGGAATCCCTCTTCAAATCCCTGGTAGACATCTGGATGTTCCTCCTGGAGCTTGCACATTCATTTTTAGCTCGCCTGTTCGAAGAAAAGAGAGCCATAGCGATACCCTCGGCGTGAGCGTGAGCGTCAGCGTCAGCGTCAGCGTGAGCATGAAAATGTTAAAGTTTTTGGTGCAAGTTATTTTTTCCTTTCTAATATAATGTTTTTATCTACCACACTATTTTTTTACTGATTACAATATATAAATACATATATTGCTTTAAAATATATTTGGATCAGACTTCACTGCAATGCTTTATAAAAAATATTATTAATCTCGTCTTTTAAAAACGATAAATGTATAAACAGGCGAGCATTGGGTGGCTTTGACACCAACTCTCTGGTTAAAGTACAGTAACTGTGCCAAATAACCACACATTAATTTCACTGATTGCACATTTTGCAACTTTCAACTTGACCGTTTTTACAATGCAAATCTCTTCAATTTGTTGTGAATTTCCTTTTGAACATGCACTGTACTGCACCCAATATCATGTCTCATGTAGAACAAAGTTTCTGGCAGATTGTGGATCGTACTGAACCCTTTGTATGGACATCAGACAAACAGACAGGCAAAAATCCATTATTTTAAGATGGGCGGCAATGGAGTAAAATGCCATCGCCGATTTCAGTGCTTTTCAAAGGTTTCCACCACTTGGATTCCTTAGGACTTTTGATATGTTATAAACGACATATTTATGAGAATAAACCAGTGGAAAGAGTTTCTGTTGCAATTTGTGTGAGGTCATGTCATATAATGCCTGTACTACAGTTCCTCAATACTGACCACAGGCTTGTTGTAGCAACTCTGAAGTTGTAGCTTAAATCCAGGGGAATGGTACCATCCCAGCCTAGGCTGGGTGTTGGCAAGCTCAAGGATGAGAGGGTAGCTGAGGAGTTTGCAAACAGGCTGAGTGTAGAATTGGGGGGGGGGGGTCTGTGTGCTTTGGAGGATCCTGAAGAGTTGTGGAGTGCCTAAAATACCACCGTCCTTGATGTTGCCGGTCGACGTCTTGGCACTCACCATCAGATGAAGAAGAATTTTGTGTCTCAAGGGACACTGGATACCATTGACCCGAGTCGCAGTGCCAGGCTGAATTGCAGAGCTGAGCTGTTCAGGGAGCTGACGTGTAAAACTGAACCTGCACTAAGGGTGGACAAGTAGGCCTATGTGCGAGGAATATGTGAGGGGGTAGAGCATCGTCTGAGGTCAAGTGATTCTCGTCCTTCTTACAAGGGAATTTGTGCATTGCATTCCTGTAAGCCTGTCCCTCGGTGTACTGCAGTTAGAGCAGAGCGTGGTGGGATCTTGAAAGAGGAGTCCGAAGTGAAGGCCCGCTGGGCCGGTTACTTTGAGCGGTTGTACCAGGCTGATCCACAGCTGTCAAGCTGGATGTCAGGGGAGTTACTATCCCTCGCTGACCCTCTAATCAACGGTGGTCCACCTTCTTTTGTAGAAACACAGGACGCGGCAAACTGGTTGAAATAGGGTAAAGCTCCTGGGAACTGTGGCATCCATGCTGAACTTCTCAAGGCTGGTTGAAATGCTGTACTCGTGTCATTGCATGCAGTTCTGTGCTCTGCCTGGAACACAGACATCATCCAAACTGACTGGAAGAGGGACCTTGTTGTCCCTCTCTGAAAAGGGAAGGGTGATCGCCAGTACTGCAACAACTACCGAGGGGTGACGCTGTTCACAGTGCCAGGCAATGTCTTTGCTCAGATAATTATTGATGGGGTTCGCCACCATTTGCTTGAGCACGAGCGTCCAGAGCAGTCAGGCTTTACACAAAATAGGTCAACGATTGAACGTATCCTTGATCTTCAGGTCCTCACCGAACGAAGATGAGAGTTTCCGTCGGGGTTGCTTGCAGCCGATGTTGATCTCTGTAAAGCATGTGATTCAGTGAATCGGGATGCCCTCTGGAGGATTCTTGGTCTTCTAGGGGTGCCACCAAAACTGATCAATATGATGTCTGAACTATACTGTGGTACCGAGAATGCTGTGAGATGTGGTGGTACCATCTCTGACTTATTAGTCATCTTTGTGGAGATGCAAGATATCCTTTTTGGGCCCTTGAGGTGCTGAATGAGGAGTCGGAGCCACTGGGATTATGGGTTTCCTGGGTCAAAACTAAGTTCCAAGCTTTCAATGACATCTTGGATGCTGCTTTCCTGTCTGTGTCTGTTTGTGGTGAGGAATTTGAAGTCGTGGAGAGAGTCACTTACCTTGGCAGTGATATTCATGTCTCTGCTGGCTGTGAGTCAGAGGTCAACAGATGTCTGGGTCGAGCCTGGGGAGTCATGGATTCACTGGATAATGGGGTGTGGCACTGCCGGTACCTGTGCGGGAGGACGAAAATCTGAGTCTTCAGGTCCTTGGTGCTTCCAGTCTTGCTCTCTGGATGCGAGACTTGGACTCTAACCAGGGATCTGAGACGGAGACTTAATTCCTTTGGTTCCAGGTCTCTTCGGAAAATCCTTGGCTATAGCTGGTCGGACTTTGTGTCCAACGAGCAGTTGCTGAGAGACTCAAATGAGATTTGTTACCTGCATAGTCCATGAGCGTCAGCTGCGGCTGTATGGACACGTGGCTCATTTTCCTGACACTGATCCCGCTCACCAGATTCTCTCAGCGAGGGAGTCTCGTGAGTGGAGGAGGCCAATGGGCTGACCACGTGCCTTGTGGTTGCAGCAGGTTGATCAGCATCTCAAGGAGATGGGGATGGGCCAGGCATCTGCCTGGGGGATGGCCAGACGGAGGCCCCTGGAGTACCGGCGGAAAGTGGACGCAGTGACGTGCTCCTCTGGCGCATGCCCCCATACCTGACTTGAAACATGTCTTTCAATCCTGATAAATCTCACACTCTCACTGTCTTTCCAAAAGGATAATCTGGAACCCCTCCCCCTCCTCGCACCCCATCTACTTTCTTAATGATCCTCGTGAAGAAGTTCTGTCACTCAAGCTTCTGGGCCTCACTATCTCCCATGACCTTACCTGGGAAAGCCAGATTTCCATGCTGGTCTTCAAAGCCAGTCTTCCTTTAGCTTTTCTGATTGCATCTTCCATTCCTGAAAAATAGGCATTCATGGATGCTGATGTTCCAGGATATATGCATATGAGCTTTCCTTGTCACACACCTGGTTGAGGATGCTCAGTTGTCAAATAGTTGACAACTGGGCATCCTCTGTCGTGCAAAGACCTTCCTTAGCACACCTGAGGTCCTAACCACAAACAAAGCTTTCATCCAAGGCCTGAAGGAGTTCTGCTCTTCGCCCTGTGCCGGTGCTTCTGCCTCGCCCCTTATTCTGCTTCACACTGTGGAAAACAAGGCTTTTATGATCATTGGTATCTCCCGCGATGAAGCTGCGTCTTTGGGTCTTTCAATCTCTCACTACTAGCAGGTCGGTGGTCTCTCTATCTTCTACAGACTCCTCTCCGGCCTTGCACCCCCTCCTTTGTCTGTGCTCTGTCCCCCGAATATTTCTGCAGGGTGCTCAAGGTTTGCCAGCAACCCCTTTCTGCTGAAACTGCCAGAATCAAGAATCACTGCTCACCTTTCCTCTTTCATTCCCACCTCTGGAACAAACTCCCACACTCTCTTCAATCCCACTCTTCCCTCCAGGTCTTCAAAACATCTGTTCACCACCATCTCATATCTTCCCCCATCCAAAACCATGATCCTTTCTTACCCTATTAATCCACCCCAAACCCACCTCCTTCAAATTCCCTGCTTTCCTTCATGAAAGTCCCTCTAGTAGCCATCCTGTTTTACCCCGTGTCCCCCGCCCCATCCCTCTCCCTTCCACAGATCTCCTCATGTCTCTGTTCCCCACTGTTTTGTACTTCCCTCTCTCACCCTCTCTTTTCTCCTGCTCCCTTTGTTGTATGATCTGTGTGTTTGCTCTTATAGTACTGTTTTCGAGCCTCCCAAATTACTGTATGCCAAAAAAAACCAAATACTACTTTCCCAAGAACTATTTTTTTTTCGACTGCAGCAAGTTAATGAAATGAGAATTTGAATCTTCTGTATTCAGACGTAAGGCTGAAAGTCTTTGGCAAAGACATGATTACTAATTGGTGCGAAGGAAACAGCATCATCTCTTGTTTTAATATTTGGCTTGTCCGGTGAATAAAAGTAGTGCCAAAACAACCGAGGCCTGGGTTTATCATCAAAGTGCAGCTCCATCAATGGCCTTATAGTTCAGTTGATCTGTGCTTTGACCAATAAGAAACTGCAAAAGAATTGCTGTGTCTTGAAACTCACCCCTCCACCCCCCCCCCCCACCAAATCCTCCCGAACAACATCTCAAAAATGTCTGAGATGGTCACCGATTTCCCCACCGATGTCCATCTTGAAAACAGAAATAGAGGTATTTGTTATATTTGAGTAATTTTAGTGTCAAATTGTATGGTTTTAACCATCCTGAATCATACATTTGCTTTCATCTTTGTATTTTTTCCATTTGTAGCATAGTAGAGTGATACTACATAACAATGAATCCGTTCAATTATCACTCTAAAGTCTAAGCGGTTACGTCCTTTGCACTGAATCCAAGTTTCTCATCCATGCTATCCATAAAAAGCAAAGCTGAATCTGAGCATTTGATATCCCTGTACTTGTCCCATACAACTGAGTATTTCAGTCATCCTTCCTTTGCACTGCGTGCTTTCCAAAGAGCGAAATGATGCATTTGTGTAGCCGACACCCGTGTCCTTGCCACATGCAACTGAGGATTAAAATCCATACTTCGTACAGGTGCATGTTCACGTTCTGCTGAAGAACAATCGTTTTTATTTTCATCTAATGACTCTCAGAAGAACCTCGGGAGCTGGTGGCAAATGTTTTGTTTGTGGCTCAAGGTGATCCTGCACTCAAACCATCCCCATTGTGCTAGATTTGAGTTGATTTATTCCATGTGGATTTCAGGACTTTCCAAAGAACATGTTGCTTCCACGCTGAAACATTGTTGCGGAGATTCTGTAGTTCCTGCGTCGATCAAGGACAAACTGCAATTGCAAGGTCCCTTATAGAAGTGCATGTCAATCTTTCCTGCATCAGCCAGATCTGCAATTCGTGCAAAATATATTGGCACAGGTGTCTGTCATTTGGTTCAGGGTGTCACAGTTTCAACTAGAAGAGTGCTCGGTGGAGCGCATACCTCCGCTGCGCAACGCGTGATCCACGACAACATATCAGGCCCAATACATTTTTGAAATATCAGGCTATATATCGTTTTTGGACCGATCTCTCAATGGTGAAGAATCACTTTCATAAATAAATAATTCTCGTATCCAGATTCGGATTCAGATCTTCACCAAAATCGAATCAATTCGAACTTGTTACACACCCAACATGTCCACAAAATTTCATCAGGATGTGTCCACAGCTTTTTGAGATATCGTACACACAGAAACTATATTCTGCGACTAATTGTTGGTGCTTCTTCATTTATTTTCTTGAAGTCATGGCTCATAACATTTTTGTTGAGGTACTCCTGTTGGCATGTTTGATGAACCAGGAGATGTCCAGGAGATGTGCAGATGCTGTCTTGACATAATTTGATTGCTTTATTGATACCAATGCTTCCCTTCTCACGAAGTTAGCACAGTCTGTCGTCAATTGTCCAGAGGCTCCTTCCGAATTTCATAATAGTCCATGATCTGAAACAGAAAATAAAATGAATCAATAGGTGAGAAAGATAGCTTTTATCACTGGGTCATGATTTAAAAAAAAAATACTCAACCACACACCACACATTTTCCTTTCCAGAAATACCACAAGGGCCAGGCACCGGCAGAAAGAGAGGATCGACACACTGTAGTTGTTTCACTACGTTCACCTCTTCACAATTCCCAAGTTGATTAAAGTAAGACACCAAAGATTTATTGTAGGCACTTGTGGCTAGTATAATTAGTTTCAGCAAGGCCATTACCACACAAAAAGACCAGATTGCTGAAATCAGACACCTACATTTATTTCTGTGTTGGAGATGCATATTTGGTGAGGTATTCAGTGCCCATCTTGAAAAATGGCAGCCATTTTGGATTTTTTTTTTCTTGGCTGTCATCTTTATAAAATCATCCAATGACAACGTCTTTGCAAAGTTTTATGTCCTTACTAGACGACCCGTGAACCCGTTGGGTTCCTCACGTGACAGCGGTTGATAAAAAAAATCATTTCAAAAAAAAAAAAGATAGCTCCAGCGAACTATACCGCCGAGGTTGTTTGCATTGATCAAATTCTCCTGAAGAGTACATGACTGAATCGGGAATTGATTTTTTTTAAATAATTTTTTCGTTGTCCAATTTGAACAAAACTTGACACTGCACACCGCAGGAGAATAGTGAGTAAGGTGGGCTGAAATTTTTTGCGCTATCATGTACCGTTTTGGCTGTATTTCGGGAACATACATACAATATGAGAGTGTTGGTAATATATAGATAGATAGATATCTTTATTTCATTGGCACTTTTTTCCAAACCTACATTTATCGACATTTTTGGTTTGGAAAGGGTTTGGGGATTATTTACAACCAATCCATTTTTTTGCAATTTGTTTTTAGATTTGTTATTTTATCTGCTGGATTGACTGGACTATTATGACTAATTAATGGTATTTTGGTTTGATTTTTTTTTGGTCCTTAATCCCCAATTTGATTTCAAACTTTATGGTTTGAAGAATATGTAAGTTACAATTCCATGTCGTGTAATTTTCAGAACGCAATGTAAAGTTAAATTGGCAATGGTATAGGTTGGCATAAAAGGTGAGGTTGGCAAAACCCAGGATGTTGGCATCCATTGGAAGAAGAGAATTCCTCCTTAATTGTCCTGAGTGTGGAGTGAAAAGTGATGTCATAAAAATCGCTATTTCATCAGAGTGCTCTGGGAAGTGATGTCACTTTTCCCAGCTCAGTGGCAGTGTTTGTCTGGTCGGGTCAGTTGTTGTCTCGGAAAGAGTGCCTTCAGAAAGTATTCACACCCCTTCACTTTTTGTCACATTTTCTTGTGTTACAGCCTGAATTTAAAATGGATTAAATTTAAAAAAAATTATTGTCACCGATCTACACAAAGTACCCCAAAATAACAAAGTGAAAACATGTTTTGAGAATTTTTTACAAATTATTTAAAAATAAAAAGCTGAAATGTCTTGTGTCAATAAGTATTCAACCCCCCCCCAACCCCCCCTCCCATTCCCCCAAGTCATTACTTTGTAGAAGCACCTTTGGCAGTGATTAAACTTCGAGTCTTCTTGGGTATGTCTGTATCAGCTTTGAACATCTCGATTTGGGGAGTGTCCCTCATTCTTCCTTGCAGATTTGCTCAAGCTCTGTCAAGTTGGATGTGGAGTGTCGGTGAACAGCAATCTTCAAGTCTTTCCATTGAGTCTCAATAGGATTTAAGTCTGGGCTTTAGCTGGGCCACTCAAGGACTTTGGCCTTCTTGTTCTGAAGTCATTCCAGTGTTTCTTTGGCTGTATGCTTGTGATCATTGTCCTGTTGGAATATAAATCTTCACCACAGTCTAAAGTCTTTTGCACTCTGAAACAGGTTCTCCTCAAGGATTTTCCCATATTTGGCTTCATTCATTGTTCCCTCTATCCTTACAAGTCCCCCAGTCCCTGCTGCTGAAAAGCATCCCCATAACATGATGCTGCCATCACCTTGCTTCACAGTAGGGATGATGTTAAATGGGTGATGAGCTGTACGCTGTTTCCACCAAACGTAGCACTTTGCATTCAGCCAAAGAGTTCAATTTTCGTCTCATCAGACCACATCATCTTTTACCTCATGCTGTCGGAGTCCACGTGCTAAAAAATAAAAGATTTGCTAAAAATTTCTAAAAACATGTTTTCACTTTGTCATTATGGGGTATTTTGCGTACAGAGACATGACAGAAGTACATAGACACCTTAAATTTATTAATTTCATCTGTATAAATCAAGTTTTACTCAGCAATTTGTACTAAGATTCAACTATTTATTTGCAGAAAGGAGTTCCTGGGTCTGGTACGACAATTAACTATGCCTCGAACCCAGGGAGCACACGACCTTTGCAATTTTCAAAGAGGACAAATTGTTGGCTAGTCGGAATGTGGAGTCAGCCTTTATCAGATAGCTCAGAACCTTGGCATTTCACTTTCTACAGTCAATCAAGTGATTGTACAATTCACCAGCGAAGACAAGGAATCCACAGCTTCCCGTTTTGGTCGATCTGGGCCCTCAGAAAGGTGTCTTTGAGCTGTCAAGCCGTCCATTGAGAAAAATTCTAGTTACAAGGCAGCAGATGTTGCAGAAGAGGTCCAAGTTAGCTCAAGAACTGCCATGTGGTACCTTCAACAACTGGGCCACTATGGGAGAGTATCTCGGAGAAAACCTATTCTTAGTACATGCCAACATTCAAAGGAGAAAGAAGTGGGCTGATGAGATGGTCACCAGACCCTTGGCATTTTGGCAAACTGTCATTTTTTTCAGATGGGTCCCAATTTGCTCAATTTTCTGACAGTGGACGCGTATGGGTCTGGAGACTTCCCAGTCAAGAGTTCTCTTTAAACCGATTGCAGCCAACTGTCAAACGCGGTGGTTTTTCAGTGATGGTGTGGGGAGCAATCTGGAGCGCTGGTCCGTCAGAGCTTGTGGAGTGTGTTGGCGACATCAACTCTACGACACATTTCTATCCTTCAGGATGCATGTCTCCCTGTCTTCTCCACTGGTGAGATTGTCAAAAACAACACTGTTCATGGAAGGTGGAGCTCCATGCCACACTACAAAACAAACAAACAAAGAATGGCAGGACAGAAATGGGATCAAGCGACTTCCACGGCCAAGTCAGTCTCCTGACACGAATCCCATTGAACACCTATGGGCCATATTGGATGGAAAAAGTCCAAGAAACCAACATCACGGGCAGAATTGCTCAACCTTTTGCGTGAAGCCTGGGCAGATATCCAGCAAGAGAAAATTTCAGAACTTGTTAGTTCTATGCCTGAAAGAGTAAAAGCATTGAAATCTGCAAAGTCTACCAAATACTAGTGTATGTATTAAAATGGATCAAATGCACTTCAAATGTTCAATAAATAAATTCTTTAAAAAATCATGATGTCCATTTACTTCTGTCACGTCTCTGTAGATTGGTGACAAAACTTTTAAATTAAACCATTTTAAATTCAGGCTGTAACAACAAAATGTGAGGGTGTGAGCACTTTCTGATGGCACTGCAGTTGGCTACATGTGTGCGAGATTTGTATTTTAGCTCCTGCACGAGTCTTCAACTCTCTCGGTGGAGAAAATAAAGATATGGTACCATACTTAGATTAAAACCATCCTCTTGATTGGCAGGACTTTTACCAGATTATGTCACCAGGCAGTTGTTAATGAGGACAAACCAGTAGGGAAGAGAAATAAGGAAGATTGTCAAATTATTTCAATCCAATATAATAGCTATCATATTCTGTGAAACAGCCTGAGTTGAGGAGCATTCGACAGGGAAACCTCTTCCACATGTACATATGTACAATTTGATAAATAGCTGCTGAAGAGAGTAGTTGATAGACTACTGAAGAAAAAAAACATATTGCCTTGACTTGAGCTGAGGCCAATGTTGATAAGTGACTTCTGCATCGATGCTAGATTGACTTTGACCTTGTGTTTTAAGCAGTTTTCTGTGCATTTTAACAACATTGAGTTGTTGCTTTTTCAATTTGTTTTCAGTAAACACTTTTTCTCAAGTGCTTTACATTTGCTTGTAACATGATGATGGTGAAAGTGTCACCAGCATGCAAACACAGCATTGCATGAGCCATTACTTTTGAAAAAATAATATCATGACCGGAAGAGCATCTTTCATTCAATAGCAAGAGGGGACAATTACAATTGAGCAGTTATATAGTATATCCTCTCTGGATTTTGCACAGTTGTTCTCATCAAGCTTTTCTTGGCCAAAGATAAGCTGTCAAAAGTGCTACTCAAACTTGACAAAGCAAATATAAACACATTCTTTGAAACTTTTGTTTGTGAAGTTCACTGCACACTCAGAAGCTGCAACTGTAAATGGATGCCGTTTGAAACCTGAAACAAAGCTACCTTGGTGAGTCCGTTTTTGAGAACACGTGTCATTTGTGAGGATCGGGAGGGAAATATTGGTATGCACAAGGAGGGTGAAAGGGCCATGGTGTGGGTCTTCAGCAGAATTGAATGCCCTCTGAGATTATAGAAAATATTACCAAGTGGAAATTCGATAGGACTTTAAATTGGAGCCGATTTAGGTTTGAAAGGGTTCTTTTATTGAAGTACACGGGTGATTCCTTGAAGAGTTTTCCCATTTTCACAGCCAGTCTTTTATGAAGCTGTTCTTTTGTTGGATCAAGAAAAAGAAGTACAGTTCTGCAATATTGAAAGTGATCCGATGTGACTGAGATAAAAATTATTGTAAGGAGTAAAGTTGAAATTTGAAAGCGTATACACCTGTTTTTTGTGGATCTATAACAGCATTCATTACAACATAGTTACAAGGGACACACTATATAGGGTACTAGCAGGGGTACTTGGCGTTGCCTGACGATGCAGGGTCTCTCCTCCCACCTCTTCCACAGAGTAAAGTTGAAATTTGAAAGCGTATACACCTGTTTTTTGTGGACCTATAACAGCATTCATTACAACATAGTTACAAGGGACGCACTATAGAAGGTACTAGCAGGGGTACCTGGCATTGCCTGACAATGCAGGGTCTCTCCTCCCACCTCTTCCACCCATCCCTCATCCCACCCTACCCCCTCCATCTGGACTCTCACCCACCCCTTCCCACCTCCTCCCACCCCCCTCATTCCAGACTGCCACCCTACCACTTCCTCCTTCTACCTCCTCGTACCCCCCCAGGCCCTCTGGACTCTCACCCCACCCCTGCTCCTCCCACCCCAGTCCCATCCTTTTCCCTCCCTCCTCCCACTTCATCCCATCTCTACCCTTTTCCTCCCTCCTCCCACAAAATAATTTTTGCATGTTTTTTAACGACGTAGGGGAAAATAAATAATAAAAATAAAACCTGATTTCGATTCCTCCCAACCTCTAACTTGCTACATGCTGTGTTGAAATCTGCCTCCTTACAGACATATTCATCGATATGGCCCAAATGAGTCATGGTCGAGATAGATGTTTATCCTCGTCGCCATTTAATGAATCTGGGGTGTGTTCAGTGACCAAGTTTCTTGTGGAACGTTCACCAAGTTGTCTAAGCACTCAAGCAGACACTCCATTCAAAACCGTTGATAAGGAATGGCTGTGGCAGTGCTTGTGACGCTGGGGGAGAGGGGGGAAGCCGTGGCCTGTGGAATGGGTGATGCTCGTAACCCACCAACACAAACTCAACTTCATATATAAGGAATAGGAAGAGAGATCTTTTTCACATGCCAGTATCTTTGACCTCCAGTCTGAAAGGATGTACCTCTTTTATCAATCTGAAGGATGATCTTGGATTATTTTAATGCATGGTAGTGCATTTACCTTTGAGCTGTCTCCACTGGCTGGGTTTGATTCCTGACCCGACTATACACCGTTGGATTGTTGACTTGGTTGGTGATTCACAGGCAGGGCATTGCATCACGAAGTTTGCTGTCCCTCTGTTGGATGTGCAGCTGGGTATCACATCCTCGAACATTAGTTGGTAGATAGAAAATATCCCACGGTGTCATGAAGAGTAAGTAAGTTATTTCCGGAACCATAGACAAATTCCAAATTCCTGCGTAAATCAGTTCCAGTTGAACGTCAAGCCTGGCCAGCCGGTTCGTGAAAGATGGCCCAAAAACTTTCTCTGGTCGACTTCACAAGAGGTGAAGGAAATAATTCAGACAGTGAACTTTGTTGTTGTCATCGTACTCAGAGTACTTAGTTGTACGTATATTTGTCCAGCATGCAAAATGGACAGTGTGAATTGGTAACGAGGATTTGCAATATCTTTCAGCACCAATTTCGGATAATGTTTTTTTCTTTTTACACTTGGTGCTCTCATTGGGAACATAAAAAGTTGCTTTTCTTATCTTGTCTAAGGCTCATGCAGAACAAAGACATCAGGAGATATCAATAATGCTTTCATGTGAAGTAGAAGCAGATTTATAGAAAATGTCTAACTCAGCAGTATGTGGGGTTCAATCCTGGGGCCAAAGCAATATGAGCTAACCGCCAGATGAGGACAGTAAACAGACAACTAAGTTAAGCAATGATCTTGTCATTTCTTCCTCCAAGTCTCCCATTTTTGTCCCTCTACCCTGCTGTTAGTTACCTTGGCTGAGTCATACCAAAGACTTTAAATATTATAGGCACTGCTTCCACACTTGCCAATGGAACATGTGAAAACCAATTGAATTGGCATCCATGGGGAGGAGGAAATTTATTCTCAAATGTTGTGTTCTCTGCAGAGATAAAAGTGATGTCATAAAGATGCTATTGCTCATGGTACCCAGAGTGCCTTGGCAAGTCATGTCGCTTCCCCCCCAAGCTCAAGAGCTGTGTCTGTCTGAGCTCAAGTCTGGTGTTGTTTCATGTGTCTGTCTGCTGGTATGTGCATATCATTTGTTGCAGCTCCTCCATGAGCCTTAGAATGTGTGTAAATCAAAGGTGTGCTCAGCTACATTCTGATGGTGCGACTTTCTTTTATTTTTGAGATCCTTGTAAATTTGTAATAAGAAGGCTTGACTTTTGCCTAGTGATGCAAAGATGTCGGCAGCTTGATTCAACATTCCCCTTTACTCTTTCTCTTTCTAGCCGAGCAATAAAGTCAAACCAGGACCTGCGGCCTGATGTCCCTTGGACCCACGTGTTCTTTGATGACTTCTGGGGAACTCCCCTTACGCACAGTGGGAGCCACAAATCATTTCGACCACTCTGCACCCTCTCCTTTCGCCTTAATTATGCACTCGGAGGCCTTGAACCCTGGGGCTACCATCTGGTTAACGTAGGCCTGCACGCAGCCTGCAGTACTGCCTACACACGCCTCACAGGAAAACTTCTACCTGGCAAGGCCTGGAGCTTTCTTGCAGGCAAGCTTTTGTTGCTATAATTGCTTCATAATGCATGGAATTTATCATTAATATGTAACATAATTAATAATTTAAGTGTTAGGAAAATTTTTTTTGAAATAAATCTGAACTGACTTGTTTCATTAAAGGGGCCCATCGTTGAAGACTTATCGTGCTGACGTGGAAATTTTACACCAGGGGAGGTCCTAATGAGGGAAGGTGGTCAATCCTATTGCTGCATGGTTCAGACCTCTGAACGACTCCTGCTATGCTTGACCTGCTTGGAGAATTTGGGATTGAAACAGAATAGTTGCTCCGAAATCTATTCTTTAGAAAGATGTCATTGGATTTTAGTTATAACAAAGTGAAATTTATACATTATTTTAAACATTAAAATGACTCAAGCCTCTTGCTGGAAGCTGGAATCCATTCAAATGAATAGTATGAATGACTTCTATGGATTTTTATTAATTTTTTTTTAGCACAAAGCTGGGCATTTATTAAAGCAATACAAATATCAAGGAATTCTTGAAAACAGTGAAATTGAATTTTACAAAATATTTTAGTGTTATCAATTTTTGACAGATGTTACACAAAGGATTGATTATCAGGATGAGTGGGAAATAACAACCCAGGGTAGTCAATGACGCCAGGCCGACTCTGGTTAGACACCTTCAGAGCTGTACCGACAGTTAGTCAAATTCTGTCTGGGGTCTTTGGCCACCTTGGAAGGAAATATGTTTTGAAGAATAAGGTATAAAGGGGAGGATCACAATGATAAATTTACACATAAGCCAAATGAGAGTATTTTGAAATGAGAAAAGGAAGAGAATGGGGGATTGTAGAGTAGAAAAGATGTTAAAGAAACAACGTATGGGGCGTGTTTAAAAAGTGGTAAGGATAAAGAAATAAGGTTGGGCGAGATAGGGGTAAAGCGAGGGAAAGGAAGTGGCATGTATCGAGCAAACCTCAAAATAGAGATAGATGACTACTGGAATACATCATGTCAAATGTATATTGACTCGGCAGAATGTGAAAACAACCGATAAAGTGAAAACACAGGAAAAGCATATGGTATACATGGTCAATAAATTGTCAGAGATGACATCCAGATTTCATATCCAGTATTGCTCTCATTCTAGCCTCCGTACATTGCTGTGTATCAATGCCATAATGGAGTCATTTAAATGAAGTGGCCATGTATTGTCATACATTTCACAAGCAAATTAGGAGCCAACATTTGAAGAAAAAACAAAGAGCTGATGCTCTGGGTGCCCCACCTTTTGTATGTGGT
This sequence comes from Eptatretus burgeri, assembly GCF_056783735.1. Classification (NCBI taxonomy): domain Eukaryota; kingdom Metazoa; phylum Chordata; class Myxini; order Myxiniformes; family Myxinidae; genus Eptatretus; species Eptatretus burgeri. The sequence goes on from NC_140966.1 coordinate 18,579,258, forward strand.
ATGAGGAATATATCTGTGTAATATGAAAGCTAAATCTTGAACGGTTTTTGAAATATCGTGCACACAATCCAAGTTACTGAGATGGTTGCCATGGCAACAGAATTGCGCCAATCACAGCCGTGATCCAATCAGGTTGAGACAATGTCATGCGGAATATAGATCTGCAATATGAAAGCTGAATGTTTAACAGTTTTTTATATATCGCGTACACAAAAGAGTACACAGTCGGCTGGTTGGGTGGACGGAGCCCATTTTACTATCCCCCACTCCGACCTTGGCAGAAGGCGGTGGTGTGGGGCACAAAAAAGTGAAAGGAAAAAGGTGGGCAAGGAGCAAAGCAAATATAGAGAACGAGGAAGAATGTCAATGGACGTGACACGAGGAGGTGGGAGGGTAGGATGGATTCGATCAATTTTGCATACATAACATGGAGAAGGATCCCAAAGCATTCCTGACATCTGATTTGAAATTGACATTATGCCATTTGAAATTGAAAGGTGAAAATATTTGAACAGTACATATTCAAATCATACTTTCTGTTGAAGTTCGTAAAAATAGCTTGGCGAGTTTATGTTCATTTATTTATTTATTTTTACTTTTTTTTTTTTTTACAAAAAGTTTCCCATTTTGGATGGAGATATGCAAATCCGAGATAAAAAAAAAAACATGAACAAGGGCAAGCTGAATTGTCGAACTTTTATTCAACTAAACCATGAGACCATTTTAGCTTTTAAGATTAATGGGTGACAAAGCAAGTCGAAATTCCTTTTTTCGTGACTGCAAGTGTGTGATGAAATCTATTGCATGATCACCACCACGGAGCTTGCGATCTTGAATTCCTGCTTTAATTCGGAAAATAAGGTCCCCATATTAAGTTGAAGACCGTTTATATTAGCACGTAACATGTCGCAGCACGCAAAACTCCTTCCTTCTCATACAATCCTCAAAGGCTGCACAACTCCTTATGTATCACCTTGCTTGCAAAAGCGGCAAGGATACTAGATCGTGCATGCATCCTGGTTCACACAAGAAACCTCTTTTTGTTTTTTTTTGTCTGCCTACCACTCACGTACTCCATTTCTTCTCCAGCCGGACCAAAACACTTTGTTTCTTCCCAGCTATCTTGGTTGTTTTCTGTAGCTTTAAGAGTAGTTTACAGTCCCCCCCCACAATCCATCGAATTGCATGCTCCATCATACAATGCCTTTGGAGACACAGAACCAGCCAAATGGTACTTTCGACTGGATATGATATCGTTGACAATCTAACAAAGATTTTCGAACTACTTAGATATGGTCGTAGATATCTCACAGATAAGCTCTTGACCATGTGATCGATCTTACCACTTAGATGCCTCAAATACAGAATGCAAAGTACATCATTGAACCATGTAAAGAATATAATATTATTTCTTCCATTTAAATTGCATTTGCTTGTCCGTTTTGATATAATGATCTACAAAATTGAGGTTTTATCAAAATATTTTACACACTGTCCAATATTTTAAAGTTTGAAAGTGTACTGCAGGTGTACAGCAGGTATTACTTCGTAACATGTTATAACCGCTCCAAAGCATGGGTCTAAAGTTGAGCCTGGCACAATTTAATCACCTTTTTTAATCCTTTATATTTCATGTTTAGCACATTCATGCAGGTTTACATCTTAGAGGTTGGAGCGGTTTGCACCTTTGCCGCTGATGTATGTTTGAGCAGGAATTTGGAATTTGGTCAGGGGACCGACAATAGCGATCGCCTCCTCCTCACAAAGGCACCGTGGGATATTTATCTTCCATCATGTAATGGCAGTAGACGGGGAACCCAGCTCAATATCCTTCTCAGGAAAAGCAGAAACATTGATGTGTTGACCTGCATGTGAAACACCAGGGTGATAGTTTATAGTGAGATTCAAACTCGTGTTAGACAGCTCAAAAGTTCGTGCGCACACCTCAAGGCTATCCTTTTAGCTTGTCTTTGTAATAAAATATACCAATAAATAATGTGCTTGTGTTCAGTTACTGTTAAATGAGTAACTAAACTCTATCATAACACATCAATAATCATTCATAGTTAAAATACAAATGAAGCAGTCAGTGTTATTATATATTCTTCTTCCAAGTATTTAAATTTATATCTCAATTTGTCCCAGAAATAGGTGGGGAAAGCAGCCTGCCCAATTGACACAACGATATATTAATCACATTCAAATTTCCTCTTTTTTATTCCTCCGAGTCATCTTTACAACATTGAATCTTAATTTTCACTTGGAGCTCCCAATGCCACGATGTATATTTCTCCTCGGCATTCAAAATAATACCCAAGGTAACTCGAACGCAGAACTAACCCAACCGGAGCAAAATATGCTGGGCATAATGGAGATGAGTAAACACCAGAAGCCATTTACAGTGGATGAAGACACCAAATATGCTGCGTCACATCCGATGTGGTGATGAAAGTTAAGAACTCGTGTCCATTGAGGTGATTCAAAAAATTACAATTCGTGGATGTGTGCAATGATTGAGCTGTGCAAGGTTGCCCAATGAGAAAATGAAAAAATATAGTGCTTTGGTAGTCAATGCAGAAATTACTGATGCAACTTTGTTAACTTGTTTACTTGGTTAATGGTGATTATAAAAGAGGCAAAATGTCTGACTTGTTACATAATGGATGTGATAATAAAAACGAACAGTTAATTGCAAACAACTAAATAAAAAATACCTTTGCTTAAAAAAAAAATAAAAATAACCAGAGCTCAGGAAACTAATTTATAATCCTACTATTAATTTACAATTGGTCATTGCCTTAAACACCAATACAATTTTTTCTTTTGGAACCGAGACATCAAAAAGCTACATATATCGAACAAACATTATCAAATGGAGCACCTCGCCACCGTTGGAGCACTTAAATCACATCGTACGTGGAAATAAATGGGAAGTGTTGCTCCAAGCTTGCCGGCTCGATGACAGAAGGTGCCATTTGCATTTTTGCTGGTAATTCAAAGGGATAAAGTTTTTTTTCACAGACAATGTCGTATTTCATGAAGTTACATCACAAGAACATCAATAAATGAATATAAAATTTATCAGTGACTTGAAATTTCACAACATATAAATAGAAAATGTTAAGATATAAATATATAACATGTCAGTTAAAAATGTGTCTGTTCCATGAAAAAAATATTTGGAAACAAGCCGGTAGGCGACATGGGTGGTCGCTATATAATTGCATACTAGTCATTCAGTTTTTGACGGATCGGGCTGAAAACTTTTGACAAAGAGGTTGATTATAGTGTGCATAAAAGCCTGGAAGCCGATTTTTGATTTTCGAAAAAAAAAAAAAATTCGGATCTTTTCAAAAATTTCAAAGTCCTCTTGCTAGGCAATGGTGGTGTCCATGGCAACGGTGCTCAAAAGCATACAACTAGATCCTGGTATGAACCTACAAGTCAAGTTTCATCAAAATCGGTTGACTCCTCTGGCCTCCAGAGCTGTCCATTACATACATACAGACAGACGGAAAAACCTTAGAATAACGGTAGTCTAGCGACCACCCAACAAGGAGAGGTACATTCAAAGTACACCCCCCCCACACCCCATGCCAAATAAATAAATAACATAACATATCCTCCACCTACATTACATCGGTGCCCGGCGATGCCACCATGCAGCACATGGAGATGGAATTGGAAAGGAGTGGTGTACAATAATTTATTGATTAATTTCACAATTAAAATTATGAAATATTAACCATAAAATAATCAATTTCTTCATCAATTGGCTAATAGCATACCTAAACCACCACTATTTCATCCAAAAACAACAAATTCAGTAATTAATCGAAAAATGAATAATTAATCGATTAATTAACCAATAAATCAAAAATACTCTTTATAGCCAAATCACTTGGTCAATGTCATGTCCAAATATCAGCTTCCTCGCTCAAAACGTGCCCGAGATATTTTCCAGATGAGAAATAAAAGAAATAAGTAATTAATAAATCGATAATAATTCAGTAATTATTCAATAAATTGATTAATCAAAAACAATATACTGTTTTTGCCAAAGCACATCTTCACTTTTGTCCCCAAATTTCAGCTTCCTAGCTCAAAGGATGGCTGACATATCGCCCGGACAAACTAGTAAATAAACAACTAAGAAAACAAACAAACGGAGTAAAAACTGAGTACTACCTTCCTTCGGGGTCTGGCGATGATGTCATGCATCTCCTGGATATGGAATTGGGAGGGAGCGGTGAATACTATTCAAAGGCTTTCATTGATATGCCTGCGACTGTGAAGATGAGACAAACATAGCCACTGAGCTTGGGGTAAGCACCATCAGTTCCCAAGGTACTCTGCATACCAGCGACATCACAGCAATGGTGCTGCTTTTCTGATCACACTCAGCAGGACATTTCCTTTTGATTAATGGAGGAATTTCTTCCTCCTGATGGATGCCATCCAATGAGGATTGTCCATACTCATCACCTTTTAAATGCTGAACATCAAGCAATGAAGCAGCACATACCATATTTAAGGTATTTGGTATGATTCAGCAGGGTTTGAACCACTGACCTCCCATAATTGCAGTGGATGCTCTGTCCATTACACCACCCAGTGTGGGAGATAATACATCTGGGAGATAGTTATTATCAGATGTAGTATATCATGCAGAGTGGCAAGACATTGATTCTTCTGTAAAACGCTTTCATTCACTTAGGAAGCATTGCTTTTATAGAGGAGCGTCATGGTGCAGTTCATGAGATGTGTGAGCATAATGAAAAGGATTGTGCTCTGGAGTGGCATAGTTGCTTCAAATTGAAAACCATCATCAGTAGAAACTCCTTGCATTAATTTTTGGGAATTTACAATTTTACAAAATTGCAGAACTCATTTTTGTCACTGTGGTGAATAGAAAAGGGCAAGGCAATTCTAAGGTTCACATTCGTTTTGTCACACCGTTAGCTGTTTTGCATTGTGAGACTTCATCGTGGGAATATTTTCTGCTGCAGAACAGGAAGGGCGCAGCATGAGATTTGGCATTTTCCGTGGTCTTTACTGTTTATTTGTGATAAGCCTGCTTGGCTGATAAAGTCACCAAAAACTGTAAAATTTCCTGTGTTGTTCGGATGAAATGCATGAAACTTTTAATTCTTTTGTAAAATCCACTTTGACCAAAGCATTTCTGACATGATCTTATCTTATCTTATCAATTATTCAGTGGAAAATTGTTTTGTTTCAGAGAAAATCCAAACTTTTCCCACAACTTGTCAACATGAAAAGCAATGATGTCAACATGAGACGTACTTCTTTAGCGGCCCCGATTAATCCCACCTTCTTGTTGGATTGGCCAAGTTGGAAGTTATTGGCTCAAGTCTTATGCAGACAGGCTGACTATGCCTAATTTTTGATTGCAGATGATTTTAGCAGAAATTTGTAATTTAGCCAGAATGTCATGGATAACTCACTTTTAATGTCCAGCATGCTCCAGCTTCGAGTTTCATGAAATTACACTCCCAACATCAACACAGCTGAAAAATTGGTTCATTGTGAAAATTCATTTAGAAATGTAAAGAAATTCCTACATATATATATATATATATATATATATATATATATATATATATATATATATATATATATATATATATATATATATATATATATATATATATATCCTGGTGTTGGCGCAGTGGCTAGGGCAGCGGCTTGGGATCCAAAAGGTCCTGAGTTCAAGCCCCGTTGGGCCACTGAATTAATACACCAGGGGGTTGACTCAGCCTGTCATCCTTCCGAGGTCGGCGAAATGAGTACCAGTGGACTGGGCCGGTGTATACCCCGGTTAAAATAGGTGTACCATTTCCCTGTGTCGTAAGAGGCGACCAGGGTTGCGTCAGGAAGGGCATCCGGCGTAAAACATGTGCCAAAACACTATGCGGATCATAACGGATGATCCGCTGTGGCGACCCCTAACGGGAGCAGCCGAAAGAAGAAGAAGAAGAATATATATATATATATATATATATATATACATATATATATATACATATACATATACATATATACATATACATATATATATATATATATATATATATATATATATATATATATATATATACATATATATATATATATATATATATATATATACATATACATATATACATATACATATATATATATATATATATATATATATATATATATATATATATATATATATATATATATATATATATATATATATATATATATATATATACATACATATACACACACACCTGGTGTTGGCGTAGTGGTTAGGGCAGCGGCTTGGGATCCAAAAGGTCCTGAGTTCAAGCCCCGTTGGACCACTGAATTAATACACACCAGGAGGTTTACTCAGCCTGTCATCCTTCCGAGGTCGGCGAAGTGAGTACAAGTATACTGGGCCTGGTGTATGCCCCGGTTAAAATAGGTGTACCATATCCCTGTGTCTTAAGAGGCGACGAGGGTTGCGTCAGGAAGGGCATCCGGCGTAAAACATGTGCCAAATCATTATGTGGATCATAATGGATGATCCGCTGTGGCGACCCCTAACGGGAGCAGCCGAAAGAAGAAGAAGAAGATATATATATATATATATATATATATATATATATATATATATATATATATATATATATATATATATATATATATAATGGCAAATCATTATTGTCTTGAAAAAATTTTCATTGTTTTTTTTTTGCAAACACAGTAAACCCTTAAATATCGTGGGTTTGACCAATCGTGGGCAACCTCTTTATGTCCTGGTTTAATTATCGCGGGTGTAATTTCGACCAATCAGGTATTTGAGCTGAGTTGTGATGGTTATCTTGCATCTCAAGCCTTTTATTATTTCTCACACACTGTTAATAATGGTGCTGAACTATAAAATGATGGGCAAGAGTGATTATTTCATTTTATTTATTTGCTGGTTACGGAGCGGCAGAACGATTTCTAAAAGAAACACCGACAGATTACAAATGGAAATGATTTAAAAGATAAAGAGGGGAGGAATAGTGGGGGCTTTAGACAAATAACTTCAGGGAGGGGCCACTTTTAATCTGCTTTTAATGTTTAATGTGCTTCAATACATCAGGAGACTTCATTGTAAAGGCGATTTTTATTTATTTTACATGGTTATTTCAATTGCGATGTGTTTATTTTTGGCTGTCACACACCTTCCTCTATATTTTCTTGAAACCCAGAAACCTAAACCACTTTTTCCTTGGTTGTGGTTTTGAATATTTTGGCATTTTCCAGGAACGGAACCCCTACGATATTTCAGGGTTTACTGCACTATCTAAGCATATTTTCCCATTACAGATATGAAACATCTCACACTGTATTATATCATTGGATAAAAGGTTTATTTGTTGAAAATTATGACTAAATTCTAAATTACTTCTGTTGGGTACATGTTGGGTACATTCCAAATTACTTCCAAAGGGTACATTAGCTTAACCTGCACAATGCCCTCAGTTTGAAACTGCTTTGAACATGTCCTAGCTCACATAACGTGTATATTGAAGTTACATGTACAGTATATTTTGGCGAGAGGGTTAGGCAGGAATTTAGACTTTAAATGCATGTTGTATTTTGTGCTCCAAATAAGAGATTAACATTTAAATTACAAATGCAAGAAAAAGTAATATCCTGTTTACACTGCCCCAGAGAATGCTGATTAGTGATAGAGCTCTTTATCCTGGAGAAAATGTTTACCAAAAAAATATAACAAGCAGTCATAGACTGGTACATACGAAATCGTCAACTTGACCTCTGACCTTGTCTAATAAAAGCTGTCTCTAGAGAAGGTAGCGACGCAAACCAGAAGTTTCTACGATGATTCTGTCCCAAACCATTAAAAATCGTAACGTCGACCGAAGCAAAAATCTCCATTTCTCCACGCAATTATTTAATATTATTTTATCAAAGTCACAAAACCGTAATATTCGGCCATCCACCAACAATCTTTACATAATACGACGGCTTAGCGAGTCAGGCATGCGACTATAACTGTTATTGGGATAAAAAATGACTTTTAAACACCATCTTTATCAAAAACACCGTCAGGGCGCACACGGAAAACCTTTACGTGACTCAACGACACCTCTGCTCGAGCGCACTGCACCACCTGACGAGCCGTGATGCGGTGAGTAAAATATTTTTTATACAATCTTAAAACGTCTCCAAAACATCCGATTTTTACCAGAATTTCGACAACCCAGTGTTATGCGTCCTAAGCGATCGCAAAAACCGAAGACAAAATTAAAATTGAAGTTAAAACGAACTCGTAACGTCGACCGAAGCAAAAATACTCCATTTCTCCATATAAATTTATGGAATTATGTTTGACCTCACTGTGACCTTGACCTTTGACCGATTTTTACCAAAATCTAATCAGCGCTAGCCATCACCCTCCTGAATCACGTGGTGTAATTTGACATTGGTAGCTTCATCCGTTCTCGAGTTATCGTGCCTACAAACAAACACACAAACACACACACACACACACACACACACACACACACACACACACACACACACACACACACACACACACACACACACACACACACACACACACACACACACACACACACAAACAAACACACAAACAGAGGACGGAAGTCATCAATATACTTATGAAATCTTTAGATTTCGTAAGTAAAAAATAAAGAAAATCCATAACAAGCAGTGCTTGCTGAGCAAATGCACCCACTGCCATTGTTTCTACTGAATGCACTGAGATAATCAGTGCTGTTTACTCCGCCTTAGTTTTGCAGCAGGATGAACCTTCTCCCACCACCTCTCCAACTGCTGCCATGTAGGAGAAGTAGGAGCAATCACAATTATTCTCTCTATTGATGTTTGTATGCACTTTATGGTTTTGTTAATACTTACTGATGTCATTAGAATTCAAAAATATATTCTTTTTATTGATATAGTAATATGTTTATCATCTGTATTATTATTAGCATTATTACTGATACCCCCATGAAGTCCTCATATATTGTTCATGCATAAAGAAATAATGCTGTCAGGAATATATGTATCTCCACATAAACAAACAATGGTATTGCAGTGTCAGTGGCTCAACTAATGTTGAGCTCATCATGGCAGGAGGTTAAAATCCCACAAGGAATGTATTTTGTGATATTCCAAACAGCTTAACTCCTGTGGTTACATTCCGAATTATGGCAGATTATGCATGCGCAGGTCATGAGGAGAAACACGAGAACCTAAAAGCTTTTGTTAAAACCATCGGGTTTATTTGCCAAAACCAAAGAAGATGACCAGGGGCTTGTGATCATGACCGAGTAGACGATGGCGGTAGGGAGGGAAGGAAGTGAATATAATTAACAAATAATTATATGCAACGAGAATAAAAGCTATGCCACTATACTCCGGACTCAGTCATAGATGGGAAGGGGACAAAAAAAAGCCGCCGTGTTCTCCACTCTCCTCGGCCTTTAACAAGCTTCAAGGACACACCCAACTGCCCGATCAGGCTCCTCGCTCTTCTCCCCGGGCAATGCTCTACCCCTTGGGAAGTGTCTATAAAAGCCCTGACACACCGTGACGATTTAGCCAGCGTATGCCGACGTATGAAAAATTTGTCTAAAACGCTGGCACACGTCGAATACGTATGGGTAAGTTTTGTACACGTTAAGAGCACGCTGGTGATGTGGATTTTTTAAACCCACCTTGTTGTGATCGTTGTCCTCCTGAAGGATTCTAACCGGCCGATTGTGGAATCCTATTTGACTTCAAACAGAGTTTAACGCTTGTCCGATTTGATTATAAAATCCTACAAAAAAAACCCTATCGACACTGATAAAACTGATGTCCACACAAGTCCTTCCTTGTGAAACAATTTATTTCCTAATTATACACCATACACTTCTCACCCTTGTACAATGAACTTAAGAATCCCCATTTGATTGCAATATTATTTGGTTCTATTTCATTTATTCTTATTTTAGTTAACAGTTAGACCAACCCGATTCAATTCACTTCTACATTACATCAGAGAGTTTTATTCTAACTTGGTACTTGGTCAGTTCCAAGGAGTACAAGCCACTGAGAAACTATACTTCCTCACATGCTTGTACTCAGAAAATGTGTCTTTCAAAACATTTTATACTTCCATGAGAGAGAGGTTGGGGGATATTCACCCAGACTGTAGATGTGTCCTTTAGACAAAAAGCCACTTTGTACATTTTCTAAGCAAAGGTTCATTTATCAGCTCGGTCACTCTGCTCCAGAACAACACATTTCTTATCATTTAGGGCAAAAGTCTTTTGGCCAGAAATGACAGCCAATTCAATTTGCAGCATAAAAGTTACATTTCTGAAACTCCATTTGTTACAATTTAAAATACATTAATATAAATTTTTCCCCCACACTCCCCCGTTTTTTTTTTTTTTTTAAGGAAAATTTGAATAATTTTTCTTACACATGATTACCATGTCCCATTCCTGAAGGAGAAAAGATTTCCATTATTCAAGTTCAATCAACAATGGCAGCGAGTGTTCATATCAGAAAATGAGTGTGTTTCCATTTAATTTATGGCCTGTTCATCAGCATGTGTCACACATTGGAAACATGCTACCCGAAGTCAGAAGATAAACAGGTCAGGGTGTGGATAGAGTGGCACCCAACGGGAAACACAATCGAAGCACTCCTTGAGCTGAGGAGAAGGTAGATGTGGGCAAGTACAAGTTTGGGCCGGACACTGGGTTGAAGGAGCGCAGTGTGGAACTCCAGGCCTGTCGTACATTGAAGTGACCACAGCAAGTTCACGATGTATTTGCAGAGCGGCAATCGAGAGTGTGGCTGAGAACATTCCTCCACGCAGGCACCACACAACGCCGACGTTGAGACTTTGCTCAACCTTCTCCTCAGTGGGTTTTTTCTTTCTTTTCCCACATTGCTCCATCTTATCTCCTCGGGAAGGGGCATGATCATGTGTTGAATGCTCAATCACCCAAATCTGGGTTCTCCCGTCGTCCAATCTTTGTGTGGAAACTTCATTTAGATGAAATCGTACATTGCTTCAAAGACTGCTTTCAACACTCCGAAACAAACAAAGCATCAATCAAACACCAATCAATAAACGTCATGGGCACATGTAGTTCTACAAGACTAACAAAGATTCTTATGGAAGCATTTAACTTGCATTATATGTCATATCAATATTTTAATCCCTTTCCTTGTTATTTCCCAAAACAACATGCTAAAATATACAGAAATCCCAGTTGTACGTATACTCAAAACATCCATCTCATTTGCTATTTCCATCGACATTTTAAATCTCTGACATTTCTCCATCTGTCCACTTCTCTCCCACCAAAACAGCAAACATGCTGCCATTTTTCCAATTCACATACACAAACCATCTATCACTTCCTCAAACCTTCTCAATTACGAATCCATTTTCTTTTATCAAAACAAATAAATCATTTTAAACAGTTGTTCAAAAATTGTCGTTGTTGTTGTTCAGTTGTTCAAAATTCAGTTGTTCAACTCCATTTGTTACAATTTAAAATACATTAATATAAATTTTTCCCCCACACTGGCATACGTCATAGTATGCTGGCATACGCCGTAGTACGCTGGCAAACGTCGTTGTATGCCGAGCTGTTAGACAAATTTTCCATGCTTGAAATTTTTCGACGTATGCCAGCGTATGACTCACATGTTCCGCATACGCTGGCCATAAGTTGTAGGCACGTTACGCGATCATTGACACACGTCGACACACGTTACTTGTAAGTTACTCATAAGTTGAAACATGTTGAGGTAATGGTTAGCGTGAGTGTTCCAGACTCCCTGTTTTTGTTTTTTTTCTTCGGTATGACGGTGATGTTGACACTTCGATTTCTAGTGTGGTTATAATATAATATAATTAATAGGTTGCCGTTCAACGATCTAAATCATAACCGCACTAGAAATCGAAGTGTCAACATCACCGTCATACCGAAGAAAAAAAACAAAAACAGGGAGTCTGGAACACTGAGGCTAACCATTACCTCGATGTGTTTCGACTTCTGAGTAACTTACAAGTAACGTGTGTCGACGTGTGTCAACGATCGCGTAACATGCCAACAACTTATGGCCAGCGTATGCGGAACGTGTCATACGCTGGCATACGTCGAAAAATTTTCAACATGCTGAAAATTTGTCGATGTACTCAGCGTACTACGACGTATGCCAGCGTGCGTCAGTGTGCTCTTAGCGTATACAAAACTTACCTATAACGTATTCGACGTGTGCCAGCGTATTCGGCAAATTTTTCATACGTCGGCATATGCTGGCTAAAACGTCAACATGTGACAGCGGCTTGACACTTCAATGTCAAGTGCGGTTACGATTTGAATTGTCGAGCTGCAGCCTATTAAGAGCCTATGCCACGTGATCGTCAGCGATACGCTGCCGTGCTCTGCATAAGTTAGACTATCATTGGGCATAGGTTGTGAATGCCGACAACATGGTCAGCATTCGTTGATATAAGTTATCTATATGTTATCGAAACATTCTGTGTAGGTTACTAATACGTTATGCATACGTCCAACTCGTTATAAATATGTCCAAAAGTGGAAAAAAAACATCAATAGTTCAGGTTACGCCAGCGTTTTACATCCATTTTGATACCTTGCCATCCGCTGGCTAAAACGTCAAGGTGTGACAGGGCCCTAACTCTGCCCCTCTCTTTCCAGGTCTCCCGGTGCCCCCCAGTAGAGGTTTAGATGCACATGCACAATTTCCTTAACCATAATACCTAACTAATTATTACCATGCACCACCCTCTGTATGGTGCACATTGAAACAACATGATCCTTAAGCTGACATGTCCTTACATATTACATCAATTTGGGCTCAGTACTCGTACACGGACCATGCTACTCTATGCATTCCTATCTGCTCTTTGGTACTATCTAACCCACCCCCCTCCCCCACCGCCTTTCCCAGGAATGTATTCTGAGCACAAAGCGAGGTATTATTATATTGTCCTTGAATTTTCTTTTTAATGG
>NC_140966.1:18597318-18807318 GCF_056783735.1 Eptatretus burgeri
TATATATATATATATATATATATATATATATATATATATATATATATATATATATATATATATATATGTATATATATATATATATATATATATATATATATATATGTATATGTTTAAATGGTGTTCCATATATATATATATATATATATATATATATATATATATATATATATATATATATATATATATATATATATATATATATATATATATATATATATATATATATATATATATATATATATATATATATATATATATATATATATATATATATATCCAGGGTGTCCCAAAAATATGTCATCACATTTTGGTTTCTCATAACTCATTGAATTTTAAATTTATTTTCAGATCAAATTGACCCGAATAATAGCAGAAGTACGACTCGGTTTTGAATCAAGAAAATTTATCATAAAGTGCAACTGGAAGCACGAAAACATCATGGAAGTGCAAAGACAATTTAGGAGACATTTTTACAAAGATGCACCAACGCGACGCACCATTGTTCGCATCCGAGATAAGTTTGAAACAGATGGAGCTGTGCATGATGTCCATAAGGAGCGTTCAGGAAGACCACGGTCATCAACCACCCCCGCAAAGGAAAATCAATTGCTGGAAACCCTCCACTGATCCCTCCATAAATCTGCACGACAAGTGGCTCGTGAGACAGGAATCCCAAAATCAAGCATCCACCGCATTTTGAAGCGAATTAATTGGAAAAGTTACATTCCAAGATTAATCCACACTCTGAATGAAGACGATCCTGACCGGAGAGCTAAATTTTGTGAGTGGTACCTGGCCAAATGCGAAGAAGATGCAGCATTTCCATCCAAAATCGTTTGGAGCGATTCGGCCAGCTCCAAGTTGAATGGCTCAATTAACTGACACAATTGCAACTACTGCGCTCCTGAAAATCTGCATGTTACTATGGAACACCATTTAAACTTACCAGGGGTTACTGTGTGGTGTGGGATATCAGCATTGGGCATCCTAGGGCCATTCTTTTTTGACCAAACTGACACTGGGGATGTTTACTTAAACTTGCTGCAGGAATCCGTCGGACCACGTGTCGAAGAGATATTTGGTGATGAAGAGATTTACTTTCAGCAAGATGGAGCACCTCCCCCTACCACCATGATGTAAGGGCCTATCTGAAAGGAAATTTTCTGAACAGATGGATTGGGCGAAGAGGTCGTGTTGAATTCCCTGCGCGTTCCCCAGACCTCACTCCAATGGACTTCTTTTTATGGGGATATCTCAAAGATAAGGTTTACGGCTCAAAACCAGCAAAAGTCGATGAGCTGAAAGAGGAAATTGAAAGGCAATGTCTTGCTGTTCCAAATGAAATGATTCGTTACACTGTTGAACCCATTGGTCCGCGTTATCAGCTGTGTTTGGAACGTGATAGTCGTCAGTTTGAACATTTGTAAACATGCATTTATCCATTAATCTTATTTCTAAGTCAAAAAACAATGTGTTTATTATCATTTAAAGAGTGAGTACATTTTTTTTGGGACACCCTGTATGTATGTGTATGTGTACATATATATATATATATATATATATATATATATATATATATATATATATATATATATATATATATATATATATATATATATATATATATATATATATATATATATATATATATATATATATATATATATATATATATATATATATATATATATATATATATATATATATATATACTATATACTATATACTATATATACATACATATATGTATGGATGTATGTATGTATTGTTACGAATTTGCGCCCGCCGGCGTGCAAGCGACCGCGTTCTCTAATAGCAGCCGCGTCGCCCACCGGACAGACAATTCAGTCGTGACCCTCCTGGAACTATTGCCAGAAAGCAGTTACGGGTGGGGGTTTAACCTCACCACAGCCTAGTCCACATTCTACCCGCGCGAAATAGGGTCACTCGCTGAATATCGAAATACCTAAGTACTCGCGAGGGTAACCTACCGAGGGGCCGTACCTCGACGCAGGTCGGCTTGGGACACGAACCGCTTAAGCGGTTCGTTCCAGTCTGCAGCAATAACAGAGCGGATATTATCGCCGACCTCAACGGATCCGATTCTCCTTACCGGGTGTTGAAAACCCAACTAATTATTCCGCGATGCAAGATGGCATTTTCAATGGGGAATAGAGGACGCAACGTACGGGATACATTTCACAAGCAAGGACATTTATTATTTACACACATAACACATCACAAGCAAGGCAGTCATGCAATGTACAGGCAAGAAAAAAAAGCAATACCACCGACTACGAGCAATAATTTACATGCACAGTCACTTAGGCAGGTCTACTTCACAGGACACGGCGCCACCAACATTCGTTCAAAAGCAAGAAATGGCCACCCCCAAAGACGAGGGTGGCAGACAGGGTCCGCGGATCTTTACAACGCGGGACCTGGAGGACAGAACGGGTCCCGTGAGACCGTGGCAGGTTACCTGCCCCCCTCGGTGGTCGGCGAGTCGCAACGTCCCGCTCCCACGACCGTCAGCGTCGTCGCGCCTGGTTACGGGCCTCCCACGTGGCCTGCAAGCTCTCTCCGGTGCTCCTCGTCCGGACAGGCAGGTCCACCACACAGCAGGCACTGCTGCGCCTTCCGTCAGCGTCTCCCACCGACAGGCCGCTCACAGGACCACGAGCGCAGGAACCAAACGAGGACGAAGAATAACTGGACCACCGTGAGACAGGGTCGAGCATGAACCAAGAAGAGGGAGTGAGCCTCGCGTGCGGTCCGCCCTTAATAGCGCGGGGCTCCGCCCATCGCTCCGCCCCGTTCTCGGCTCCACCTTCCTTCGAGAAGCTTCTCGAAAATTGGCATTTCTCAACTCCGACCGCCTCCTCGCATCCACCAATCGCGAGCGAGTCGCCTCGACCTTCTCGTCACACCAGCCTCAGAGAAAAAAGGCGCTAAAACCCGCGCGTCATCGCAGTTCTTTCCTTGGCGCATTTGTTTGATGTTCTCGGACGGTTTTCGACGTGGAAGGGGTGGTAGCTTGCTCTGTCGGTCCAAAATAACGATAGAGAAAGAAAAACACTATCTCAAAGGGTCGCAGCCCAGTGAACACGAAGAAAACCCTCTATACAACGTGGGGAAACCTATCTGAACACTCACTTACCGGGATTACTGATCTAAGGAACCTTTATGGTGTTCTGCGAATTTCCACAGCCGTAACAGTATATTCCCAAAATACAGCCAAAATGGTACAGGATGGCGCAAAAATTTTAGTGCCACCTTACTCCCTATTCTCCTGCAGTGTACAGTATGAAGTTCCGTTCAAATCGGGCAAAAAAAAAAATTATTAAAAAATCAATTCCCGATTCAGTGAAGTACTCTTCGGGAGAATTTGATCAATGCAAACAACATCAGCATTGTCATTCGCTGGAGCTATCTTTTTTTAAAATGATTTATTAATAAATCTCAAGCATTTAGTATAGATAAAGAACGAGTTATTTTTCAGCATAAAATAAACATCGCCATTTTGATCTAATACTTCCATGTTCATTTATAAATAAAATTGTGTTTAGAAGATTACGCACAAGAATTTCTTCGACTTTCTTTTCTCCGTTTTTTTTTTTTTCACATTGACGCGCAATATCAAGTTTCGTTCAAATCGGGCAACGAAAAAAAATTATTAAAAAATCAATTCCCGATTCCGTGAAGTACTCTTCGGGAGAATTTGAACAATGCAAACAACATCAGCATTGTCATTCGCTGGAGCTATCTTTTTTTAAAATGATTTATTAATAAATCTCAAGTATTTAGTATAGATAAAGAACGAGTTATTTTTCAGCATAAAATAAACATCGCCATTTTGATCTAATACTTCCATGTTCATTTATAAATAAAATTGTGTTTAGAAGATTACGCACAAGAATTTCTTCGACTTTCTTTTCTCCGTTTTTTTTTTTCACGTTGACGTGCAATATCAAGTTTCGTTCAAATCGGGCAACGAAAAAAATTATTAAAAAATCAATTCCCGATTCAGTGAAGTACTCTTCGGGAGAATTTGAACAATGCAAACAACATCAGCAGTGTCGTTTGCTGGAGCTATCTTTTTATTTTTTTTGAAATGATTTTTTTTATCAACCGCTGTGACAATGGGTTCACAGGTCATCTAGTATATATATATATATATATATATATATATATATATATATATATATATATATATATATATATATATGTATATGTATATATGTATATGTATATATGTATATATGTATATATGTATATATGTATATATGTATATATGTATATATGTATATATGTATATATGGCGCCACGAGGAGGAGTGATGTAAGGGCCACATCGGGCATTTTGGAGTTAATGCCAGATAGCACTATTTTAACCCTTCCCCTATCATCCGAGCCTATCATTATATCATTAAATAATGTCGCTTACCTCACTCCTCCTTGCCAGTACTCGTGTATATATATATATATATATATATGTATATACAGTATGTCTATATATATATATAAAAATATATATGTATATATATATATATATGTATATACAGTATGTCTATATATATATATAAAAATATATATGTATATACAGTATGTGCATATATATATATATATATATATATATATATATATACATGTATACATGTATATATACATGTATATATACATATACATGTATATACATAGTCTGGTGTTGGCGCAG
Source organism: Eptatretus burgeri (assembly GCF_056783735.1). Classification (NCBI taxonomy): domain Eukaryota; kingdom Metazoa; phylum Chordata; class Myxini; order Myxiniformes; family Myxinidae; genus Eptatretus; species Eptatretus burgeri. Next base: position 18,602,038 of record NC_140966.1, read on the forward strand.
TGGTTAGGGCAGCGGCTTGGGATCCAAAAGGTCCTGAGTTCAAGCCCCGTTGGGCCACTGAATTAATACACCAGGGGATTGACTCAGCCTGTCATCCTTCCGAGGTCGGCGAAATGAGTACCAGTGTACTGGGATGGTGTATACCCCGGTTAAAATAGGTGTACTATATCCCTGTGTCGTAAGAGGCGACCAGGGTTGCGTCAGGAAGGGCATCCGGCATAAAACATGTGCCAAATTACTCTGCGGAGCATACGTATGATCCGCTGTGGCGACCCTTAAAGGGAGCAGCCACAAGAAGAAGAAGAAGATATATATGTACATATACTATGTCTATATGTGTATATATATATGTACATATACTATGTCTATATGTGTATATATATATATAGACATAGCATATGTATATATGTAACAAACCAATGATGATCAAAGTCATCATTTAAATTTAATTCGTACCTCGTGGTTGAAATGGTGAGTATCAGCCACGGATTATGTCTCACACAGTGAGTGGTGCAATTGGACGGATAAATCGAAATGTGCAGAACATGATGCAGGACTTTACATTCATTGGAGATTGGGGGAGCACTCATCACACTCCACACTTTTAGATTTATCTGCCTGATTGCACCACGTGCTTTCTGGTTGATTGGTTTGCATTAGCAGGAAGAATCATCTGGGTGGCAGACAGCAGATTTTGCGGTCTTACCATGTGAAACATAATCTGCGGCTGATGCTCACCATTACAGCCAGGAGATACGATTGATTTTTATATAATTACTAGTTCGGTATGTTTACACACTGTAAACAATAACAAACAGTGCTTCCCCGTTGTCTTGGGTTGTTCACCTGCATTTATTTTTTCATTTATTTTTTTCATTTATTTATTTTCATTATTTTATATTTTTATTTATATATATATTTTCATTTACAAATGCTTTCCCACGATTTTGTGATTTTTTTTCCTGGTGTATTGGCTTTGGTGTCCGTCGGCACGAAAAATCACCGTGCTTCTCCATTGTCTCGGACCGCTCACCTGCATTAATTTTTTTCACATTTATTTTTATTTATTTATATTTTCATTTATGGACACTTTCCAATGGTTCTGTGATTTTTCTCTGTGTATTGGCTTCGATGTTCATCGGCACACAATTTAAGCTTTCTACGCCACCCAGAAGGTACCGATCTTTAATATCAGTTAGTGAGTCAGTCAGTGGTTATAAAGTGCTTTATATATTAGATATGCAAGAGGTAAGGTTTTTTTTTAATTTGCCAGTTATTTCCTCATTGATGTTTAGAGCAGCTGTCTTGTCGGGATCACAATTAACACTGTCAGGATCACTCATCTGGTATAGTTCCTCATACTCCCCTCCACTCATTTATATTTTCACCTATTACATGTCCTTTCATTTCGTATAACCCTTCACCACCTCCACCACATTTAAACCATTTGTTCATGTGCTTTGACGATAAAGGCTTCGAGGGTCGAATAAGGTTCTGGGGTATGATGTCAAATGTCCGAAAGTTGGCACATGCTTAGGTGCAAGAAGCCAGGTGATATGGCCGGCAGGGTAACCAGTACCAATGAACAACCAGAACAACCAGGGTTACATCACACACTAGAGCCTTTAAAAACACTGGCTGTGATATCTTGTCCCTCTTTCTTTGGTCTCTCTTCTTTGGGACACTCTCTGCATCTCTTTGCTTTCTCTCTACCCCCCCTCCCCACCTCCCTCTCTCTCTCTCTCTCTCTCTCTCTCTCTCTCTCTCTCTCTCTCTCTCTCTCTCTCCCCCCCCCATGTCTCAATCTCTCTCTCTCTCTCTCTCTCTCTCTCTCTCTCTCTCTCTCTCTCTCAGTGACAATTCTTATTCCTCGACCAGCTCACCTCCTCCTCTCTTTACTGGGCAGGCATATTCTCCTTTAACATGTTCCGCACACCCATGGTCTTGTCCTGTTCTTTGGGATCCATGTTCATGTTTTACGTAATCAAACCCAGAGCAACTTCCTTCACAGATGCGTGCGTATAGTAGCAGGATCTTGCTCTTCAGGCTGCAACTAATCCATGGCCCTGAGAGCTAAAGTGAGGCCAAACCACAGTCCCCACCACCTCCCTGCCTCTTCTTTTCTCTTTCCTCTCTTATGTCTTGTTCCTCTCCTGTGTGCACGTGTGTCAATAAGTCATAGATAAAGTAGCCCAGGCAAAAATGCTACAGCTAGAACTGTAGTATATGAGAGTAGAACTCTCATATAGTAGAGTTGGTAACAGGTCCTACTGCAGTAGTCTGCAGAGAATTACCACAGGAAAGGAATGCTGTTTTTGCCTGAAAACGGAAATCGAATTAGTAACGGTAATGCAGAGCGTGATTTAGCGCACATGAGCCAAGTTCACTTCCTCACTCAAGGCCATTCTGTAGTTTAGAGATTAACTCTGCCATTAGCAGATCTGAAGAATAATTTGCAGCACGCAGTCGTTTTGATTAATGTCAGTGAGAGTGTGCAACAATGATTGGATTCGCATCTTATTAAGTGAAATGGTTTTGACATATCAAGTGGTAAACTGATAAAAAGTTTTACCACTAAGGTTTGTCAAAATGTCTCAACACAACTGCAAAATGTTGCAATGTTCAAAAGCTTTCTACAATCTTTACCTGGAATTATTTAAACAGATCAAAAAAAAATAAATCTGTGTACATACAAACTTGCCCATGATTTGACCAGGATTGTGCGTGCCAAATGAAATTCACCTCCGTGCCATCATTGACACCTGTAACCTAGATTACCGATGCCATTGTAAGAGGCAGAGCATTCTACATCGCTTGTCTCAAAGGCATGGCTTTAAAGATCAGCCTAAATTATTTCCTGTTAAAACAATGAAAGAGCATTGCCTTGATAGCTGCAAATGCCACAAGTAAATGGGCTGCTTGAATTATCATGCCCTCTCGATCAGAATGTAACACCAATTAAATATTGCCTACATTAGTGAACGAGCCAGTTGCTTGAGCAAGGAAAATGCTCCCAGATTTTCATTGAAGGTTCTCGTGTTTTTGATCCGATATCAATTGAACTTTAAAGCAAGTCCATGATATTAGTTGTGATTTCAGGTTTGAAAAAGTGCAATCCTCATACGGTTTGAAAAATTCAGAATTATGAGATTTGATCATTGTCATTCATGGTTTTGTTTTTCTATTGACATTGATGTTAATATTTCTGCAGCAGAAGGGAGCTGTTCGAACTTTTAAAATGATGAATAAACATCTTTAATCATCAGTGATTACTCTTGGGAAACTATCGGTACACTAAGTTAATATAAGCTATATCCATTTCTTTAAAAAGCTTTAAGTTTTGGAGGGTGGGAGACACCTTTCCCCTGCACGCCTTTGCCAACCTGATATGGTTTTACCAAGCCTGTCAAGCTTGACATACTGATGGATCTTCTTGAATAAATTAATCCTGGATTCACCTTTGGAATGTCACTATGTTTTGTACTTCTGGCTTGCAAGAGCTGGATGAACACCAGAAGCTGTTGTTTTTGTTATGTTAACATACATGCCTCTTATTACATTTCTGAGAGGAGGGTGAGGGTGTTGTTTCAGGTAATTGGGGCAGAGTTTCACAAGATTGTTAAGGTGGATCTGTCACAGCTCTATTTTGTCTTGTGTTATGTTGGACATTTGAAAGGTCATCTTCGGGGAAGCTAGTTGGGATCTGCTGAAATTAAAGGGAAGCTTGCCTCTTTCTGGGAGAAGTGATGTCGCGAGCATTCTGAAAAAGTGAAAGGAAATGATGTCGAGAAGAGTTCAAATGGGAAGTAGTGACAGGGTGGCATATTCTGGTGAGAGAGACAGAAGGGGAGAGACAAAGGTATTTTGGTGAGAAAAGGCAACAATTTGAACCGGGTTGTATCACGGAAATGTGTGGTGATCGTTTCCCACCTTGCTTGACCTGGAAATTGGGAATTTAGCCTGCTCAGCAATTGTGCATGCATTGAGCTGCGTGTTCAGAGAACCACCCAGACTGCGGGAGTGCGACCTTGGTATAGGGATTGGAGCTCTGATCCATCACAACGCTGCCAAACTAGCATCACAATCCATCAGGAGGTTTGCCACACTTCATACATCAACCCTGCACAATGACCTTGGACCTTTTGTGGGCTGTGTTTGCACATGCTCAGAAATCACAGGGCCAGATTAACATCAAAGTCCTGGACAATGAGGGCAGATACCTACCATGCACTTTGCACCTTCTTTGTGTTGATTGAAGGAAAGGGATAAGAATTTTAATATAAAGGGGTAGTAAAGGTTAAGGGAATTTGCCATTTTGGCTTTGATTGACATTTAGTGAATTTTCGCTGGGGCTGAGTACCTGTAACGCATTGTGTGACTTCATTAGGCGATTATTGGATGACTGTGCCATTACCTCGACACAAATTTTATGATTTCTAACGACGTTGTTTCATTTCTTCTTTTTTTTAGTCAAAGCAAAATAAACTAGAGAGTTCATAGAACACCTTACCCCATGCAGTCTTGAGAAAAAGAATACGGGGATGGTCTTTTCAAGTCTTGCTTTGCGTTTCCGAGCACGATTTGTATTCGTTTTGTTCGTGAAGTTTGAATAACAGGCACGATGGTAACCATATACTGGGTGCCACAATATTTGTCTGAATGCCGAATCTCACAGTTACTTTGCCCTCAGGGCAGGAGATGGCATAAATATTTTGTCCAAGTACTGCTAAATGGAAGGTTTTTGAAAGTGCCAAGAAGGCGATTTGTGTTCTCCAGAGTTCAAGTATATAATTAAATGGAAATAAAATAAAGCTTTTAAAGGCTGAAGAAATTATTTTTTCCAGAAGTTTACTGTTGATGAGGCACAGTCTTTTACACCACATTAACACATTAAATTAGTTCTTCATGCCTCTTGTTTGTGTCCTTTATGACGTCCCTAAAAACAGTAATTTTCCTGTTTTTAATGATTTTTCAATCTTTATTTGACTGTCAGACAGACAAAAACAATTACCTTTCTCCGCTATGCGATGCAAGCTAGGGACGAGATTCCGTACAATTTGCCAAATTTAGAGCCAAATTACTGCTAAACTACAGGTTCATGTTCTGATTCATGTTCCGATTTGTGTTCTTCAGTGTTAAAAAAATAAGATTCAATTGAAACTAAGGAGTTCCTTGATCATAGACTGACGTCTATAGACAGACAGACAGACAAAGTGAACCACTTGCTTAACACCACTTTCCGCTTCGCACGTACAGGGTAAAAATTGGTGCCACTGCTTAGATCTGCGTGTTTTGACTCCATTGGATGAAGGCATATGAACTGAGTTGGGAAATCCAAAGTGGAAGTACCATTTGATGGCGCCTGCATTCAGATACATAAATTCAGCTCGACCAATCTGTCTGCCTATATAGCATGACCCATACACAGGGAAATGATCGACTTCCCAAGTAAGTTGACTCAGACCTCCAAAGTTGATATTTGAGAATACTTTCAAGCAAATATAAAATGTAATTATCAATACTTATTTGGAGTGATGCATCAAATTCTGTTGAGACCAGAACAAATGTCATCGTCAATGGTGGACCAGACATGGTGGAATAAACAAGCAACAAAGGAAAATTTGCTGGGTTAGATGGACTGATTAATGGGAAATTTCTACATATGTATAAGGATGGAAAACAAAAAGAGAACCCCCCCCCAAAAAAAACCCCTTATCTAATAAGTCTTGAGTATTTTAGTCTTTTAAGCATTCTGCCTTTATATTGTAATTGCAAAGTTGAACTTTTTACCATTACAGAAAATATTTTTCACATGTTGGTAAATTTCAGGCAGCATAGCAAAATGAAATTTCAACGAAAATGCACTCGATGTACAGATATGCTAATGCATGTCATTGTGTTTCTCTTCTAAGAAGTCATGGTTGTTTTGTGATTTGAGGTTCCCAAGGATGGGGAGATGATGCCTAAATTCTGGTGTATATTAATATTTGCGTCGCTTTGTTGGGACCATTTTATAAAACTATCACTTGTGTCTAAAAAAAAAGACTGTCTTGTAATAAAGGCAGTAATTGCCAGTAAAAAAAAAAATTATCACCGAAAATATATAATGTCATTTCATCATGTACATGTGTGGGTAAAAATTTGTCGATTTCAGCATGAAAAAAGCCGATGGCCACAGTGTGTCCTGAACTAAATTTCATTTTGTTTCTTTCCTTGTGATGTTAAAGTTAAACTCCTCAGACAAATTCATAATATGAAATTCTGTGCCAAATTTGGTGATTATAACTACCCTCATTGTCTAGTTAGTCTGCCGACAAGTCGACAAACAAACAAACAAACAAACAAACTAGAAATCACTCATTGAGCGACACTTGGTGAAACAGAATGAACATTTCATTATGTACATGTAGAATGGCACTCGGTGGGGGCACATACCTCCGCCAGGCTGAACAGTGTACGTTTTGTGATAGGCCCCATAATCCTACTGATCCCACTGAAAGGCTGGATCTGAAACCGGACCTGAAACAAAATCAAATTGGTTTGTTTTGTTCTAATCACCGAACCAACTCATCCACGTAGTTTTGTCATAACTTGTCCGCAACTTTTTGAGATATAATGGTAATACACTATATATATATATATATATATATATATATATATATATATATATATATATATATATATATATATATATATATATATATATATATATATATATATATATATATGGTTTATGGCCCCATCTTCAATGGGGAACTTTCACTTTAAAAAAAATTAAAAATTCTCGTATCCGGATCTGGATTCGGATCTTCATTAAAATCAAATTGATTCGTCATTGTCACAAACCTAACCTGTCCACGACGTTTTGTACGAATTCATCCACAACGTTTTGAGATGCCATGAAATGTCGTTTTTAGCCACATTTCTCAATGGTGAAGAATCACTTAAAGAAAAATATAAAATTCACGTATCCAGATCCAGATTCGGATATTCACCAAAATTGAATTGTTTCGTGTTTGTCACACACCTAACCCGTCCATCAAGTTTCGTCCAAATTCGTCTTTAACTCTTTGAGATATCATGCAATGTGGTTTTTAGCCCCATCCCTCAATGATGAAGAATCACATGAAAAATTCTCGGATCCGGATCCGGACCCGGATTCATATAATCACCAAAGTCAAACCAATTGGTCCTTGTCACACACCTATGATGTCCACCAAGTTTCATCCGAATCCATCTCCAACTTTTTGGTATATTGTGCTCTGTATAGTTTTTGGCTCTTTCTCTACTCTTAATGGTGAAGAATGACTTCATTAAAAAATGTAATATAAAGAATCTGGATCCGGATCGTGACAAAAAATGCAAGTTACTGTCCTTGGTCAGTCGGCTACATACACAAAAAAATTCAGAACGATTGCTTCAAAACTGGACAAAAATCATGTGACATACAGACTAACATACTTGGCAAAATTATTTTGCCAAGTAACAAAGACAGACAGGATCATTGCATTACTCACACGTTCTGCCTACGGCCATGATGTAAGTAACCTTCATTTTTTTCCTATCCTCTTCCTTTGTTTACCATCATGTTCACCAGCCATTTACTTGGTGTTTGCTTGACCTTTTGCTATTTCACTACTTGATTAATTTCATTATTTCTCAAACTTCTGGAGATTTTCAGGAGGAATAGCATGGGGAGGTGCAATTGTTGTGATGCTATTAGATTCCATAAAACTGGTGTGAACTATCTTCCACAGGCCTGCTGTTTGCGGTCCATCCTATACACACAGAAGCAGTGGCTGGGGTCGTGGGTCGAGCTGATGTGGGAGCTGGCCTCTTCTTTCTGCTTTCACTTTTGTCATATGTCCGATACTGCCAATCTCGTGATGGTGGTTTGGCCATGGATGAGGCGGACTGTGGACAAGGCAGAGGCAAGCGCTGGGCTTGGCTCTCTGGAAGTTTGGTGTGTGCTGCTGCAAGCATGCTCTGGAAGGAGCAGGGAGTGACAGTCCTCATGGTCGCAGCTGTTTATGACATCTTTGTACATTCTGGCCTAACAATAGCTGACCTGCTGCTGTTGTTGTGCAAGGCAAGATGGAGTTGCATACTATCCATGTCAAAATTTCAAAATAGTGTGAGAAGAGCAAGATGGGTGAAGGGAAGAGGTAGCTTGGGGTCAGAATTTGAATAGATATTACTCAGAGAATGAATAGATGCTTCAAATGACAGATTTGATTTTACCTAAATGTTTGGCCATTTTCTCTTCCTTCAAATCTATTAATTCATTCTTCTTCTTGTACTCTTTTTTCATGCTATCCTTATCCTTACTTTTCTTGATTTTAAGAGAAGAGGCACACGACTTTCACTGATTACTGAAAGCTGACATACTTTTCAGTTAACTTTTTCGAATCTCAATATTAGTGCTGCACCAAAGCCTTTAAAGAACAAATATAACCTTGGATAATAATGTAAATATTTCACTGGGAACTTGTTAAAATCAAGCAGATCGACTGAGCTCCAGATGTGACCTAATTCTGGCTTTCCTCTCGTATTGCATGGGACTCAGTGAATTGTACAGCTGGTTAGCATGTATGGTCGAGTAAATCACTGTGTACAAGGCCTGGTTTGCCTGAAGCAATTGACTTTGCGGCTGGATGGGCAGTTGAGCCCATTATAACCTACTCCAGGCTATTTTTGTTGGTCTAGTTTTGCGGAAGAAGTACTGGTTAATAAATTCACTCAAGTGTTTGGCAATGGTCGTGTAATACGGCTAATTTAAACACAAAGACCGGCAGTTAAGAGTTTTGTGACATGGGATGTTTGAGATGGCAATGCAGAAACGTTTATATGAATGAATCCCATAAGGATTGTACTGTATATATGGATAGCCATGTATCCTTTTAAAAAAAAAATTGTTTCAGTGAGAGGACCATGGACAAAGAATGGATGTGTCAATTTACCTTTGTAAAGATAAGGAAGATAAAATTTATCCGAACTCACCCATGAAAGCAAACAAACTAAGTGAATGCAATGTTTATAAGCATTCACATGAATTCGTTTGAAAAATACACATCAATAACAATATGAACTTGTTTATAGATGTATACTCACATTGCATGAAGTTATTTGTGCCTGCAAGGTTTTGTTATGAATCGTTGCATGGCTTAAATAAACATCACACATCCATATGGCACTCCGCCTTGAGTTGTCACGTCCAGAAAGCAGCAGACAGGCAATGTGTCAGCCTGCTGCGCAAAGGTTTAAGTTGTTAGTCCACTGCATTTCAAATTTCACCTGAGATGAAATCGAACTCTCAGATGCTTCACTAACTATTTTCGAGCATTTTGAGAAATTAGCAATTCTTTTTGTCTTGTTTTTTTTTTCTTTTGGTAGGAATTAAAGATATATTTTGTGGTATACGTGATTTATGTCATTTTTCTCACCTGGGCCAGTAAATTATTTTGAATTCCTTTTATATTTTATTTTGACAAATCACATGCAGAATTTATATTCCCAGCATTCCTTGATAGATGGTTGTGAGGTTTATTAATACCACTGATGGAAAAACAAAAGAGCCATACTTTTGCGGAAGTTTTTGTGTTAATGACTTTTCCCATCTGCCATTGTTTCCCCCTAGCCCAGTTATGGTGGACTGCGAGAAGGGCTGGCTTTTCTCTCCATTTGCTCTGCAGTTCTTGTCAGCTTCCGCTTAAAGTGGATGGGCAGTGTGCCACCCAGCTTCTCTGCATCTGACAATCCAGGAGCAGATGCCCCAGAACTCTTAACACGCACACTCACCTTCAATTACCTTCCTGCAGCCAACCTTGGTTTGCTGTTGTGGCCTGGTCCTCTAAGCTTTGATTGGTCGATGGATGCCATCCCATTGTTGCGCTCACCTACAGATCTACGCAACGCTTGCACGCTGGTCCTTTATGGATGCCTAGGCCTCTTTGCACACCATGTTCTTTTAGGCCTGAAGGTGAGTTTTAACTCTATATTTCTTCAAAACAAAAAAATACCTTTGTAACTCTGGTGAAACTGACAGTCAACCTTCCAAACATCAAATGTCAAGAGATAAAGTTAATATTTGTCCAGTGTTGGAAATGTTTACCTTAATGCTGCTTGACTGGTAGATTGATTTAATGGGTTTATGCAGTGACATCACTGCCTGAACTGGAACAAAAAACAAAAATTTGATTGTTAGCGTTGGTGTCAGGGTGAGGGTCATCATTACATTTCACAATGTATCAGCGAAATGACTTTGAAGAAAAGTGTCTCAATATTACATATATTATTATATAATATATATACATATGTATATATCTATATATGTATATATATATATATATATATGTATATATATATATAATATATATACATATGTATATATCTATATATGTATATATATATATATATATATGTATATGCAAATATGAGGCGCCGCGAGGAGGAGTGATGTAAGGACCACATCGGCCATTTTGGAGTTAATGCCATATAGCACTATTTTAACCCTTCCCCTATCATCCGAGCCTATCATCATCATATCATTAATAAATGTCGCTTACCTCACTCCTCCTCGTCGGGCCTTATGTATATATATATATATATATATATATATATATATATATATATATATATATATATATATATATATATATATATATATGTGTGTGTGTGTGTGTGTGTGTGTGTGTGTGTGTGTGTGTCTCTATATGTATATATGTATATTAGGGTGGTCCAAAAACAGCAAAAAATAAAAATAAAAACTCAGATGTTGTCTCCACAAGTCTTAAATTATTCCACTATGATTCAATAACGTGCATAAAAAATTTAAGTTGATCAGAGATGATTTAGAGGTCGCTCCATATGACGACTTTTAGTTTCATGAGTTGGTTAAATTAGGGTATGGTCAGGTACGATTATGGGTACTTCTGGATGTCCGAGGTGGAAATGGAGTGCATTTTCGAACTCTATGGGGTCGATTTACTCTAAGAAATGACTGCACCGACATTGAATTCACTACCATTTCAAAAATATGACTGAAAACAAGATTTATCATGATTGGAGTTGAGTAACTCATCCTACTCATTTCGATATTTTCGAATCTATAATTAATTTGTTGTCCGTCTAAACATTTCTTCGAGTAAATCTACCCCACTGAGTTCGAAAATGCAGTCCATTTTCACGTAGGAAGTTCAGAAGTGTACGGATTCGCATCTCACCATACCCTAATTTTTCAATCAATGGAATTACAAACTATTAGAATATTTCGTCTCATTTACCAAATACCACTATCATCTCCGCTTCTATTGCTGTCTACACTCCCGCCTGAACGTATTTCTAGCCGGCCCAACATCCAGTGTTTTAGATTCAATGATTCACGAAAAATATGTTATTTATTAAGTTATTATTATATTAAATTAGGGTGAGGTGAGATGTGAATCCGTACACTTCTGAACTGCCGAGGTGAAAATGGACTGCATTTTCGAACTCAGTGGGCTCGATTTACTCTAAGAAATGTTTAGACGGACAACAAATTAATTATGGATTAGAAAATATTGAAATGAGTAGGATTAGTTACTCAACTCCAGTAATGATAAATCTTGTTTTAGGTCATATTTTCGAAATTTGAGTGAATTCAAGGTCGGTGCAGTCAATTCTTAGAGTAAATCGACCCGATAGAGTTCGAAAATGCACTCAATTTCCACCTCGGTCATCCAGAAGTACCCGTAATCGTACCTGACCATACCCTTATTTATTCAAGTCATGAGACAAAAAGTCGTCATATGGAGCGACCTCGAAATCACCTCCGATGAAGCTAAAAACAATTTATGCGCGTTAATGCATCATATTAGAATAATTTTAAGCTTGTGGAGCAACATTTTATTTTTTTCGACTTTTTTGGACCACCCGAATGTATATGTATGTATGTATGTATATATATATATATATATATATATATATATATATATATATATATATATATATGTACAAATGTGCATATATATATAAATATACACAAATGTATATATATATATATATATATATATATATATATATATATATATATATATATATATATATATATATATATATATATATATATATATATATATATATATATTATTTCGGTTGAGGAAATTCGCAAACCACCATTCAGGTCCCGTAGGTGAGATATCTCTGTAAGTACATGTGTAGTTAGCCCCAAACCCGTTGTTTTGAGGGAATAAATGTGATTCATTCAGGCTGCGACCCTTTAAGATAGCCGTTTTTCTGTTCTATCTTTATTTTGAACCAACCACGTCTCAACCGCCATCACACAACAACCACCAACCGCAACGCCGCTTCACAACAACAACGCCAACAGCCACGACCTTTACCTTCACAACTCGCTCCCGCAAACATCGCATCACCACCATTCCAAGCGTCACCGTGGCCATGGACCAGCACTTTCAACCCTCCACCACCTTCGCCTCTCCTTCTGCGGCCATTCCCGCACCACTTGTGAACGCCGAGCGTCAGGCTGTCCTGGCCTCGTGCGGGACGCGCGCCGAGCCGCGGGTGCAAAAAGCGGCCTTTCCGAGGAGAAGTCGGATCAGGAATGATACACGCCCACTTCTGATCCGTCCAATCAGCAAGCGCGGGGCGATTTGGCCCCGCCTCCAGGCGTGTCGGAGTAGAATCGATATATGCAAATTCGAGGATCAGGGGAGATTCACGCCCCTTTTTCTCCGTCCAATGGGCGAGCGTGGCTCCACCCCCGAGCTCGTTCTGATCCAGAAATTTGCATATGGGATCTCCTACGTCACTATAAAGCTCCGAGCGCGGGGCGAATTTAGTCAGTTTTGGGCTCGGGCGAGTTGGAGAAGTGTGGCAGCGGCAGAGTTTTTCGGTCAAGGGAGTTGGAGAAGAGTCAAGGCGAGTTGGAGAAGTGTGGCAGCGGCAGAGTGTGGCAGCAGCAGTCAAGTCGGGTCTGGAGGAGAGTCAGTCTGTCAGAAGTCGGAGTCTGTCGGGGTTCGGAGTCTGTCGGGGAGCTGCAGAGAGGGGAAGCCGGGAGCACGGTCGAGGTCGCAGTGGAGTCGCTCGTGGCGGGACCCAAGCAAGCCAGCTATCCTCTTTCCCCAGAGCATCAACAATTCCCCCCTTTTTCACCCCCCGCGCTGAGATAGTGCGAAAAGGGGGCCCCATTCCCACCCCACTCCAAGCAGTGCCAATGAAACCCGCGAAGGAGCGCAGAGTCGGGGCACCGTGGCCACATTTGCGGCTCATCACAAGACGGGTAGGCTCCACCCGGTGCCGCGGCCCGCAGGCCCGTCTGTCCCCTTGTCGTTGAGGGTGGCCCTTTTCTTTTGCTTTTGAGTATATGTGTTGTCGGCGCCGTCTGTAAAGTAAAACTGTGTAAGTGTTGCCGTGTGCTCGCGTAGTCGGTAGTAGATCTGCATTGTTGTGTTTCTTTTGTAACATCTGCTTTTGGTGCATAATTGTTGTAATTGTATATGTGTGCTTTCCGTATGCTGCTGAATAAATGTGCCTCATGTTGAACTGTTTTTCCCTTTTCGCTTCGTCTTTTCTTTAATTGAATCTCCATCTTGCTTCACGTAAAGGGTTAGCAGTGGGCTCAATACGCCGGATAATTAATCGGAACCGTCGAGGCCGACGTTAACACCGCTCAGTTATCCCGATAGTACGGAACGGGTCGCTTAAAGTGGCCCGTGTCCGGAGTCGACCTGCGGCGAGGTGCGATTGCCCGGTCTATCCTCCGTGTGGGTACTTAGGTAGGTCAAATTTGGCGAACAACCCTATCCCACGCGGGGTCCGATTGGCACGATCGTGGTGAGGCCAAAAGGCCCACCCGTGACTAGTTCCCGGCGTTAGTCCGAGAGGGTCACGACAGAATTGTCCGTCCGGTGGGCGATGTGCCGCGATTCAAGTTATGTGGCCGTTCGCACACCGGCGGGCGCGAATTCGCAACACTGGTGTCAGGTCGTGGGACACAAACCCATCCCCCTCCTCGCGGCACTGGTGTCGGAGAGCGGGAAAACGGGCTCTCCTGTCTCCAGCTAAATTCACGGGAATCGGTCCAGGGGTGAGAGGAGCGACTCCTGATTCCCTCCAAATTACGAGCGATTTAAATTAACCTTTTATGAGAAATAAGATGGCGTCTCAAGGCGAGCGGGAGCCGAGGGTATTAGAAATTGATTAAGAATGTGTAGAATCCATGGTCCAGGATGAAATCCCCGAGCAGGAAATGCTTATGGTAAAGGACGAACTTCCCCAACTGAACCCAGAGCCCGAAATAGGTGTGGCGGCGGCCGCGGTGTATGACACCTCCTTCCCCCTTTCCGCCAAAACCCCCCAATCCTTGCCGAATCGGCTCAGCTGAGTGCGCCCGACATGGCCCGGCTATGCGCCATGCTGGTAGGAATCAGTGGGGACATGAACGAAATGAAAAGAAAAATGGATACAAACACAAACGAAATAAAAAGCATGAACGAAAAGATGGATACAAACACAAACGAAATGAAAACGAATATGGAAACAAACGCACTCAAAATGAAGGAAGAAATGAAAGAACTGCGGGGTGAGACGCAGAACATGGGCCGAAGCCTGCAGGCGGGCATGAAGGCAGTAACCGGGGAGATCAAAATGGCGACGCCACGTGTGGGAGTGAACGAGCTGGGAGGGAGTGCAACGGCTGTCCGGCCTGCGATGAAGACGGGCGAGGTCATGACGAGCGACGTCGTAATTAATGGGGAGACTGAAACATGCAAAACAGAGACGACAAAAGAAATAGAGGTATTGCCAGAGACGCGAGAGATAGACCAGGTCGAGAGTGAATTAAAAACGGAGGAAACAGAGACGAAGGTCCAGGGAGAAACAAATTAACGCGAGAGAACGGCAGGAATAAAATGTGTTGAAACGCAGGAGGTCGTCATGGAGGAAATGATAATAGAGACAACGGCAGAATTAATCATGGAGACGAAAAAGAGGAAACAGCAGAGAATAATAGACACGAGGGGACAACAGAAACTAATAAATGTACAGAGACATGGGAGATGGGAACGATAGAGTGAAGACTACGATGAAGACGGGGTTAGAGACGCACACACACACACGGAGGTAGTGGAGGACGATGAGGGTGAGCTCGCGGAGCGTGTAGGGACCCAGTGTGAGCAGCGGGATAGCCTCCTCCAGGAACGAGGGGAGGGAGTATGCCCCCTTGAGGCGAGTCACGACCAGGTGGGTTCGGTCGTGCTTTGCGAGGTTGAGGGGAGGAGTGTTGCGAACAGGTGCACGGAAAGCTTGGGGGGTATAGAGGCCCCGGAGACCCATGTGGGGACGCGAATCCCCAGTGTGGTTGAAATGAAAGCGAGAGAAGAACCTTCAGAGTGTAGGCTTTATTCCATTTGATTGAAGCCGCTTCTACGGGCACATCAGGGAATACAGGTGCAGCAAGGAGTACATAAGCAGTAATGTATACATGTGCAGCTAATCACCGCAAAATAAATCAGTATAAGCACGGAGTCCGATATACTCTCAATTCTCACCATTCAACGAGCACCAAGTGAACCGCCGCCGTAAATGACAATGCCCCTGGGAAAATCACCCCGTCCGCACGGAATCTTGGCTTTATCCATTCCGTGCTCGAGCCGTGCGACATGTGATCACACGTCACGACCTTCAATTCACCACATTCTCCCCGTCTTTAAAATATAACTAGAGGCCCAACTAACGCACCATGATTACTTCAGCACTATAGGAGTATACATTTCAAGCAACGCGAACTATTTAAACTACAGAAGCATACATGCCAAGCAGTGAGGATTATTTTGAGTTGTAGGAGCATGGTAATGAGCATCGATATATGATGTAATGAGCATATAGGAGCATGAGCATCGAGGATGCCGGTAATCCCCTTTACAGATCGAGTCGGCGAGGGGGTATTATCCGTCGACCTCTCCGGGAGTAAATGGCGGTTTCACTTGAGGGAGGCTTCCGATCCTCTTGGTGAGCCTCGACTCGTGCCGGAGGTGACAACTCGATCACTCTCGGGTGGAACGCGGCAGCTCCGTCGCCACCGTTCCCGGGTGGAGTTCCTGGGGGGGGGGGGAACACCTGGGGAGGGGATGTCAGAGGGAGGAGTGCCAGATGGTGGTGTACCTGCGGGAGGAGTACCTGAGGGAGCCAAATGGCGAACCGACACAGTGGTCTCCCTGCCATCCGGGAGTCTGACATGAGCATACTCTGGATTAGCATCGATGAGTTCGACCCCCTCCACCATGGGTTCATACTTGCTTTGTCGTACCGGGCGTTTCATGAACACTGTTCTGGGATGGGTTCGCCAGTTGGGCACCGATTGGCCGTCAACATAACGTCGCTGGTGAGTAAACATTCGTTCGTGAGGAGTTGCATTGGTGGACGTACAGAGCAAAGAGCGTATGGAATTCAGAGCGTCGAGAAGGGTAACCTCCCTCCACTCGGGGCCCAGTCCTCTTGATTTCACCGCCAGAGTTACGGCTTTCCAAATGATTCCGTTATACCATTCCACCTGCCCATTACCCTGTGGGTTGTAACCCGTCGTTCGACTAGTTGCTATGCCGTGCTCTAATAGGAACTGTTTTAGCCCGGCCGACATGAAACACGGCCCTCTGTCTGAATGTATGTACGAAGGTTTCCCAAACATAGCGAAGAGGTCAGAGAGACATCTCACGACAGTGCCCGAGGTCATATCCGAGCACGGAAATGCGAAAGGGAACCTTGAATATTCATCAACAACAGTGAATATGTATCTGTTGTCTGTCTCGGTCGGCAGGGGCCCTTTGAAGTCAATGTTTAGTCTCTCGAAGGGAGAAGTGGCCTTGATCAATCTGCCAGAAGCCGCGCCATAGAATCTGGGTTTTAGTTCAGCACATACAGGGCATGAAGCATTCATTTGTTTAATATCTTCGATAGAATAGGGAAGGTTTTGTCTGCGCACGAAATGTGCCATTCTGGTTACCCTGGGTGGCAAAGAGACACATGTAGGTCTTGCAAAGCCTGACTGATTGTCGCCGAACAGTAGACCCGAGAGAAGGTGTCTGCAGCAGGGTTTTCCCTCCTGGGCCGGTAAACAATGTCGTAACTATAGCAGGCTAGGTCTATCCGCCATCTCATAATTTTTTCATTCTTAATTTTCCCGTTATTTTTCCCATCAAACATGAATGCAACGGATCGCTGGTCCGTGACGAGCGTGAAATGGTTTCCCAGTAAATAGTGTCTCCATTTACGTAGGGCTTCGACAATAGCGTACGCTTCCTTCTCTATTGCTGAGTGTCTCTGCCCGCTTCCTGAGAGAATTCTCGAGAAGAACGCGACGGGTCGCCCAGACTGATTAAGCGTCGCAGCTATCGCGTGATCAGAAGCATCTGTTTCCACCACGAAGGAAACCGAGCTATCGATCGATAATACCACGGAATTACTGATGTCATCTTTGAGGCTGTGGAAAGCTTTTACAACAGCGGCATCTGGTGGGAAGTTTTTGCAATGCACTAGGGGATGTATTTTCTCGGAGTATTGGGAAATCCATCTTGCGTAGTAAGCGAACATGCCGATCACCCGGCGCATTGTCTGCAGGTCCTGAGGTGGGGGTAGCTCACGAAGTGGGCGCAATCGTTCAGGATCAGGCTTAATCGTGCCGTCGGCTATTGTGTAGCCGAGAAGGTCAATTGACCTTGCCGAGAATACGCATTTCTCGTAGTTGAGGGTCAGATTATATTTTCTAGCAATGCTCAAGAATCTGTCCAGATTCATATCATGTTCCCCCTGATCCTTACCGCACACTGTGACATTGTCCACGTAAACAAAAGTGTCTTTGAGGTTTTCATCTGAGATGATGTCGTCCATAACTCGTTGGAAGCAAGCTACTCCATTAGTGACACCGAACGGAATCCTCCTTAATTAGTAGAGGCGTCTACCTGCCTGGAATGCGGTGTAAGGTTTGTCTTCCTCTCGGATGGGAATTTGATGATAGGCGCTTCGCAAATCGATGGTGCTGAATATCTTATAATTGGCCACGCGTTCGACCATCTCGTCTATGCGCGGCAAAGGGTAGGCATCGAGTTGGGTGAAACGATTGACCGTTTGGGAGTAATCGACAACCATTCGTTTCTTATGGTTCTAATTGGCGGTGACCAACACCTGTGCGCGCCATGGCGAATCGCTCGGTTCTATAATTCCTTCTTCCAGTAATCGCTTGGTCTCTGAAGCGATGAAGTTCATATCAGCAGTGGTATATCGCCGCGATTTGATCGCTATCGGTTTACAGACTGGCGACAAGTTAGCAAACAGCTGGGGGGACGTTACCTCTGCGGTGGTCAAAGCATTTAAAATTAGACGAGGTTTGCTTCCTCCAAAGGGTATTTAGACGCTCGTGTGCTGCTTGAGGACATTATGACCCAGAATTACGTCTGCGCATAAATCACGAAGCACCAATACCCTTACATCCCGATGCGTGTACCCTTTTACGTCCAATTCAACATTGCAGTACCCTCGTACGCGGGACTGTAGTGATGTGGCGGCCATGCATACCGTATTGTCTGTCGGGTGGATCTTCCATTTCCTTCCCTTCACTAGCGAGCTGTTGACGAAACTTTCAGAGCTACCGGTATCAATCAGAGCCTCAGCCATATGCCCGTTAATTCGTACGTTGATGATAGCCTTGGATAGATTCCCCGGTGAGGCTGCAGTTAGTTTCTTTTGTTTAGTAGAGAGCCGCAGAAGTGGGTTTATTTCTCCTTAGAGTAGATTTACATACCCTGGCATAATGCCCTTTCTTGTCACAATTCATGCATGTGGCATCTCTGGCGGAGCATTTGTGGCGGGGTGTCTTTTGTACCCACAAAAGAAGCATTTACCAACCGAAGTAGTTGCTGAGGAGTTTGTCGAGGTCTGGGTATCCGACTCCTCGGGTTTTTCTCCATCCTCTGTGTCAGGGGTGCCCTGTGGGGTTCCTTGAGTTTCCACCGTAGCGGCGTTCATTAGCAGCATCGGTGTCCCAAATGACTCAGATTGCTGCTGAGCCGTATCCATCGCTCGAGCCTGGTCGACTACCTTTTCAAGAGTGGGTTGCGCTTTCTCCAGTAAGCGTTGCCGTATGTGGGCTGACCTGAGCCCTTGGATGAATGCCTCTCGGGTCGCTTCATCTCGGTGTTCCTCGGCGGTTATGGCCCGGAAGCTGCCGTCTTTTCCCAGCTGTCTCAGAGCTTGCAGGAACTGATCGATGGTCTCCCCGGCTGCTTGCTTGCGTGTGTTGAGAAGATGTCGTATGTACACCTCGTTCTTGCGCTTCACGTAGAGCGCCTGAAGCACGTCGATCGCTGCATCATAGGTGTCACATTCCGAGAAGAGCCTGTATACACTGGGCGAGACATGATTCACAAGGGCGGCCAATTTGTCGGCTCCCTCTTCGATGATGGTCAGATAGTGTGAGAAGGAACGGAACCAATGCGACCATTTCATTTCCGAGTCAGTCGCGTTTGGGTCTGCGTCAAACCTCTCTGGTTTGTAGATCTTGTCCATCGTTGGTTGAGAGAGCCGAGAAAACCAAATGGAATAAATTGAAATGAAAGCGAGAGAAGAACCTTCAGAGTGTAGGCTTTATTCCATTTGATTGAAGCCGCTTCTTCAGGCACATCAGGGAATACAGGTGCAGCAAGGAGTACATAAGCAGTAATGTATACATGTGCAGCTAATCACCGCAAAATAAATCAGTATAAGCACGGAGTCCGATATACTCTCAATTCTCACCATTCAACGAGCACCAAGTGAACCGCCACCGTAAATGACAATGCCCCTGGGAAAATCACCCCGTCCGCGCGGAATCTTGGCTTTATCCATTCCGTGCTCGAGCCGTGCGACATGTGATCACACGTCACGACCTTCAATTCACCACAGTGGTTGTCCCGGTTTGTTTGGTGCAAGGTGTGAGTGCGTCCCTGTGTGTGGAAGCGACCCCGTGTGTGAGTGGTGTGGTGTTAAGTGTGCCGAAGGGCGTGCTCCCCAGCACGCCGTGTGTGGATGAGACACCGCGGGTGAGTGCCCCCGCGTGTGTGAGTGGTATGGTGTGTGCAAGGGAGGTGGCATGCGTGAGTGAAAGGGTCCGTGTGAGGGAGACAGCTTGTGCAAGGTCGCTGTGTGTGAGGGAGATGTCGGTGGGCATGCGGGAGCACGCAGCCGCGTCTCCCGGTGTGAATGTAATGGAGTGGAGTGTGAGCGTCGTAACACGCAGGTGTGCGTGGGTTGAATGGTGACAGACACTGCGACAGAGGGACAAAAGCCGAGTAGCGGCTGTAGCTGTTTCGGGGACCGCGCGGGGTTCACCCAGCAGCGAGCGCGAGGTCAGTGCTGTGCAACCCACGAGGCCCCCACGTGCTCACTTGCGGGAGTGAAGTCCCGGTCCGGAAACGCACGCGGTGGATTTGCCGATCCCGCGGACGGACAAAGTTTAGGCAGGATTTCGTATTTGGACCGGACGGGTTCTCCATGCGGGCGTGTGTGTTAAGCTCCAACGGGCAAAGCACATGTGTTCACGTGGGGAGCCCCTCGAGACGTGGGGCTTGTGTTTTTTTTATGCGCACGGTGACGTCATGGCTGCACGTGGGGTTGGAATCCGGCAGGAGGGGTATCCCTGCCGGATGGTACCGTCCAAGGAGGGACGAGGTACACGTGCAGCTGCATGACGTCACGGGCAGTTGCAAAGGCGCGAGCTGTGAGTTGCCACGCTGGTGCTGCGCATGTGGAAAAAAAAAAAGCAAGCCTCGCTTTCGGGTGAACAGGATTTCTGGGCAAGGGATGGATGATCCCCTTGGCCTGGGCACAGGATGGCACTAGCTAGGGGGAAGGGTTAGCTTAGTTAGGCCGGCTCCATGGGGCAGCGGTAAGTCCTCATGGGGCCGGTGGAATGGATTAGTTAGAGGGATTTTAGCGAGATTGAGGTTGGGAAATTGATTAATGGGATTATTTGGAGACAGTGACAGTGAATGTGTAGAGGGGACGTAGATTAGCTACGTAGTGTTAAATGGAACGTGCTATAGTTTAAGGGACGACGTGGGAGCACGAGTTAGTTAGGGGAGGTAGTTGGAAGGATGGCAGAGTTCAGTGGTGTGTGTGTTGAAGAGTTGGTGAGTGAAGTGGAAACGTGTACTTGGTGAGTGTGTGAGGCCAGCGGGTCTGTGTGAGTGGAGCGAATGTGGAATGCATGGTGCGATGAGTGATTGGGGGGAGGAGTGACTCCCGCCCAAGGGCCCACGGGGTCAGTGTAGAGTGAGTTAGGGGGTTAGTCAAATTTACAAAATGGAAGTCGTTTTGTTGTTGGTGGGAAAGTAGGCTCGATACCCATTTGGAGGGGTGCAGGAGCCCTGTTGACGGGCTGGGAGCATGGCTGCGAAAGGTGAGTATCGCTGAGTGGGTATCCCGGGCACCAGGCTAGTCGGCCGTAGTAGGCCAAGGGCCCATGGGGGGCCGGGATAGCGTAGTGGGCACGGGTGCGTCTGCTTGGTGCGGGGGCCCGGGGCGCCGTTAGCCGTGTGGGCAGTGTTGTGGGCACGGGTGACCCTCGGAAAGGGGCCCGGGAAGCCAGCCTGCCACATGTGTGTTTCAGGGGAGGTGCCATGGGGGGCACTCCCCGGTGTTTAGGGAGCTGGTAGGCTCGGAGGCAGTGTAGTGCCCGGGGGTGCCATCGTAGGAGGATCGGCAGAGGGTCGTGCCTGCCAAGGGGAGCTACGCGTCCCAGCCATGAGACCGTGTGAGGGCACGGAAAGAAAATCGGGGGGCGAGTCCCGAAATTGTGAGGACACCAACACAGGCGACGGGAATCTGGGTTGTTAGAACCAATAGTTTAAGTCAGAGGCGCTTGTTGAAAGCCCCGGGGTAGTTTAACGGTTAAATGGTTAGGGTAGATAGGAAGTGTACCCTCCGCACCATCCATCCCTTCGCTCTCGTTGTGGGCCGCTGGACCCACTTTGGGTTAAGATCGCTGAAGTCTGGGGAGGCCATCTTGAGGATTGAGTTGGGCCTCGACGCAGGACGCTAG
Source organism: Eptatretus burgeri (assembly GCF_056783735.1). Classification (NCBI taxonomy): domain Eukaryota; kingdom Metazoa; phylum Chordata; class Myxini; order Myxiniformes; family Myxinidae; genus Eptatretus; species Eptatretus burgeri. The sequence goes on from NC_140966.1 coordinate 18,624,107, forward strand.
CTCTCCCTTGTTCCCCTCCGGGAAGGGAACGTAGGGGTTGGGAGTAGGCTAGGTGACAGGATAGGTTAGCCGAACAAGGACGATAAAGGGGGTTAGGGGACGATTTATAGTGGGGAAGTAAAAACAAAAACAAACAAAAAAATAAGTTGGGGCTAAATTGGGTTTTTGACAAATTAAGGGAGTGGGTAGGGACAGTGACAGGCAAAGGCGATAGGTTGGGAGGGAGACCGTAGGGTAGGTCTGAGCCCGCCTTCCGAGTGGGCAGTACCACTGCACTCCCCCACCAACCTCCACTGCAAGGCAAAGGCTGGCCCACTTCATCGGCAGCTGTTGTTTTGCTGCAAGGCCTGTGCCGGCTGGATCGTCTGCAGCTGCTGTGCTTCAAGGCCTGTGCCGGCCAGTTCGTCTGCCGGCTGTGTTTGCCTGCAATGGCCCTGTTCTGCAGGCTGTGGTTGCCTGCTCACCTTTGCCATGCCATGCCCACGGCCCATGTTCACCAGCCCCCGTTCAATTTTGCTTTGCCCCCCCCCCTGTTCATTTCCATGTGCGCCAGGATCAAGGCAACAGTTTGCAAGCTGCGAGAACTGCCCTGTTGGCAGCTACAACACCGGCCTGCAGTGGCGGCCCGTGCACCGTGTTTGCGTCCATCCATTCATCCATCCATCCATCCATCCATCCGTTGTGTTCATTGCGTGTGCCACTTGAGCTGGCACGGAGACTGCGTTTGTGCAGCCCATGCACAGTTGTGGTTCACTGGGTTCAGTTCAAAAGGGAAGGCCTTGGACTGCGTGTGAGCAGCCGGCCACGTTCCCTGTCACCTGCATTGTTTGAGCCAGAGACTGCATGCGAGCAGCCTGGCTCCTGCCAACTGCTTTCATTTTGCAGAGTTCATTGATCCTGTGCCATGGTTTCGTGTAAAATTTGTAAGTTAAGGTTAAGATGTACTGTACATATGAGTGCACCCCCGGCATGTCTGTCTTAGCGCCGGCAATTTTATATAAGTCGTCCGTGTGAGTGGGTTTGTATAGTTAGTTACTCAGCCCTCAGGTTATTTATTTTGGGGACACGAATACCATGAATGTCGCACTCAGGGATCCGTAGGTAAAACGTACTAGGGGATAACTACACATGATGGCACACGAGAATTTGACGACTCGGGATGAGTCTGTAAAAAGGGGAGGGGGTAGTGTTGCGGTTGAGGAAATTCGCAAACCACCATTCAGGTCCCGTAGGTGAGATATCTCTGTAAGTACATGTGTAGTTAGCCCCAAACCCGTTGTTTCGAGGGGATAAATGTGATTCATTCGGGCTGCGACCCTTTAAGATAGCTGTTTTTCTGTTCTATCTTTATTTTGAACCAACCACGTCTCAACCGCCATCACACAACAACCACCAACAGCAACGCCGCTTCACAACAACAACAACGCCAACAGCCACGACCTTTACCTTCACAACTCGCTCCCGCAAACATCGCATCACCACCATTCCAAGCGTCACCGTGGCCATGGACCACCACTTTAAACCCTCCACCACCTTCGCCTCTCCTTCTGCGGCCATTCCCGCACCACTTGTGAACGCCGAGCGTCAGGCTGTCCTGGCCTCGTGCGGGACGCGCGCCGAGCCGCGGGTGCAAAAAGCGGCCTTTCCGAGGAGAAGTCGGATCAGGAATGACACACGCCCACCTCTGATCCGTCCAATCAGCAAGCGCGGGGCGATTTGGCCCCGCCTCCAGGCGTGTCGGAGTAGAATCGATATATGCAAATTCGAGGATCAGGGGAGATTCACGCCCCTTTTTCTCCGTCCAATGGGCGAGCGTGGCTCCACCCCCGAGCTCGTTCTGATCCAGAAATTTGCATATGGGATCTCCTACACCACTGTAAAGCGCCGAGCGCGGGGCGAATTTAGTCAGTTTTGGGCTCGGGCGAGTTGGAGAAATGTGGCAGCGGCAGAGTTTTTCGGTCAAGGGAGTTGGAGAAGAGTCAAGGCGAGTTGGAGAAGTGAGGCAGCGGCAGAGTGTGGCAGCAGCAGTCAAGTCGGGTCTGTCGGAGGTCGGAGTCTGTCGGGGTTCGGAGTCTGTCGGGGAGCTGCAGAGAGGGGAAGCCGGGAGCGCAGTCGAGGTCGCAGTGGAGTCGCTCGTCGTGGGACCCAAGCAAGCCAGCTATCCTCTTTCCCCAGAGCATCAACAATTCCCCCCTTTTCCCCACCCCCCCCCCCCGCGCTGAGATAGTGCGAAAAGGGGGCCCCGTTCCCACCCCACTCCAAGCAATGCCAACGAAACCCGCGAAGGAGCGCAGAGTCAGGGCACCGCCGCCACATTTGCGGCTCATCACAAGACGGGTAGGCTCCACCCGGTCTCGCGGCCCACAGGCCCGTCTGTCCCCTTGTCGTTGAGGGTGGCCCTTTTCTTTTGCTTTTGAGTATATGTGTTGTCGGCGCCGCCTGTAAAGTAAAACTGTGTAAGTGTTGCCATGTGCTCGCGTAGTCGGTAGTAGATCTGCATTGTTGTGTTTCTTTTGTAACATCTGCTTTTGGTGCATAATTGTTGTTATTGAATATATGTGTGCTTTCCGTGTGCCGCGGAATAAATGTGCCTCATGTTGAACTGTTTTTCCCTTTTCGCTTCGTCTTTTCTTTAATTGAATCTCCATCTTGCTTCACGTAAAGCGTTGGCAGTGGGCTTAATACGCCGGATAATTAATCAGAACCGTCGAGGCCGACGTTAACACCGCTCAGTTATCCCGATAGTACGGAACGGGTCGCTTAAGTGGCCCGTGTCCGGAGTCGACCTGCGGCGAGGTGCGATCGCCCGGTCTACCCTCCGTGTGGGTACTTAGGTAGGTCGAATTTGGCGAACAACCCTATCCCACGCGGGGGGCCGATTGGCACGATCGTGGTGAGGCCGAAAGGCCCACCCGTGACTAGTTCCCGGCGTTAGTCCGAGAGGGTCACGACAGAATTGTCCATCCGGTGGGCGACGTGCCGCAATTCGAGTTACGTGGCCGTTCGCACGCCGGCGGGCGCGAATTCGCAACAATATGTATATTGTATATGTATATATGTATATATACATATATACAAATGTATATATGGATATATATGTATATATATATATATATATGTATGTATAGATATCGATATATATGACATATATATATATATGACATGACCCCTCCCACACTCCTCCAGCTGAAGAAGCTGTGTGAAGCAAACCAAGAGTTTTAACTCTATATTTCTTCAAAACAAAAAATACCTTTGTCACTCTGGTTATGTGTGTGTGTATATATATATGTTACCGTGTTCAAGTGGTGTGTTAACATGTACATATATATGTATAACATTGGGGTTGTTGGGATTACACATTTTAAAGAAGAAGAAGGTGCTTCCAACCAAAAGTAACAACCAGATCGATTCCGCTAATTTGAGCACAAAAGCAAGAGCAGGCCTGGTCTCAGGCGACATTTCACCAGTGTCGCAGCAGGCTTCATCAGACAGAATAGACCCCGAGTTTCAGAACGTGTCTGGTTTTTATCCCCCGCCGCGTGGCGGAAGGGGGATATTGTTGTCACCCAGGTCGTCCGGCTGTCCATTCAGCTGTCTGTCCATCCGGGCGTCAACATTTATAGCTGTGAGTGCGATAACTCATAAACTGTTCGCCATATCGATTTGAAATTTGGGTCACACATGGACGACCTGAAAAGGAAGATCCTTATTGATTTTGGGCATGGCCGGATCCAAGATGGCCGACCGGGGCGGCCATCTTGAAAAAAATGTTTTTGATAATAACTAGAAAACCGCTTATCTGATTCAATTATTTTTCAATGGTGGGGATTCCCCATCTCTGATGGTATATTTTTTTATTTTGATGTTCATGAAGACCCTCACCAATCCTGGCCAATAATTGAGGGGATTCAACTGAGGATTCTCGAATATACGGTTTATTGAAGTTGCACAGCACACTTGCAAGCGGAGGTGGCACAGGGACCAACCACAGCAGTCAGAACCTATACCACACTAATCCGGCTTGACAGCCCCAATGCTCCTCCAACAAAGCACATTCGACTTTCCTCATTTACCCTTACCAGTTCGGAACCCGTGCAGACCCCGAGGCTGTGCTCAACGGAGATCCATCCGGATCGCGGCGTCAGCTGCGCTCGATGGAGCTCCCTCCGGATCGCGGCGTTCAGGACCTGACATCGTCGCATCTGGGTCGCCAGATGTGATGAAGGCCCTCACCAATCCTGCCAAGAATTGAGGGGAGTCAACCGAGGATTCTCGAATATACGCTTTATTGAAGTTGCACAGCACTTGCAAGCGGAGGTGGCACAGGGACCAACCACAGCAGTCAGACCCTGTACCACACTAAAGGTTACACTCCAAAAGTTTCATATTTAAAACCTATTCCTAGGCGGAGAAAAGCAAGCAAAGAAAGAAACAACTGGCAAGTGGGTTTTCTCCCCCTCCCTGCGGCCCTCGGGTAGAATTAGCAACAAACAGCATCTTTCTCACGCTTCAGACAGCGAGAAAGCGCCGGCACATACAGTGGGGAGAACAAGTATTTGATACACTGCCGATTTTGCAGGTTTTCCCACTTACAAAGCACGTAGAAGTCTGTAATTTTTATCATAGGTACACTTCAACTGTGAAAGACGGAATCTAAAACAAAAATCCTGAAAATCACATTGTATGGTTTTTAAATAATTAATTTGCATTTTATTGCATGAAATAAGTATTTGATCACCTCCCAACCAGAAAGAATTCCGGCTCTCACAGACCTGTTAGTTTTGTCTTTAAGAAGCCCTCCTATTCTCCACTCATTACCTGTATCAACTGCACCTGTTTGAACTCGTTATCTGCATAAAAGACAGCTGTCCACACTCAATCAATCAGACTCCAACCTCTCCACAATGGGCAAGATTAGAGAGCTGTCTAAGGACATCAGGGACAAAATTGTAGACTTGCACAAGGCTGGGAAGGGCTACAGGACAATGGGCAAGCAGCTTGGTGAGAAGGCAACAACTGTTGGCGCAATTATTAGAAAATGGAAGAAGTTCAAGATAACAGTCAATCTCCCTCGGTCTGGGGCTCCATGCAAGATCTCACCTTCTGGAGCCTCAATGATCATGAGAAAGGTGAGGGATCAGCCCAGAACTACACGGCAGGACCTGGTCAATGACCTGAAGAGAGCTGGGACCACAGTATCAAAGAAAACCATAAGTAACACACTACGCCGTCATGGATTAAAATCCTGCAGCGCACGCAAGGTCCCTCTGCTCAAGCCAGCGCATGTCCAGGCCTGTCTGAAGTTTGCCAATGACCATCTGGATGATCCAGAGGAGGAATGGGAGAAGGTCATGTGGTCTGATGAGACCAAAATAGAGCTTTTTGGTTTAAACTCCACTCGCCGTGTTTGGAGGAAGAAGGATGAGTACAACCCCAAGAACACCATCCCAACCGTGAAGCATGGAGGTGGAAACATCATTCTTTGGGGATGCTTTTCTGCAAAGGGGACAGGATGACTGCACCGTATTGAGGGGAGGATGGATGGGGCCATGTATCGCGAGATCTTGGCCAACAACCTCCTTCCCTCAACAAGAGCATTGAAGATGGGGCGTGGCTGGGTCTTCCAGCATGACAACGACCCGAAACACACATCCAGTGCAACGAAGGAGTGGCTCCGTAAGAAGCATCTCAAGGTCCTGGAGTGGCCTAGCCAGTATCCAGACCTGAACCCAATAGAAAATCTTTGGAGGGAGCTGAAAGTCTGTGTTGCCCAGCGACAGCCCCGAAACCTGAAGGATCTGGAGAAGATCTGTATGGAGGAGTGAGCCAAAATCCCTGCTGCAGTCTGTGCAAACCTGGTTAAGAACTATAGGAAACGTCTGATGTCTGTAATTGCAAACAAAGGTTTCTGTACCAAACCAAAAAGGTTTTTTGATTCTGTCTTTCACAGTTGAAGTGCACCTCTGATAAAAATTACAGACCTCTATGTGCTTTGTTAGTGGGAAAACCTGCAAAATCGGCAGTGTATCAAATACTTGTTCTCCCCACTGTATTCATAAACAGGAGTAAATCCTTTGTAGTTCTCCAAGACTTGTTGACACTCCACAGGAATTCATAACAGCCTGCAAAAGCTGCTCTCTGGCAAGTAAACCAAATTGTAAAATGAAGACAAACGCTTTGGAGAGACACAATTTGAAGCAGCCAGGACAAAGGTTTGAATTCAGACACCCGATTAATGCAATTGATAAATGTTTAAATAAGTCAAATGTTCAAATATGGGCCAATGGGGCTATCACCTAATATGTCATAACAGATGTGACCACTCATTTCCAGTCACGCGCTGGTGCTCGATGTCAAATGGAGGAGTGATTTTTAATTTAATTTTATTTTGCAAAAGCAAAATAAACATCAAATCACATCATCGACGAGGTGCTCTTCTCTTTTTTGTTTTTACTTGCATGTGATCTGGTGTTGTATGTGTGTGTATTATCACGTGTGTGCGCTTGTTGTTGGTTTTGTGGGGCATGAACACGGATGGTTTCGTGTCCAGGTTGGGCATGATGAGGTGTTGGTTGTGTGAGTGTTGGGGTTCTCGTTGGGTGTTGCACACATGTGGATGTGGTGTTTGGGATTGAGTGTTGTTTGCTGCTGACTTTATCCAGCTGTTTGCACCATCCAGTTTTTTGCCATTTGCATCAGAGGGTTGTTTTGTGTGGGTGTGTCCAACGTCTCCCCAGTTAGACCACCCTCTCGGCTCCTTACGTGCCGTGCTTCCAAAATGAACCTGTGTCGTTTGTTGGACATCGTGTCGCGGACACGGGTCCTATCAAAGTCAAATTTGTGGCCAGATTGCAGGTAATGACGTGGCTGACTGGGTCACCTTCCCAAGCCTGATTGCTCTATTATGTTTATCGAGCCTTTGTTTTAAATTTTTTCCAGTTTCACCAGTGTAGAATTGGTTATAGTTTTTGCATGATGAATGGTAAACTACTCCAGATGTCTCACCAGTTGGTATTGGGTCCTTTAGTTTTGAAATGACATTACGGATGGTGCGTAGAGGCTTGTAGGCTACGCCAATCATTGAGCCACGTACTATCCGGCCAATCCTTTCAGAAAGACCCGGGTAGTATAGCAGTACACAATGCCCAAGAAAGTAGGTAGTACACACATACACACATAAAAAAGGACCAGCGATTGTGTTGCCCTGATGAGCCCTAAAAAAGGTGAAACCAGGTCGTTTTCATAGTTTTAATCTCCTTGGTGACAGCTTTGGACTTTGCCTCACATGAACTGCTGGATGCCCTGAGGGATTGGCAGGCATGATGGCATCGTGTCATCATCACGATGTTGGTCCAAGTCAGGATAATTTCATAATTGCATTAATACTTTATGCCTGCTGTTGGCTTAATGGTTCGGGTGGCGAGCTTGGGATCCCAGGGTCCTGAGTTCAAATCCTGCTCATCTATTGAATTAATACCAGGTGGGGTTAACTCGACCTGTCATCCTTCCGAGGTCGCCAAAATGAGTGCCAGCATGCTGGTATACTGTGGCGGAGTGGTGACCTGTCCAGGATTGTGCCCAATAGTCAAGGAGACTGCTTTGGCAACACAAACGCTCTGCACAGAGTTTGGTCCCAATGGATGGATGGATGGATTAATACTTTTCCCGACTGCTTAACAACATCAATGGTGCTTCCTGGTTGTGATTGGTGAATGTAACACAATGTGTCCATGTGCCAAATGGCACATGTTGGAGCCAAATACAATCTGGCCTCACTAGTCACAGCCAGTGGGGCATCAAGTGGCATTAGTCACAGTCAGTGGGAAAAATGTTCACAATATATATATATTCTTCTTCTTCTTCTTTCGGCTGCTCCCGTTTGGGGTCGCCACAGTGGATCATCCGTATGATCTGCATAGTGATTTGTCACATGTTTTATGCCGGATGCCCTTCCTGACGCAACCCTGGTCGCCTCTTACGACACAGGGATATGGTACACCTATTTTAACCGGGGTATACACCGGCCCAGTATGCTGGTACTCATTTCACTGACCTCGGAAGGATGACAGGCTGAGTCAACCCCCTGGTGTATTAATTCAGTGGCCCAACGGGGCTTGAACTTAGGACCTTTTGGATCCCAAGCCGCTGCCCTTACCACTGCGCCAACACCAGGCTATGTATTTATATATATATATATATATATATATATATTTATTCATATTCATATATATATGTATACATATTTACAAATATTTATAAATAACTATACATATATACGATATCTATTTTTTATTTTTTATTTTTAAAATACATTGTGTATTTACACACACACAAAAAATATATATATTTACGTATACATATTTACACATATTTATATCTAAATATACATATATACGCGATATATATATATATATATATATATATATATATATATATATATATATATATATATATATATATATATATATATATATCTTCTTCCTCTTTCGGCTTGCTCCCGTTAGGGGTCGCCACAGCGGATCAACCGTCTCCATTTCGCTCTATCCTTCACATCTTCCATTGACACTCCAACCACCCGCATGTCCGCCCTCACCGTATCCATGATCCTCTTCTTTGGCCTTCCTCTTCTCCTCCTGCCTGGCGGCTGCATCTTCAACATCCTTCTCCCGATATACTCCGTTTCCCTCCTGTGCACATGTCCAAACCATCTCAATCTCGCCTCTCTCACTTTGTCTCCAAACCGTCCTACCTGCGCTGTCCCTCTAATATACTCATTTCTTATCCTATCCATCCTCGTCACTCCCAACGAGAATCGCAGCATCTTTAACTCTGCCACTTCCAGCTCCGCTTCCTGTCTTTTTGTTAGCGCCACCGATATATATATATATATATATATATATATATATATATATATATATATATATATATATATATATATATATATATATATATATATATATATATATTTACCTCGGTCTCCGAAGGTGAAGGAGGTTATGTTTTCATCCCTTTCTGTGTATTTGTCTGTCTGTTTGTCGATATACAGGATCATCTAAAAAAGTTGTGGATGGATGCGGATAATGTGTGTGTGTGTGTGTATGTATGTATATATATATATATATATATATATATATATATATATATATATATATATATATATATATATATATATATATATATATATATATATTTGTTACGGTTCAAGGAACCGTATGCATACCAACATACACGTGCCCCGAAGTTAGTTATACCATTAAGTATATGTGTAGATCGATCCCCCTCTTTGTGTTTAGTGGGAAATTAGAGGGGTGCGTTGCAATTTTTTTTTTAGTTCGATTAATAAATCATTATGTCCCCCTCCATTCCTCTTCTCACTCTTCGGCTGAACAAGTGCTTCATTGCTTGCCTCGCCTCGTTTACCACAGAATACGATCACCAACCAGAGACTCGTTTTTCCGAGACAATATCTTTGTGCAGTACCTTTTTGGCGAGTCCGGACACACGTGGAGGGGGCGGGCTCCCGGTATGGCCGAAACCTCACCCAAAAAAGGGCGGACCCATGGAAACCCCGTCCAATCAGGGTGGACAGTGACGGCAGCTTCCCCAAGTCCCTCCCCGCTGAGGGAGATCTACAAATTACGAAGTAACCCTGAGACAGAGGAGCGTTAGAGTGAAGAGCGTTGGAGTGAGACAGTTTGTCAGCTGGTAGCGAAAGAAAGAACGAAGGTCGTAGAGTGGTTGTGCTCTTTGGGGGTCATTCATTTTGAGTGTGAGAGAGCTGGGAAGACCTCGACCCGACCTTGACCGGGTCTCTCGTTGGGTCCTGTCTGCAGCCCTGATCCCCACCTCGGACTCCGCTCTACTCGACCCGGGCTCCTTCGCAGACACGATCTCCACGCGTGTGGCCGTGGACCGAGCTGCACGACCATTGACAGGTGCCACACCACGGAGCATCCCTTCCCTCCATCGTTCAGGTACCCAAAAGAACTGCGACCTCAGCTCACCTCCCTCTCTGGCTGTGGGGGTCCTTTGCTATACATCTGGGTTTATTTTCGTCTGAGTGTGCGTTTGAGTGTGTGGCGCCGTCTTTAAGTCGAATTGCATGTGTTTTTGTTTGATCATTGTAAATCTTGCCTGCATTCTCGTGATAAGTCTGCACTGTGTCCTTTTGTAAGTTGATTGTAAATAAATCGTTAGTAGAAATGTTCCCAGTTCGTTCTTGTCTTTTCCTTCATTGGTCCAGCATGGTTTGGATCTTAGTTTAGCCGGGTTTTTATCCCCGATAATCTGTTCATCCTAGCCGGTACATCCTTGGCAGGTCCGCTCGACTGCATCCGAACCGGAAAGGTAGTTGGTAGTGGGTAGTTGGTAGAGTGATCCAGTTCGGGCTAGGCGTACTGAGGGCGTGATTCCCCAGTATTTGAAACTGCATGGTTAATTAGGTAAACTGATTATACCTGGCAGGAAGACCCTACGCCACACGGTGGAGGTATTGGCGTCCACGGTTGGTTAAGCGACCCGCCGCATCACGGAATTATCAGTGAGCGACGGCCTACAATTCTGGGAGGTCGGTGGGAGACTACGTAACTTCTCCAACCTAGTGGTCGTTCTCGTCACCGGACTCCGGCCCGCAACAATATGTCTATGAGTTCATTTGTTTTCTTGTTCCTTCTATGTTTTCAAACTTCTTGAACAATTTTCCAAGAATTTGCTGTTCCGCATTATTTTCACAATGTCAGAATATAAAGTTTCAAATTTTTTTTAACCAAATTGATGTAAACACATGAAATAATGGTGTCTTCAGTTACCTCGCATCATCTTCCAGACAAATGCATATCCGAAGACGAAGCTGCACCCCTCTCTCAGCCAAGGTATTGACATGCCATCATTGGATGGTTGAAGCCTGGTGTTGGTTTTGTGGTTTGGGTGGCGGCTTGGGATATTAGGGTCCTGAGTTCAAGCCCCTTTGGCCGGTGAATTAATATACCAGGCTGTTGACTCTGCCCGTCACCCTTCCGAGGTCTGCGAAATGAGATCCAGTGTGTACTGGTAGAGGGGCACTGGATCAGCGACACAGTCGCGCTTCCAAGAAATGATAGCTACCCCGGCAGCTAAGCTGCCATACGCAAGAAGAAGAAGATTGGATGGTTAAGAGTAGTTTTAAATAAAACACGAACACTAAAGTCTTTTGTATCCACTCTTGATTGGCTGAGCAAACTTGTAAATACTGCATTTACATGATTCCAAGGTACCCCCACATGTAAGGTGCATGTCAATTATTCTTGAGAAAAAGTATATAAAACAATACATAACATTGCAGATGTACCTTCATTTAAAGTTCACACTGTCCAAATGTGAAACTCTCGAATAAAAATGAGAGAAAAGAAAAAAAATCTTGAAATAATTATCTGTGTGCCGCAGTGTTTTCGTTTCCATCAGTGATCCAATGCTCTCCTTGCTCTCAGAGCCACTTTCCTCAATATGATCCTCAGCAATGTCTGTTACATCATCCTCCTGCTCCTCTCACAAAAGATAATCTTCTGTTCCATTGAGAACATTGGAAATTCAAGACCGTTTAAAACGTTGCATCATTGCCACACACGTTTCACCAATCTTTAACTCTCAAGCTGCTGCAGTTTCCTGTTTCATTGTCAAAGACAAAGACAATCACTTTCAATTTAAATCCTGCAGAATAATGCACTCTCTATTTCACATTTTCCCCACTAAAGTACCAATAAAGTGCACTAAATAATATAGTGCAAGTATACGAATTATTAGATGGCAAGAGATCAATGACACGAGTGATGATTCACTTCTCATCCACATAAACATCATTAGTCTGATCATGTCTGTGATCATGTGTTCTCTTCTTCCATTATTTCCTCTCCTGTTTTTCTCTTCTCTCTATAATTGCTTGACTAAACCTTCAATTGCAAGGCGTAATGAAATAACAACATCCCATTTGGTTAAAAAAAATGCTTGTGCCTTAGAATCGTGTAAATACAGTGTGTATGTACACACTCTTTTTGTGGTAGAGAGTGGGAGAGAGAGAGAGAGAGAGAGAGAGAGAGAGAGAGAGAGAGAGAGAGAGAGAGAGAGAGAGAGAGAGAGAGAGAGAGAGAGAGAGAGAGAGAGAGAGAGAGAGAGAGAGAGAGAGAGACAGAGACAGAGACAGAGACAGAGACAGAGACAGAGACAGAGACAGAGACAGAGACAGAGACAGAGACGGTGAGAGTGAGAGACAGAGTACTTGGATGTGTGGCGGTGCAAGTCTTAGACATTGAATAGGATGATGAGGATGGACCCCTGCATCACGAAGATGCCTCTAGAGTCTAGAGTCTAGACGATGTTGATACTTGCCATGCGAGGTCCAGGGCGTGTGTATGCTCTACTTTGGGCAGTTTGATACCGATGGCGTAGGTTGGAATGCTCATGGGTCATTCCAATGCATCGGTCCTGAGTGGGAGTAGTTTTCCTGGGACATCCACTTCTTGGCATATCTCTTATTGATCCAGTGGCTTGAGAACCCCTTATCAGGTCAGAAACACTTCCTCTCCTCATGCGATGACCCTTGCAACGTGCCAAGTGGACGACCCTGCCTGAAGGTGTCCAATGATTTAATTCCTCTCTTTTTGTGACAGACATGACAATTTAATGGATTGTTAAAGAATATATGTTCAAAAAGTTTTCATGTACTGCATTCTATTTCATGACACTTTACACATTGGTGTTTTTACCATGATCATCGTGAATGGTATTTCCGAGCCAACACACACACACACGCACACACACACACTGGCACGCACACACATCCTCTACCGAAAGAGGAGTTATCAAAACAACATATCGTTTATTATTTAGATACAAGTCTTTCTTTGTTGGGATTCTCATTTACCTGCCCAGTGAGGATCGGAGCATCACTAGTTTTTTTTTGCAAGAGGGGTTCAAATTTGAAACTGAGGCTGCAGGTTCAGCTTGTGCAGCAGATTGAGGCTCCGCTACTGCCGCCAACATGTGCAAAAAACCCGCAGCGGATGATGCGTGAAGCACGATGTGTAAGTCTTGATTGCAGAATTTGCTGGTAATAATCTCATGTATTTTCCTGTTTATCCCTGCCAAAGTTCTCGAGGATTATTTTATCCTTTTTTTGTTTACATTGTCGAGGCTCATATAAGAGCGATCACACAGAACGTATGTCAAGGGCAGAAGGAGATAAGAGGGGTGGGAGAAGGAAGCACAAAACAGTGGGGAACAGAGACATGAAGAGATCTGTGGATTTCAGGTCCTTACACTGCAGGGACTTTCAGGAAGGAAAGCAGGGAATTTGAAGGAGGTGGGTTTTGGGTGGATGAACGGGGGTAGAAAAGATTGAGGTTTTGGATGGGGGAAGATAAGAGATGGCGGTGAACAGCTGTTTTGAAGACCTGTCGGGAAGAGAGCGGGATTGAAGAGAGTGTGGGAGTTTATTCCAGTGGTGGGAGAAAAAAAAATTGTACAAATTCTTACAACACTCAAAGATTTTTGTGACAATTGAGAGAGAAAAAAGGGGATTTCATCAATCGGGGTCGGGAGGCATACATCAGTCCTTAAATATCCGCATGAGGCTCTAGAGCCACAGGGTGCTGCTGACCCCGGCACTGGGACTATTCATTTAGATTTGTGGTCTGTAATTGTGTGCAAAAAAACCCCCACCATTTCGTTATGAAAATGGAGACGTGGGTGCAAACCCCATCTTGTATAAGAGTGACACCACTGGGTGTTAATCAGGTTAACAGTAAAGTGACGACAAATTTCATGGTGGTCTCTTTTTTTTCTCCGACCTCTCTTCCAGTCTTGGTCCGTCTGCTCTTTCATTGCTCTGTCCCTCCGCAGTTCATCCTGGTCACATACAAGTTTTCTTCCCGAGAATGTAGGCTTACTCTGCTCACCTTGGCTCCTTTGATCTCTTGTCCCACTCTACGATTCAGTGCTTCATGTTGGCTGTATGCCAACCCCTCTGGCATGTGATCCATATGCCAATCCCCTCAGGGAAATTAATCCATGCCTGTGATCTTTTCTATCCTTATTGACTCTCCCCAACCTCTCTCAATATACTTGCAGATTCCTATATTTCCTTCCCTATTCTGTCTCCTCTTTCCTGTTCATCCCCCCCCCCTCTTGTTGCATCCATGTGTTTTGTCATTGTGCTACTGAGTGTTTTGCTTTCTGCCCTCAAACACTTCGCTCTTCAATGGGTCTAGCCTTTGTATGCAAAAAGATGTTGTTTGGACATGATCAAAAAAAAGTGTTTTTTAAAGGTAATTCCTGGATACCAATGGTTTAAATACAATATGACAGTGATGGTCCTTGAATTTGCAGGCATGACAATGCATCTTGCCATACATACTGCTGTGTTTATGAAGAATTGCTTCAAGGGCAACATCATCACCAACCCAGAGCAATAACTGAAATGAACCACAAATGGGACTGACATCATATAATGCAACCTGAGAGCCAGTCAATAGACCACAATCCACCAGTGAAGTGCTTGCACTTTCTTTGAAGGGGAATGGTTATTCCTAATATATAACAAAGTTTGTTACAAAGTGTTTGTGACAGTGACGAACCCTGCTCAATTCTTTACTGTCGCAGTAGTTTTAGTGATGTCGCGATGTGTCAGAACAAGAGGACTTTCTCATATGGAAATCTTCTTTTTCGATTACTATGCCTGCAGAGGTTTGATTGTGACCCAAATCAATTTGTTTTAACTTATTCGTTTTGTGACTTTCTGGTTAGACGCCACCGGTAGAAGTGAAAATTCTTCTTGTATTTTCTTTTATCTTCACTGTGGACCTCGAAAGCAATTTTCCTTGTTTGAAACCTCACCCTGCTACAATGTGCAATGAAATATTGGTGTCCGGTGACCAACTGCGATACTTCATCAGAATCATAGTTTGAGCAATAGAAGTAATCCGTTTTAAATTATGGTTTAAAAATAAATGTATCATATACAAATATGTACCAGCAAATAGAACCCATCGTTTTGCTGTCTGGAGTTTTAAGGGGTGGGGGGGAGAAAGAGGGAAAGGTTGGAGAGAGTAGGGAGGGACAAGATAGAGGATGGAGAGAGAGGAGGAGGGATGGAAGGGAGGGAGACAGGAAGGACAGAGGAGAGAGAGAGGGGAGGAGGGATGGAGAGGGGTAGGAGAGAGAGGGAGAGGGGTATGAGAGAGAGACAGAGGGAGAGGGTGGAAGAGAGAGGGAGCAGGGTATGAGAGAGAGAGGTAGAGGGGTGGAAGAGAGAGAGAGGGAGAGGGGCGGGAGAGAGCGGAAGAGGGGTATGAGAGAGAGAGAGAGAGGGAGAGGGGTGGGAGAGAGAGTGGTGAGAGGGAGAGGGGTAGGGTGAGAGGGAGAGGGGGAGGAGAGAGAGGGAGAGGGTGGAAGAGAGAGCGAGAGGGGTGGGAGAAAGTGAGAGGAGACAGAGCGGTGGGGGGAGAGGGGAGGGAAACTGCAAAGGAGGAGAGGGGAGGGATTTCAGTGGATGTGATGCCCAGTGTAACGTCAATCCAAGAGACAGCACAAACCTTGATGAATCACCTTGCCTGTGAACCACTGGGATGACAGTTTATAGCTGGGTTGTGATTCAAACCCATTTTGGCCATCTGAGAGTAAGCATGTATACATCTCGGCTATCCTGCTGTGATATTAAGGAAACGTTTCATTTTTTAAATTTGTATTCATCTATACTGAAGTGACGGGTTATATAATGAAACATCGAACAAAAGCTGGAAACGTGGTGTAAAATATAATTGCACATTTTCAGTGAGCCAGCAATCGCCCGATACACGGCAGAACAACACTGGGCCAATGCAGGCGAGTGGCCCCTGCACATTGCTCAAGTCACTTGAGATACAGTATTCAGTGACAGGGTGAATATTGTAGAGTGCTCGTCAAGTGGCTTAAGCAATCCAACGAAATGGTTGAGAAGCAACAGTTGGCTTGGCAAGCGATTAGCGATCGCTTTATCCGTCATGTGAAACACACACCTCCTGGAGACGCCCAAAATATCAAACTATGTCCGAATTAGACAAACTAACACTTTTTAAGCAGTTAATAACTGCTGCTAAGTTCAATTCTGGAGCCTAAATTTTGTAATTCAGCTTAGTTATAAGAGATTCTCGAGGTTATGGCATGTTCGGATATGAAATAAAGCCAAGAACGCTGGCATCTCCAGGCATTTATATACATTGCAATGTATCCAGAAATTCGTAGCTCGGATGATCAGGCATTCGATAATATTAGTGAAGAAAGTTGTTGTGGCCTGTTCCAAGTTAAGGCAAGGTTGAGCAGGCAAAAAATAAATTGCGAATTAAGATCCCAGTGAGGTAACCCAGTATACACCTTAAGACCCCATCAGGAGTGAGGTGTCCGAAGATGTGCCTGATAATGGATATAATTAAATAAGGCCATTAATTATCTTCAAAAGCGGTGCTATAATTAACTCAAACCACAAATTTCACTCATGTACTCCCTTGGAGTTCCCTTAGTATGCATGCAAAGTTTCAGGCTGATAGGTTTCATGGTTTTGGACTTATCGAGGGGACACACACACACACACACACACACACACACACACACACACACACACACACACACACACACACACACACACACACACACACACACACACACTGACTGACACACATACAGGTCAGGTCAGGTCAGGTATGGGAGCATGCACTGGAGCAGCGCATCGCTGCGCCGACTTTCGGTTGGTACTCCAGAGGAATCTGTCTCGCCATCCCCAAGGCAGATGCCAGGCCCATCCCCATCTCCTTGAGATGCCGTTCAACCTGTTGCAACCACGAGACATGTGGTCAGCCATTGGCCTCCTCCACTCACGAGGCTCCCTCATTGAGAGAATCTGGTGAGCAGGATCATTGTCAGGAAAATGAGCCACATGTCCTTACAGCCGCAGCTGACACTCACGGACTATGCAGGTAACAAATCTCATTTGAGTCTCTCTCAGCAACTGCTCGTTGGACACAAAGTCTGATCAGCGATAGCCAAGGATTCTCTGAAGAGACCTGGTACCAAAGGAATTAAGTCTCCATCTCAGATCCTTGGTCAGAGTCGAAGTCTCGCATCCATAGAGCAAGACTGGAAGCACCAAGGACCTGAAGACTCGGACTTTCGTCCTCCCAATGGAATCCTGATTCATTGAATCAAACGCTTTGCAGAGATCAACATGGGCTGCAGGTAGCACCTGCTGAAAATCTCGTCTGCATTCAGTGAGGACCCAAAGAGCAAGGATACGGTCAATCGTTGACCTCTTTGGTGTAAAGCCTGACTGCTCTGGGCACTGGTGCTCAAGCAAATAGTGGCGAACCAAATCAATAATTATCCAAGTAAAGATCTTGCCCAGCACTGAGAGCTGTGTCACCCCTTGTAGTTGTTGCAGTCCTGGAAACAACCCTTCCTTGAACTGAGAGGGACAAGAAGGCCCCTCTTCCTGTCAGTTGGGATGATGCCTGTGTTCCAGACAGAGCACAGAACTGCATGTAATGACACAAGTGCAGCATTTCCACCAGCCTTGTGAAGTTCAGCATGGATGACACAGATCCCTGGAGCTTTACCCCATTTCAACCGGTTCACCGCAGCCTGTGTTTCCTCAAAGGAAGGTGGAACACAGTTGATTGGAGGGTCAGCAATAGTGATAGTAACACCCCTGACATCTAACTCAACAGCTGGTGGGTCATCTTGGTGCAGCCATTCAATGTAACTGGCCCAGCAAGCCTTCACTTCAGACTCCTCTGTCAATAGCTCAGCAACTGCTCGATCTCTCTGACTTCCTCCCGAGAATCACATTGACATTATTTTATTGATATACAGTATGTATTCATGCTCTGTCATTCTGAGTGAGTCATTCACTCACAGCAGACGCTTTTGCCATGCTCCATCATTTTGAATGAGTCATTTGTGCTCCATCATCCTGAGCGTGTCATTCGTGCTCCATCATTCTGAGTGAGTCGTTCACTCACAGCAGCTGAAACTATGGCTGCAAAGTGTGTAACAAGTGGAATTGGAGATAATGATGAAGTGAAGAAGAAGTCAAGAAAGTCTAATTCATTGGATAAAAGTTTTAAATCGGATGCATTGAGTTGAGTGCAGCATTGATGTTCCAAGAGCGATGGGACTTCTTGATTCTACAATGAGAACCATTCGTGACAATCGTGATAAAATCCGTATGAGCACTCGGCCATCAAGGAATCTCATTGTTACCAGAATTGCAACATCTCGGTCTGTTGCTATTGAGAAAATGGAGAAGATGCTGACCACATGGATAGAGCATCAGAACCAACAGAACATGCCCTTATCTGGAATGGTCATTCAAGAGAAGGCAAGGAGTTTGTATTGCGATCTAACCAAATATACCAATGATCCAGTGTCTTTTGTTGCCAGTCATGGGTGGGTTTGAGCACTTCAAGAGTCACCATTTGTTCCACAGTCTCAAGTTGATTAGGGAAGCTGCTGCTGCAGATCATGCTGCTGCCAAAAATTTTCCAGCTGTCTTCAAATCAATGATTGCAGATGGAGGTTACACACCAAGCAAGGTGTTTAACCTCTGAGACTGGACTTTATTGGAAACGCATGCCCAGCCACACTGTCATCTCCATCATCTTCATCAACTTTGGCCTGTGGCAGTGATTGAGTTCAAAGGTTTCACAGAGGCTGAAGTCAGCAAAGCAAAGCAACAGATTGTGGACATGGCCCTGCAAGTGGGATTTGAGGAGGTCAACGAAGATGGTGTTGAGGATTTGCTTCTCTCACACAGAGAGGAGCTGAGCAATGTAGATCTTCTGGCTCTGGAGAGGAGCGCATCAGAGAGAAATCAAAATCAAATCCTGAGGGAGTTGTTCCCATTAAAACCCTCACGACGAAGGTCATGGCTGAAGGTTTCAAATTGGTTGATGAAGCCATGGCCATCTTTGATGAACATGATCCTGACTGCATGAGAAGTTCCAAGGTGCGGAGGGAGATAGAGAATGTCCTGAAATGGTACAATGAGGTCTATGAACAGAAAATGAGGACACCACTCGAGTCTCCATTATGAAGTTCTTCAAAAAAAATCCCAAGTGAATCAGCTTCCATTTCATCTTCTGAGCCTTAAATCTAAATTGGACAGCCTGACACACCTGAATAAGCCTGCTACAAGCAACCTGTATTGTATCCAACCCCGATCATATTAACACTTATGAAAAAGTAATTCATTTTAATGTTTTTATTTGGTATATGATTTATTTATGCATTGTTTACTGCTTTTTGAGGTTTTTATGTAGATCTTCAACCTTAAAGAGCAGGTTTTGGGTCGCTGATATATAACTTAGCGTGATTCGAAGTTTGTAATCACATTAATAATCGTTGGGCAATTATTTTCTTACATTTAAAACTCAAAATATGCTAAAATTAACTTTGAAGTCAAAACTTTTTTCAGTGATCGAAAAACAGACCAGAATTTACCGAAGGCGCTATGACGTCACGTTCTCCGAAAACTGCGTGAACATTCGGAAACAGCGTGTGAACAATGGCGAGATGCGAATCAGAGAGTGATTTCAGCGGCGATGAAATAGAATGTTTTCATTCCGATATTGCCGAGGACGAGTCGGAGGATCATGGGAATTTATACTATGGAGTTTCTGGCCCTGAGCCATATAAATTTGAGCCACTTGAAAGTGCCAGAAAACGGCCTATTTCGTGTACAAGTGGCAGGACTGACTGTCCGGCAGTTCACACTGATAGACTCCACCAGACAGATTGGTTTGTAGATTTTCATTTTCTTGTTTGATGCATAAGATAATGTCAAGTTTGATTCGTCTGTGACTTGATATAATAATTTTTAACCCTCGAGTCACTCATGAGTCAGAAATAGAATGAATCAATAATGGACCCAAATATATTATACACCGTAGCCTTGGCGTTGAAGTCTTTCTGACAGCTGAGCTTGACCTCAGCGAAAGTGAACAGTTAGAATAAACCCCAACTTTCAAGAGACTGTTGTGGCATATAAATACCAAAACATGTTTAGCCTCATTGGGAAATATTCTCCCAAATATAGAAAAAAAAAGTGGAAAATTGATCAATTTTTTACAATTGAAATGAAATAGCCCAATTTGCTGATGCTGTTAAAAAAGTAATTTAATCAACAATAAGTTGATTTGTTGAGAAATTTTTTCATGCTTGTGTTTTTCAGAAGTATATTTATGTGTTTTTCCATGTACTTTTTAAGAATACATTTCAAGGTTTTTCTCACTTAAACTCAACAATTGATTATGTGACAGAGCAGTATCTGGAGAACTTGTCAACCAACAACTCATATTCACATAGTGGTGATCAGATGTGTTTTGCCTTCGTAATCCTCAGCTGTGAAATGGTCACCACAAATAACAAGTCTATCCAAAGGGTCCTCTTTACCCATTTTCTTTGGAGGAAAATTCGCCCGTTTTGTTTGTAACAATCTTATCCACTGCCGGCGATTGTTTGATTTCTTCGGGAATCGGTGGGAGTGATTACTCGTTTTGCAGACATTTTCGCAAAACATGACGACACACGTACGAGGCATGATGTACAAATATCCAAATAACTTTGTTCTACAATAATTCAAAATAAAAAAGGATAATATAGACAGTTGCAAGCTCAAAAAAAGCGAAAAACGGCCCGCTGAACTGGACACTTCTTCAATGAGCGAGTGAGCGTCCGCTTTGTTTTGGAGAACGTGACGTCAACATCCATATATGGCACGTGGCTGTTTTTTCAACAGCCTCGAGAAATAACAACTTCAGAGTTAAATTTCATTAATTTTCCCAATAGTTAGGCAACCACAATAGTTTGCATCGAACTATTTAATGCACATATTATCATATTGATAAATTTTCAGAACATGTTTGGTGACCCACAACCTGCTCTTTAAAAGCTTGAAATCTTCCCCACTTGGCAGATTTTTACATGTTAAATATTGCCCTATAACACATTTTCAGATAACATGGTGTTATATGAGGGCCTCCTGTACATCTAATATACAGTATAAAGCTCTTTCTAACCACTGAATCGCTGACTGAAATTAAAGATCAGTATCTTCTGGGTGATGTAGAAAGCTGAAATTTTGCTTGCTGTTGACATTGAAGGCGGTACACTGGCAAAAATCACAGAATCATCGGACAACATCCGTAAATGAAAATATACATAAATGAAAAACCATTTGCAGGTGAGCGACCAAAGACAATGGTGAAGCACGGTTCATATGCTTACACAATGTGAAAGCATACCCTGCTTGTTTATACATACTGTATATCTATACTAATAAATATGAATATGTGTGTGTCTCCTACAAAACTCTAAAACCATGGAACCTATCAGACTGAAACTTTGCATGCATACCAAGGGAACACCAAGGTAGAGCATGGTGAAAATTGGGTGTGTGGGTTAATTAAAACACCCCTTTTGAAGATAATTAACGGCCTTATTTATCTATATCCTTTATCAGGTGATCCTCGGCCACCTCACACTGGGGTCTTAAGGCGTATCCTTGGTTACCTCGCTGGGATCTGAAGCTGCCATGTTTTTTGGCCTGCTCAACCATGCGTTGACTTGGAACAGGCCACAACGATTTCTTAAAGATAAAGTTTTGTTTTCACTTTCCTCTAATATTATTGAATGCCTGTTCAGTGTTCATCATAGCTACAAATCGCTGGGTACATTGTAATGCTTATAAACAACAGGAGACACCAGCGGTCTTTGCTTTATTTCATTTTGGCACATGGCATAACCCTGAGAGTCTCTAAAACTAAGCCTGATTACAAAATTTAAGCTCCAGAATTGAATGCAGCAACAGTTCCAACTTCTCAAAAAGTGTTCATTTGTCCAATTCGGACATATTTGATATTTTGAGGGTCTCTGGGAGGGTGTGTGTTTAATATGACAGTTCGGCGATTGCTATTGCTTGCCAATTGAGTCATTCCTCAGCAACCATTTCATTGGAATGCTTAAGCCACTTGATGAGCGCTCTATAATATTCACACTGTCACTGAATACTGTATGTTGATTGACTTGAACAATGTTCAGGGGGCACTCACCTGCATTGGCCCCGCGTTGTTCTGCGGTGTATTGGGTGATGGCTAGCTCGCTGAAAATGTGCAATTTCCCCTTTTGTAAGATATTCTTTCATTCCATGACCCATCACTTTGGCATAAATAAACACGAATAAAAAAATGAAATATTTCATTAACATCAAGGCCGTCCTGCTTGCTCAATCTGCTCAATTGAGCATCTGCTCAATCAATACGCATGCTCAATCTGAGCTGTGTAGTCTGGGTTGAAATCATGACCCAGCTATAAACGGTCACCTCAGTCTTTCACAAGCATGGTGATTCATCAATGTGTTTCCATTAAACTGGACATCAATCTGCCGGAATCCTCTTCCTCTGCTCTCCTCCCCTCCCTTCCCAACTTCCCCTTCCCCAATATCTCTCCACTCTCCCTCTCTCACCCTCTCTCTGTCTCTCCCTCATCTCTCTCTCCCTCATCTCTCTCTCTCTCTCTCTCTCTCTCTCTCTCTCTCTCTCTCTCTCTCTCTCTCTCTCTCTCTCTCTCTCTCTCTCTCTCTCTCTCTCTCTCTCTCTCTCTCTCTCTCTCTCTCTCTCTCTCTCTCTCTCTCTCTCTCTCTCTCTCTCTCTCTCTCTCTCTCTCTCTCTCTCTCTCTCTCTCTCTCTCTCTCTCTCTCTCTCTCTCTCTCTCTCTCTCTCTCTCTCTCTCTCTCTCTCTCTCTCTCTGTCTCTCTTTCTCTCTGTGTACAAACATCTCTGGATGGTGGTTATTTCTGCATGTATCCGGATTGGGGTTATGTCCCTACATATCCAAATGGTGGTTATGTCTGCACGTACCAAACAGTGGTTATGTCCACATGTATCCAAGCGATGGTTATGTCTGCACGTATCTGAACGATTGTTATCTCCACACGTATCTGGATGGTGGTAACATCTGCACGTATCAGAGTGGTGATTATGTCCACACATATCTGATCAGTGGTTATGTCTGCATGTATCCGAATGGTGGTTATGTCTACACATATCCGAATGGTGGTTATGTCTGCATGTCTCTGAACGGTGGTTATGTCTGCATGTCTCTGAACGGTGGTTATGTCTGCATGTATCTGAACGGTGGTTATGTCTGCATGTATCTGAATGGTGGTTATATGTGCACGTATCCGATCTGTGGTTATGTCTGCACGTATCCGAATGGTGGTTATGTCTGCACGTATCCGAATGGTGGTTATGTCTGCACATATCTGAATGGTGGTTATGTCTGCATGTATCTGAATGGTGGTTATGTCTGCACGTATCCGAATGGTGGTTATGTCTGCACATATCTGAATGGTGGTTATGTCTGCACGTATCCGAATGGTGGTTATGTCTGCACATATCCGAATGGTGGTTATGTCTGCACATATCTGAATGGTGGTTATGTCTGCACGTATCCGAACGGTGGTTATGTCTGCACGTATCCGAATGGTGGTTATGTCTGCATGTATCTGAATGGTGGTTATATCTGCACAGATCCGAACGGTGGTGATGTCTGCATGTATCCGAACGGTGGTTATCTCTGCATGCATCCAAACGGTGGTTATTTCTGCATATATATGAATGGTGGTTATATCTGCATGTATCCGAATGGTGGTTATCTCCACATTGATCCGGACAGTGGCTATCTCCACATGTATCTGAATAGTGCTTATCTCTGCATGTATCCGATTGGTGGTTATCACTGTGCATATCCAATTGATGGTTATCGCCATGCATATCCGATTGATGGTTATCGCCATGCGTATCCGAATGGTGGTTATCTTGGCACGCTTCCAAACAGTGGTTATCGTTGCACATATCCGAACAGTGGTTATCACTGCCTGTACCTGAATGGTGGTCATCTCCTCATGTATCTGTACGGTGGTTATCTCTGCACCTATCCAGATGGTGGTTATGCCTAGATGGTGGTTATCTCCAAAAAAAGTCTGGATGGTGGTGATATCCACATGTATCCAAACAGTCGTTATCTCTGCACCTATCTGGATGGTGGTTATCTCTGCAGATGTCCAGATGGGTGGCTATGTCCGGATGGTAGTTTTCTCCCGACCTGTCTGAATGGTGGTTATCTCGGGATGGTGGTTATGTTTGTACGGACCCTTGCCTCACACGACCAAACCTTGCCCTCCTCTAACACTGCCTTCTCTTGTCCTCCCCTCATGCTACCTTCCCTTGCCCTTCCCTGCCCTCCACTCACACTGCCCTGCCCTCACACTGCCTTCCCTTGCCCCCCCCTCATGCTACCTTCCCTTGCCTTCCCCTCACGCGCCTTCCCTTCCCCCACCCTTCCTCACTCCCGCACCCCTCCTCGCTCCCCTCTCCTTCCTCACTCCCCCAGCACAGTGTGACCACTTCTTGGCTTTTTTCACAAGATCTTGGCTATTCGTTGTTCACCTTGGTGTCTTGGGTTTCTATAGGTTTTCTTGGCGTATAGGTTTTCTATTATCATCGCTTTTCCGAAACCTTGTGAATTCTTGGCTTTTTTCATTGGCTTACCTTGGCATTTATGATAATGAGGAGTGATCACACTGCCCCACCATCCTCACTCCCACCATCTTCCTTGCTCCTCCACCCCTCCCTCCCTATTCTTTCCCTCCTCTCCCTCCCCTCACCCTACCATCCCTCCTCTCTCCTTCCTTCCTTCTTACGCCCCCCCCCACCTTAATATTCCCCTCAGCAAAGCGACAGGTTATATTTGCTTGTGTGTGTATATATATATATATATATATATATATATATATATATATATATATATATATATATATATATATATATATATATATATATGTATATATGTATATATGTATATGTATGTATATGTATATGTATATGTATATATATATATATATATATATATATATATATATATGTACAGTATATGTGTGTATATATATATATATATATATATATATATATATATATATATATATATGTATATATATATATATATATATATATATATATATATATATATATATATATATATATATATATATATATATATATTTATTTATTTATTTATGGAGCCTGGTGTTGGCGCAGTGGTTAGGGCAGCGGCTTGGGATCCCAGTGTCCTGAGTTCAAGCCCTGTTGGCTGCTGAATTAACACCAGGGGGTTGACTCAGCCTGTCATCCTTCCGAGGTCGGCGAAATGAGTGCCAGTGTACTGGTCCCGGTGTATGCCCCGGTTAGAATAGGTGTACCATATCGCTGTGTGTCGTAAGAGGCGACCAGGGTTGGCGTCAGGAAGGGCATCCGGCCATAAAACATTGCCTCAAGAAAAAGCCCAACCCCTGCACAGCAGGGAAAATAGCTGTAAAAACGGTCATATATATATATATATATATATATATATATATATATATATATATATATATATATATATATATATATATATATATATATATATATATATATATATATATATATATATATATATAGTGTTGGTCCCCACTATTTGCGTGGAATGTGTTCGTGGAAAGTGTCGTGAATGTCGAATCTATGAATGTCAGGGCAGTCAGGGCATTGTGTAAATGGGAAAAAGGGGGATAGGTTCATGATGGTTTGAGATTCACAAGGGAAAATAAAAAATCCTGCAAAAAACTGCGAACGCACCCACAAAAAACCCCTGCAAAAACGTGAAAAAACCCTGTGAATATCCCTGCAAAAACACGCAAAAAACGTGAGGAAACACGCAAAACAAATGCAAAATAACGCTAATACATCCACGTAAAACCGCGAAAAAAAAAGCAAATATCTGAAAAAAAAACTGAGAAAACGTGATGCACAGGGCCACAAATGTAGAAGCAGGTTGCATTTTTTTAATCAACCACAAATTGACAGGCTCAGAAGATGGCGAACCCGTGAATAGGGGGATCTGACAGCATATTGCTACAAAACCAGAGTTCAGGATTCAACACGAGGGGGATTTCTCACTCTAACCCCTGCATTCCGCCACGCTGTGGTTAAGTCAGTTGGGGTTTGTGCTCTCAGTACACACCCATCTATTTATTTGTATGGCCAAGTGGAACCGTGGTTAAGCACTCACTAATTATGGAGCCAATAAATGTGCCAGAATTTCCCATCTATCTTATCTTTACATGCTGAATTGAGCCATTGGAGGAAAGAATGGCGCGAACAGGCAGGAAACGGGTAACATTTCAGCAAAACATGTATTTACAAACACAATCAATGTAATCAGTGGCATGCATTTACAAGCAACAATCAAGCAATCATCAAACGGTAGAGGCAGGCAAAGACATATGTAGAAAAGCACTTATTCCCCTTATACAATCTTATTTTACCCGGTTATATACACAACATGGTGCCATCAGGATCATTCCGAGGAAGCTTAGAGAGGAAGAACAGAAGACAGAGGCAGAGCAAGGCGTCAATTTAGCCTTTGACTCACCTTGGCACATATCAACGGACGTGTGCCAATCCTGGAACAAGAAAGGAATGGGGAAAAGTAGAAAGGTGTTGGTGCAATCTGTGCAATGTGGGATTGATGAGGAAAAGGTGTGACGTGTGTATGTAAAGCCTCACCTGGAAGGGTCAAGAGGCAAATTGTTGATAGTTCTTTCAGAATAGAGATTCCCTTCATGAGTTTATGTGGACGAATAAGGGTTCTTAGAGGACAGCAAGAGACAGATAGTGCATGTCAGTATGGAGCTATCTTCCTTGTCTGTTCTTGTGCTTCTGCCTCATCGTCGTCTGGTCACAGCGCCACCGACCCAGCACTATTTAGCCTATCTTTGGCACAGCTCCAGTGCAATTGGTCCTGGCAGGCGATTTCTCTTCGGCATGAACAGGCAGACAGCTTCTCACTCATGTCCCCAGCGTGTTCTAACAGCGGCGAATGGTCTGGTGTTCTGCCTTTTAAGCAGCTTGAATGTGGCAGAGACTTGGGGAGGTCAGAGTTCATGGGAGGTGGATTTCCCGGGGCAAAGGTTGTGACTTGCTCTTTGACCCATGACAGCACATTCCCATTGGTGTGCTCACCAGGCCACACCTCCTTCAGCTGTTAATCAATCTCTAAGTGAGGTCTGAACTGAGTCAAAACCACTACTGCTTTCACAGGTTTTTCTGCCGAGCAATTTCTGCCATCCAAATGATTTGAAAATGAGGACATTGTCCTTTCCCTCATTGTCTGAATTTGAGATTGTCTTTGGTGAGGTGTCCTATAATGTGGTTGTGTGTGGTGCTGTATGAGAGGGCTAAATAAAGGAAGAAGGGAAATTTACGAATTGCGGGTTGCACCCAATAGACATGAAGATGGTTTAAATGATAATTTTGGAGAGAGAGAAAGAGTGGTGTTGAACTGTGTGGTGAATTGAAATGCAACCACCATGTGTGAGACATTAATAAAAGAGGGTTTAAATACAGGACAAAAGGAAGGACAGGAGAGGTCTAAAGTAGAGGAAGAAGAATGATTATAGCCCACACAACACATTTATTTCTCTCCCCTCCAGACAATGGGTGGGTGCCTGTCTGGGCAGATATGATATACTAACGATATAATTGACAAGGGAACTCCTACGTTTCATAGATGTTCACTTCATCCAGTGGCCAGTTTCATAACTGTGTATATACTGTATATATACACATGTATATGTATTTGTAAATGTATATATATATATATATATATATATATATATATATATATATATATGTATATATATATATATATATATATATGTATATATTTGTATATGTAGGTATGTATATATATATATATGTATATATTTGTATATGTATGTATATATATATATATATATATATATATATATATATATATGTATGTATATATATATATATATATATATATATATATATATATATATATATATATATATATATATATATATATATATATATGTATATATATATATGCAATGTCTGAAAGATATATATATATATATATATATATATATATATATATATATATATATATATATATATATATATATATATATATATTTGTCAATCAGATAAAAGTTGGCGATTTATGTGACCTTTACCTATTGACCTCAAAAATAATAGTTTCCAGCTTTTGACAAGCTCTATCAATTGGTTAGGTTTCGTGAAGATCGATTTGGAATTGTGACTTGAAGGAGATTGACAGACCAACAAACCTATTCAGGAAAAGAATGTACTTGTGAATCTTCAATTTCACAAGTGAAAAAAGAGACTATCAAGCGCCATTATTCTGAATAATTGCCAAACCCCTTCCATCATGACTGCTGGCAGGGAAGGCAATGGAAACTTCCCTAAACTTATATATTTTGAGACTATTTCAACAGCATCTTAGACAAAATATTAAGTATAATTTTATGGTGTATTAATTATGTACATTTTTAGTTCTGTATATACAGCACAATGGTCACCAACTTTTCTTATGAAATGGTGTTTTTTGCCTGCAGCTTAGATGGGCCATGCAGAGGGCGAGGAACTTCGTCAACAGCAAGCGGAAGGCAAATGGCTTCAACTGCAGTGACCAAAAGGATGGATATAGCAATGGCTTCACTGTTTCACATCTTGCCATGCCTTCTCGAACAAAAGACCATTCAGCAATTTGTTGCTCTGAACTTGATGCCACCATAATGGCATTGGCTTTGCTGATCCTACCTTTTCTTCCAGCAAGCAACCTGTTGTTCTACGTTGGATTTGTTTTGGCTGAACGGATCCTTTACATCCCTAGCATGGGCTTCTGCCTGCTTGTGGCTACTGGAGCAAGAGCCCTTCATCGGGCTGCAGCACATCGGAGTTTGGCACGGGTTGCTCTCTGGGCGGCATCAGTTTCACTGATACTTGCACTGACTGTCCGGACAGCACTGCGGAACAATGACTGGAGGGATGAAGAGGCACTCTATCGTTCTGGACTATCTGTGAATCCAGCAAAGGGTGAGCACCACAGATGGATATAAATATATACAAATATATGGATATACTTTAAACACCCATACACACAGTACTGTGCAAACATATCAGGCCACCTTGAAAATATATATGTTTATTGTCATATTGCCATATTTTGACAAGTAAAAGGGTCTTGGAGGTCTAATAATGAACATCTATTACTACAAGGAGGGGTGTGTGTGTGTGTGTGTGTGTGTGTGTGTGTGTGTGTGTGTGTGTGTGTGTGTGTGTGTGTGTGTGTGTGTGTGTGTGTGTGTGTGTGTGTGTGTGTGTGTGTGTGTCTTGTGCTTAATTCTGAAGGATTCCTGCTCCAGTAGAATAATTAAATTGGAACCATTGGAAAGGTAATGATGGAATTACTTGGTTGGAAAGCTAATAATTGGTTTATTGGAACAGTCATTCATGTCCGTTTAATCTTGAAGATGCCTGGTTTAAATGTCCGTTTTTCTGGCATTGAGGAAGAAGAAGCGAGACTCCTAGATCAAATATCGCGGTTCCAATGACACCTTTGTTTTTCAGCAAGACACTAACCCCAAACATATCATTAAAATATATTTACAAAGAAAAGCAGAAACAGGAACTGTACAACTGTTTGAATGGCACAATAAAGTCCTGTCCTTAACATCATAAATGCTGAAGGACATAGAAGCTGTCGAAGCTGTTTGGGATTATTTGGAGAAGGAGATAGAAGCTGTCTGGGATTATTTGGGCCTGAAGAAAATTGAAAAACAACCAAAATCAAAAGAAAAATGATGGAAAACATTGCAGAATGCATGGAACAACTTCCTAATGGAATTTCTCCAGAAATTGCAGGAAATAATTCTGAAATGAATATCCACTGTTTTGGATGAAAAATGTGGTCACACCATACTATTGAAATTTCATTCATTAATATTGTAAAATACAATTAATTTTTGTATATGATCATTATATCACCTTTTATTTATCAAATTATGCCAATGCGACAAGAAAAATGTTTATCTTCAAGATGATCCAAGACTTTTGCACGCACGCACACACATGCACACGCACACGCACACGCACACACACACATTTCATTTTTGTATTGATATTCCCCATTAAACAGGTCTGGGAAGTTAGTCGTTTGGAATGTAGGTTGATAATAAATTTAATACCACAGTAACCAAGTGTATAAAATTAATTCGGAAATTGAAACAAATCTTTTTGCGATGCATATTATTTTATCATGTATTGTACTCGCAATATCCACTTCGCACAAATAAAATTTACATAAAACCGTTTGGGATTTTTGTGCAGTAAATAATCATCAATTATTGAAGTAATAAACACCAGTTCCATGAATGTGAATTACAAGAAACGCCAATAAAAGTTGCAAATTCGTGAATATATGAAATATAACAGAACAGCGTGTGAAGATCCAATCTTTGGTGGAATAAGTGCACATTATGAACAATAATGTCACACCTTGACGTTTTAGCCAGCTTATGCCGATTTTTGGATAATTTGTGTAAAACGCTGGTACACGTCGAATACGTTATGGGTAAGTTTTGATAACATTGAGAGCACGCTGAAAAACACTGCCATACGTCGTACGCTGGCTTTAAACGTTGTACTTGGCGGTTGTCCTCAAATTTTCCATGCTTGAAATTTTAAGACTTATGCCAGCGTATGACTCACATGTTCCGCATAACGCTGGCCATAAGTTGTAGGCACGTTACGTGATCGTTGACACACGTCGACACACGTTACTTGTAAGTTACTCATAAGTCGAAACACGTCGAGTTAATGTTTAGCGTACCCGAAACTTATTTCTAACCTATGAGTAACATGTTGTAGGCACGTTACGCGATCGTTGACACACGTTGACACACGTTTCTTGTAAGGTACTCATGAGTCGAAACACGTCAAGGTAATGGTTAGCGTCAGTGTTCCAGACTCCCTGGTATTTTTTTCTTCTTCGGTATGACGGTGATGTTGACACTTCGATTTCTAGTGCGCTATAATATAATATAATTAATAGGCTGCCACTCAACAATTTAAATCATAACCGCACTCGAAATCGAAGTGTTAACATCACTGTCATGCCGAAGAAAAAAAAAACCCCAAAAAAACACCAGGGAGTCTGGAACACTGACGCTAACCATTACCTTGACGTGTTTCAACTTATGAGCACCTTTCAAGTAACTTTTGTCGACGTGTGCTGACGATCGCATATCGTGCGTACTGCTTATTCCCATCGCATGCGGAACGTGTGAGGCATACAGCAAGTACGTCGTAAAATATTTAACACGTTTCAACTTACAAGACGTACTCCACTTAATACGACGTATGATAGCGTATTTTAGCGTTCTATTCACGCATACCAAACTTACCCATACCATGTTCGACGTGCGCCAGCGTTTTAGACACATTTTTCAGAATTTGGCATACGCTGGCAAGATCGCCAAGGTGTGACTGCGATGTTGACACTTCCATTTCTCTGGCGGTTATGATTTGAATCGTTGTGTGGCAGCCTTTTAATAGGCTATGCCACGTGATCGTCGGCGATACGTGCAGCGCGCTATGCATAAGTTAGACTATCGTTGGGCATAGGTTGTGAACGCCTACAACAGGCGAAGCATTCATTGGTATAAGTTATCTTTAAGACAACGAAACGTTGTGTGTCTGTTACTAATATGTTAGGCATATGACCAACTCGTTATGAATACGTCCGAATCTTTAAAAAATACATCAAAAGTTCAACGTAAGCCAGCGTTTTACAAACATTTTAATACGTTGCCATTGCTGGCTAAAACGTCAAGGTGTGACTGGGCCTTTAGCACTCAAACTGTCAAACAGCAGAAACACAAACTATTGCCTGATTTTGTAAAATGACACTGTTCTTGTTATTTACTTAAACCATTTGTTTCTCACGCATTTATAAAAGTTGTTAATTTACAATATTAAACACATGTGATTGTTATCACTGATAATTTGATGAATTTACCCAAAAGCTTGAATATCTTTGGAATAACCCAAACTTTTGCACAGGACTGTATATTTATATTTGCAGTCAGATAAGATTATAAGAAGAGCTCAGCAGTCAGGACTTTTATTTACAAATAAAATAAATACTATGACAGAAATATTGATGGAATTTTAATGGCTCCCTTCTCCAGACTTGCTCTTCCTACCTCTTTCCTTATGTGTGTGTGTGTTATCCCAACCCAACCATATTTTTGTTTTCTCCCTCATTATTCTCAATTACTCTCAATAACTCCAGTCAGTATTTTCTTTCTCGTCCTCTCCCTTTTCCTTTCTTTCATAAAATCGTTATTTTCCTCAAACTGAGCTGGCATGATGTCCGAGAGGTACGCACACTTGCCTCTCGGCTGTCGAGCCTGGGTTTGAATCTCGACTCAGCGATAAACTGTCATCCCGGTGTTTCGCAGGTAGGGTGAATCATTGATGTGTGTGCTGTCCACCGGATGGACGCTACTCTGGGTGTGCAATCTGCCAGCTTTAGCTGGTGGACGTTATAGATCCCACGCTGTCCCTCGCTAAGAGTAGGTGAGCTACTGTCCAAATTCTAAATTCCTGCCCTAACCTTAGTCAAATATCAGGCCTGGCCAGCCAGTTTGTGAGACTTGGACCAAGCTTCCCCCAGCCAACTCCACAAGAATGTGGGAATAATTGTTAAAGAATAATAAGAAAAATAAGTTTTCCTCAACTTGTCTTGCCTCTACTTTTATTCATAATATGTAGAGGCTTCCCTATTTCATCCTTCCAATGTAATCTGACCAATTTTATTCCAATGCAAATGAAAGTTGCCTGCATCTGTGTCCTTTCTTTCAACTGATCACTGAGGAAGGACAAACTTGAGGAAACTCAGTTTTTGTAAATCCTCACCTTTCTCATTCAAGTTAGTGAGAAAATGATCAGAACTATCACGGTAGCATTTTACCATTGACTTTTCCAGGTTTGTACAGACAAGGAAACCCAGATATAGCAGGATGCCACTTGGCCCAACATCCCAATACAATATTTGCAAACATGAAGCACATCTGAAACTTAATCTAACCAAGCTCACACAGTTGTGATGGGTGGTTCAAAGGAAAAAAACGAATGAGGTTGAGAGCTCGGGAGGAGAGAAAAAGCAGGCAGAAGGAGGAGAATGAAGAGGGGAGGGAAGGAAATATGGATGACAGACAATATACCATTTCACAACACTCTTTATAAAATCCTACCACGACTACCACAACTCCTTCCTCATTCATTTAATGACTACTACTACTACTACTACGACCACTAATACCACAACTACTACTACTACTTTGTTTTTTTTTCAGGGAATTTGTCAGTGATGGAATTCCTACATACAGATCCATACATTGCGTCAGTTTCATACAAACCCAAAGTCTGGTGTTGGCTTCACAGTTAAGGGGGCTGGCTTAAGATCTTACGGTCTTGAGATTGAATAACACCAGGTGGGTCATTTCATCCTGTCATCCTTCAGAGGTCATTAAAATTCGTACCAGCTAAACTGGAAACGGGACACTGCATCAGCAGCACAGTTGGTTTTTCAGCAATGATGCGACCAGCCACCATAGGTTGCATATGAAATAATAATAATAAAAATCCAAACATTCCGGGCCAAATTTACAAAAGGCCTTTAATAGTTAGACGCTTGTAGAATAGCTAATCATGTGATGTTCACCTAATCAAAGTTAGTGGCCAATCGCAGAAGAGTGATCATCTTTCGAATGCAGATGAAAACCTAATCACAAGTATTTAAACAACAAAGAAACTTTTACATGTCGTCGAGGGCATGTGTAAGAGTGCATTTAATGCCTTGAACCAAGCATTAGGTAAAATGGTGTCATTAAAACTGCAGTTGTACTCTCATATACTTCCTGGCAGTTAACTTTGGAATCACTCTTAGTTACACCATTGTGGTTTATGTACTGTAGTAAGGATTGCCGGTAACTGAAGTAATTACACTTGTAATTACAGTAGTTTGCAGATAATTACACCTTCATACTCGAGTTAAAACTACAGTGGGTTACAGTTGTAATTACAGTAGTCTGCAGAGAAATACTCCTTAATACTGGAGTTAAAACTAGTGTGTTACAGTTGTAATTACAGTAGTCTGCAGAGAAATACTCCTTAATACTGGAGTTAAAACTAGTGGGTTACAATTGTTATTACAGTAGTCTGCAGAGAAATACTCCTTAATACTGGAGTTAAAACTAGTGTGTTACAGTTGTAATTACAGTAGTCTGCAGAGAAATACTCCTTAATACTGGAGTTAAAACTAGTGGGTTACAATTGTTATTACAGTAGTCTGCAGAGAAATACTCCTTAATACTGGAGTTAAAACTAGTGGGTTACAGTTGTAATTACAGTAGTCTGTGGAAAAATACTCCTTGATTCTGGAGTTAAAACTATATTTGGTTACAGTTGTAATTATAGTTGTCTGCAGAGAATTATTCCTTAATACTAAAATTAAAACTATAGTTGGTTGCAGTTCTATACAGTCGTCTGCAGAGAATTACACCTTAACACGACAGTTAAAACTATAGTTGGTTACAGTTGTAATTACAGTAGGGTGCAGAGAAATACTCCTTAATACGAGAGTTAAAACTATATTTGGTTACAGTTGTAATTACAGTCGTCTGCATTGAATTACACCTTCATACTCGAGTTAAAACTACAGTGGGTTACAGTTGTAATTGCAGTGGGGTGCAGAGAAATACTGCTTAATATGAGAGTTAAAACTATATTTGGTTACAGTTGTAATTACAGTCGTCTGCATTGAATTACACCTTCATACTCGAGTTAAAACTACAGTGGGTTACAGTTGTAATTGCAGTGGGGTGCAGAGAAATACTGCTTAATACGAGAGTTAAAACTATATTTGGTTCAAGTTGTAATTACAGTAGTCAACAGAGAATTATTCCTTAATACAAGAGTTAAAACTTCAGTTTGTTACAGTTGTAATTACAGTAGTCTGCAGAGAATTACACCTTCATACTTGAGTTAAAACTACAGTGGGTTACAGTTGTAATTACAGTAGTCTGCAGAGAATTACATCTTCACACTCGAGTTAAAACTACAGTTGGTTACAGTTGTAATTACAGTAGTCTAAAGAGAATTACACCTTCATAATCGAATTAAAACTACAGTGGGTTACAGTTGTAATTACAGAAGTCTGCAGATAATTACTCTTTAATACTGGAGTTAAAACTACAGTGGGTTACAGTTGTAATTACAGTAGTCTGCAGAGAATTACTCCTTCATACTGGAGTTAAAACTACAGTGGGTTAGAGTTGTAATTACAGTAGTCTGCAGAGAATTACTCCTTAATACTGGAGTTAAAACTAGTGGGTTACAGTTGTAATTACAGTAGTCTGCAGAGAATTACACGAGTAAAGAGATGTACAAGATGTGCATGGCTTGTAATTGGTAGTTTACATGGGACAGTGAATATGGATGTGTTCGGAGTGCTTGAATTGGCTCAAGAGGAGGCAGAAGAGGAGAGGAATAGGGCAGTTCACTGACGTGCATTGAGAATCTTCGAGGATAGATGCAAACCTCTGGAGAAGTATGAAAATATAAAATTTCTCCAGTTATATTCTCAAAGGAATAATTGTATTAGTTGCTGAATCTAGTGCAAGAAGACCTTTATCAACCGACAATGAGGAGCAATGTGCTGATTCCCCTCCAATAATTGTCCATGGCGCTGCGATTCTATGCAAGTGCATCATTTCAATTGGATGTTGGAGATACGTGTGGTGTTTTTATATTTTGTAAGATACAATGTCAAGGCTCGTATAAGAGCGAACACACAGAACGTATAACAAGGGGAGCAGGATACAAGAGGGATGAGAGAGGGAAGCACAAAACAGTGGGGAATAGACATATGAGGAGATGTGTGGAAGGGAGAGGGATGGGGCGGGGAACACTGTGTAAAACAGGATGGCTACTAGAGGGACTTTCATGAAGGAAAGCAGGGAATTTGAAGGAGGTGGGTTTGGGGTGGATTAATAGGGGAAGAAAAGATCATGGTTTTGGATGGGGGAAGATATGAGATGGTGGTGAACAGATGTTTTGAAGACCTGGAGGGAAGAGTGGGATTGAAGAGTGTGTGGGAGTTTGTTCCAAAGGTGGGGAAAAAGAGGGATAAATGATTGAAGATGAGCAGTGATTCTTGATTTTGGCAGTTTCACCAAAAGGGGGTTTTTGATGAATCTTGAGCACCCTGAAGAAATATTGGTGGGAAAGATAGCGGACAGTGCTTGGGGGGAGGGGGGGTAAGGCCGGAGAGGGGATGGTGGAAGACAGAAAGACCACCGACCTGCCTGCAGTGAGAGAGTGAGAGACCCAAAGACTCAGCCTCATCACAGGAGATACCAATGATTTTAAATGCCTTGGTTTCCACAGCGTGAAGCCGAGAAAGGTGTGAGGCAGGAGCACCAGCCCAGAGAGGAGAGTAGTACTTCATCAGGCTGCGGATGAAAGCTTTGTATGTGGTCAGGAGCTCAGGTTTGCCAAGGAAGGACTTTGCCTAACTTTGCCCATTAGTTACCCAATTTGGAGAATTATTGAGTGTTGGTCAGAGAAATTGCTTATGTTTGTGAGGGCTGATATGCCATGTGGTCCAAGGTGTTTCAAATGTAAACTGGACATGTTGTTCTTTCGTCTTTTCTGGGTCCAACATGACATGTGTTTGCATTGTGGTCTATGAGCATATTAGCTTGTTGTTTCTCTGATGGTATGTTGTCTGCGGTAGTTACGACTGCATGTGAGGGTGTTATGACTGTTGAGGTTGGTGATGCTGTTTATGACTTTGTACAAGTGGTTGGTATTGGCTGAGTGGTAGAGTTTATATAGAAAGGAGTGCCGATTTTGTGGGTTTTTTCACGAATATTTGGTTGCTTCTGCCACCGAAGGTCAGGTCAGGTCAGGTATGGGAGCATGTGCCAGAACAGCACGTCGCTGCGTCCACTTTCCGCCGGTACTCCAGGGGCCTCCGTCTGGCCATCCCCCAGGCAGATGCCAGGCCCATCCCCATCTCCTTGAGATGATGGTCAACCTGTTGCAACCATGAGGCATGTGGTCGACCCACTGGCCTCCTCCACTCATGAGACTCCCTCGCTGAGAGAATCTGGTGAGCAGGATCAGAGTCAGGAAAACGAGCCACATGTCCATACAGCCGCAACTGACGCTCACAGACTATGCAGGTAACAAATCTCATCCGAGTTTCTCTCAGCAACCGCTCATTGGACACAAAATCCGACCAGCGATAGCCAAGGATTCTCCGAAGAGACCTGGTACCAAAGGAATTAAGTCTCCGTCTCAGATCCTTGGTCAGAGTCCAAGTCTCGCGCCCATAGAGCAAGACTGGAAGTACCAAGGACCTGAAGACTCGGACTTTCGTCCTCCCGCACAGGTACCGGCAGCGCCACACCCCATGATCCAGTGAATCCATGACTCCCCAGGCCCGACCCAGACGTCTATTGACCTCTGACTCGCAGCCAGCAGAGACATGAATATCACTGCCAAGGTAAGTGAATCTCTCCACGACCTCAACATCCTCACCACAAACAGACACAGACAGGACAGCAGCATCCAAGATGTCACCGAAAGCCTGGATCTTAGTTTTGACCCAAGAAACCCTTAATCCCAATGGCTCCGACTCCTCATTCAGCACCTCGAGGGCCCCCAAGAGGATGTCTAAAGTCTCCACAAAGATGACTGCATCATTTGCAAAGTCAAGGTCCGAGATCTTGACATTCCCAAATGACGCACCGCAACTTGATCTCTCCGACATCCTCCCTAGAATCCAGTCCATACAAGTGCTGAAAAGTGTGGGGGCAAGTACACATCCCTGACGAACTCCAGTAACAACTGGAAATAAGTCAGAGATGGTACCACCACACTTCACAGCACTCTCAGTACCAGAGTAGAGTTCAGACATCAGATCGATCAGTTTTGGTGGCACCCCACGAAGACCAAGAATCCTCCAGAGGACATCCCGATTCACTGAATCGAACGCTTTACAGAGATCAACATAGGCTGCAAGCAGCACCTGCCGAAACTCTCGTCTGCGTTCGGTGAGGACACGAAGTGCAAGGATACGGTCAATCGTTGACCTCTTTGGTGTAAAGCCTGACTGCTCTGGACGCTGGTGCTCAAGCAGATGGTGGCGAACCCTATCAAGAATTATCCGAGCAAAGACCTTGCCCGGCACTGAGAGCAGCGTCACCCCTCGGTAGTTGTTGCAGTCTTGGCGATCACCCTTACCTTTCCAGAGAGGGACAACAAGGCCCCTCTTCCAGTCAGTTGGGATGATGCCTGTGTTCCAGGCAGAGCACAAAACTGCATGCAACGACACGAGTGCAGCATTTCCACCAGCCTTGAGAAGTTCGGCATGGATGCCACAGATCCCTGGAGCTTTGCCCCGTTTCAACTGGTTCACCGCAGCCCGTGTTTCCACAAGCGTAGGTGGACCACAGTTGATTCGAGGATCAGCAACAGGGATTGTAACACCCTTGACGTCCAACTCGACAGTTGGGGGATCAGCCTGGTACAACCGCTCAAAGTAACTGGCCCAGCGGGCCTTCACTTCAGACTCCTCTGTCAAGAGCCTACCACTCTCTGCTCGAACTGTAGTGCTCCGAGGGATGGGCATGGATGAACGTAATGCGCGAATTCCCCTGTAAGTGGGACGAGAATCACCTGTCCACAGGTGATGCTCTACCCCCTCACAGATTCCTCGCACATAGGCCTCCTTGTCCACCCTCAGTGCACGTACAGTTTTACGCCTCAGCTCCCTGAACAGCTCAGCTCTGCCATTCAGCCTGGCCCTGCGACTCTGGTCAATGGTATCCAGTGTCCCTTGAGAGACAAAATTCTTCTTTGCCCTGCGGTGAGCTCCAAGGCATCCACCGGCAACATCAAGGACGTTGGTCTTGAAGGCGCTCCACAACTCTTCAGGACCCCCCAAAGCACCCAGACCCCCCAAGTGTCCACTCAGCCTGTTCGCAAACTCCTCAGCTACTCTCTCATCCCTGAGCTTGGCAACATCCAGCCTAGGCTGGGATGGTACCATTCTCCAGGATTTAAGGTGCAGCTTTAGAGTTGCTACAACAAGCCTGTGGTCAGTATTGAGGAACTGAGCACTCCGGTAGACCCTGCAGTTCTGGATCATCCTCCAACGACCGTCAATGAGGACATGGTCAATCTCCTTTGCTGCACCGCCAGCGTTGGAATACCAAGTCCAGCGATGAGCTTGTGGGCACTGAAACCATGAACCAGCCACCCTAAGTCCATGACTTCTTGCAAAGTCAAGGAACTTAGTGCTATTCTGGTTCATAGTTCCTGACCCATGGGGACCAACACACACCTCATAACCGTCCCTATCAGTTCCAGTCGATGCATTGAAATCCCCCAAGACTAGAAGTATATCTCGTCTGGGGCACTGATCAACCACAGACTCGAGTGTGGCGTAGAATGGATCCTTCACGGTGAGATCACTCGCCTCAGTCGGAGCATAAACAGAGACCAGGGAAATGACACCTAAGGAGTGACGAATCCTTAATCTCATAATACGCTCGTTGACCGGTGTTACCTCAATTATCACTGGGGTCAGCTTATTGGACACAGCTACAGCAACTCCTTGGGTATGGTAACCATCAGAGCGACCGGACCAATAGTAGGTGTAACCACCCACCATTATCTCGCCGCAATCCGGTCTCCGAACCTCAGAGAGAGCTGCAATCCCGATGTCCAAACGCTTGAGCTCAGATGATAACAGAGACAGGTGATCATCCTCTCTTAGGGATAGGACATTCCAGGCACCCAC
Source organism: Eptatretus burgeri (assembly GCF_056783735.1). Classification (NCBI taxonomy): domain Eukaryota; kingdom Metazoa; phylum Chordata; class Myxini; order Myxiniformes; family Myxinidae; genus Eptatretus; species Eptatretus burgeri. Next base: position 18,663,965 of record NC_140966.1, read on the forward strand.
CTGAAGGGACCGCCTCAGGTTAACCCAAGGAGACCGCCGTCTGGTGGACGACACCTCAGCACCACTCCGACACACTCTCCCGCAATCTGACCCAGGGATGTTACCCCGTGGTTTCCCTCCTATCAAAGATTGGGGGTCCCGAAGGCTTTGCCCCAATCCCGTCATCCGGTGAGCTGCCCTGCGAAGGGAAGCTGCACAGGAGGTACTCCCACGGAGTGGGTTTTCAGATTTTTTTGCGTTTTTGCGTTTTGCGGAATGAAGGGTTTTACGGTGGCCGGAGTGCAAATCCTGCCACCAACCTCCTAATAAGAAGTAGCCCAACTGCAGGAGGACGTCCGCAGACACAGTTGGGCACTAGATATGGATGGCCGTTGGCTCACAAGGAGCTCCTCCGCCCTTTGACAGGTTTTGGTTTTAATCCTGCTGGGTGTCCATATCCAAACACCCTCCTCACCAGAAAACCTGGTGGGGGAGACGGTTTAGTCGCCGACAACCCGACCATGGAACAGGTTAGTACAGGTTTACATGGTACCTGTAGCAGGTCACAGATCGAACCTGACCTGACAGCCACCGAAGGTGGACGGAGGTTATGTTTTCACCCCTGTCTATTTATGTATTTGTCTGTGAGCAGTCTATCTCAAAAAATTGTGAACAGATTCGGACGAAATTTAGTGGACAGGTTGGGTGTGTGACAATAACTAATTGATTAGATATTGGTGAAGATCTGGATCCGGATCCAAAAATGTTTTAAGTGATTCGTCACCATTGAGAGGACGGGCCAAGCACGATATATCGCATGATATCAAAATGTTGTGGACGAGTTATGACAAAACTTGGTCGATGGGTTGGATCGGTGACACGAACAAGCTGATTCAATTTTCGTTCAGGTCCGCATCCAGATCTGGCCTATCAGTCGGATACCAAACGTAAACTGTTCAGCTGGGTGGAGGTATGCGCTCTACCAAGTGCCATTCTCGTTGATTTCTTTGTTTAGTGTTTGAATCCTTTCTACTCTGTCTGGTGCTTTGGGTGTTGGTGTGTTGTGTTTTAGGTTGTCTCATTGCTGAATGACGTGTGCAATTTCTGGCATGTAGTTAGCATATTTTTTTTGATATTGCCCTTTGGAATGTATTTGGTAGCTGCAGTTGTGATGATCATATTGAACTATTTGATGTGGATGTCAATGTTGGTGACGTTGTTAATTTTGGGTTGTTGGAATTCTTGTTCATATTATATATTTAATATGTCCCATATTGATTTTTTTGTAATTGGTAAATATTGTTTTTGTTTGCGTTGAGGTCTATTGCTATGTTTATGGTATTGATAATAGGTTTGTGATCTTAAGGGAGTTGTTGAACTGTTCTTCATGTGGTTATGGTGGAAATTGATGGAAACCAGAATGTTATGTTTGATGAGTTATTGTAACCAGCTTGAAGTGGTGTCTGTGCATGTTGTTCTATATTGTTGAGTGTGAATAGCAAATTTAGTTGTGTGGCAATGCTTTGGTTTGGTCTCTGGTGTTGTGTTGGTGAAGGGTGTACTAGGCCATGTCTTTGGCGTTGAAGTGCACTTCTGATGATGGTGTCTGCGAAGGAGCAGAGGGTTCTGCAGTTACGGTGAGTCTTTGGTTGGTACAACGGGCGATGTGTCTGGTGGTATGGAAATGTTTATGATGTTCGTGTGATCTTTGTTACTAGTTTTTTTTATTTCAAAGCTTCAAGTTCGAGTGTGTTGTTTGGTGGTAGAAGTGATTTTGTGTATTGAGTGATACAGTATCTGTGCATCTAATTGACTTTTGTAGGTATGTAATAAGGCCCCCACCTCTGACATCCCGTCTATCTGTGCATATTAATGTAAAGTTTAATCACCCTGCCTGTGGGACACCAGGATGACAGTTTGTGGTTGGACCAGATTCGAACCCAGGAGAGTTAACTTTGCCTCATGTTGGCTTAATGGTTCGGGTGGCGGGCTTGGGATTCCAGCGTCCTGAGTTAAAATCCCACTTGGCTGTTGAATTAATACCAGGTGGGGTTGACCCAGCCTGTCATCCTTCCACGGTCAGCAAAATGAGTACCAGCTTGTTGGGATGATTGAGCCATTCGATATCCTGTGTCGGAGTGGCGACCCGTCCAAGATTGTACCCAATAGCCCAGGAGACTGCTTCTGCAGCACAAACGCTCTGTACAGAGTATGGTCCCAAAGGATGGATGGATGGATGGTGATGGTCAGTGTTTTGTTTTTCTGGTTTGATTTTGTTTCTTTTATCACGGCTCTGTGAATGTTGTTAGTGAGAGTGAAGTTTTTAAGTTGCCTGACCTTGCTGATGAGGCCATATATGTTGTATTGGACGATATGAAGGTTATGTGTGTGTTTTTGAGGTTGAGGTCATTGGTTTTGTGTCGGTGGTGGTGGTGTATGTGGTGGAAGTGATGAATGTGGTGGTAATGCATTGGGAAGTTGTAATACAATAATAATAATAATAATAATAATAATAAAAAAATAACGAGAACATCCCTCGAGAGCGCAATACATCTGCCAGGATGAATAGTTTACGTTTTGTATCACATTGATAGGCCGGATCTGGATCCAGACCTGAATCAAAATCGAATTGGCTTGTTCTTGTCACCTAACCAATTCATCCATCTCGTTTTGTCCTAAGTCGTGCACAACTTTTTGAAATATTGTGCAATATATTGTATTTGGCCCCATCTCTCAACAGTTGTTGTTGTTCGTCTTTCGGCTGCTCCCGTTAGGGGTCGCCACAGCGGATCATCCGTTATGATCCGCATACTGATTTGGCACAGGTTTTACGCCGGGTGCCCTTCCTGACGCAACCCTGGTCGCCTCTTACGACACAGGGATAAGGATTGGGTTTCGCCACGATTCCAGGCTGCTGTGCACCCTCTCATAGCACGGCCCAGCGCAGAGCTCCCGTCCTCAAGCGATCCTCCAACCCAAGCCTCCGAGTAGCCGGATTACAGGGGCACGCCACTACGCCCGGTATCATCTCTCAACAGTTAAGAATCACTTTAAAAAAAAAAATTATCGTGTCCGGATCTCGATCTGGATCTTCACCAACATCTAATCAATTCATCCTTGTCATACACCCAACCTGTCCACCAAATTTCGTCCAAACCATCCACAACTTTTTGAGATATGCTGCTCACAGACAAACCAACAGACACAGACAGACAGACAGACAGGGGTGAAAACATAACCTCCGTCCACCTTCGGTGGCAGAGGTAATAAAAATACAACAAAAATAGGTGCGTCATCGTTTGGATCCGAGCTTGAATTCCGCCAAAAGCTGCAGCCGCAGGTCGATGGATGTGTGTAATCTGATAGTTTACCGAGAGCGGTACAAGCCAGATGGAAGCATTCACCGTACTTCGTGCTGCGGATTGAACTCACTCTGGCCCAGGAGCTTTCCGAGGTGCACACCTATTTCAAATCTCTCCAGTGTCTCTGGTCCTCCCAATTTCCCAGGAAGACCATTTTATACCTGACACATCTCTGTGTGAAATACAAGTTATGCCCCCTTGTCATGTCACTCACTCTGCATTCTAATAAACTTAACTATCTCAAACATTTCAATCATATGCCCCCTGCCATCATCTCCTACTTTTAGCAAAATGTTCAGTCTCACTCATTCACTCCACTTACCTTTGTTTACCTATCCTTGAAATCAATCTGGTAGTTATACGCCGAACTCCTGCAATCCCAAATATGTCTTCTCAGATACGGTGACCATAACTGAACACTTTTAGCCAGATGTGAAGCCAGATTACTAAATTCCTGAAAAAAATGTTTACACCACTTTCTTTTGATTGACAATGTATGCCCCTGGAAATACAACTTTAAATATTTTCCTCTTGCTGCCTGGCATTGGACTGGCTGCTCAATGCCCTGGATTCGACAGCCACCCGGCACAGATCCTTCTCAAACACTTCAAGACTGCCCCTTCAATGATGTAGACCCATTATATTATTCTTCCCCATGCCCGATTCCTTACATTTCTGAAAATTGAAATAAATTTGCTAAAATTTTTTTTACCTAGGCTGTAAGGGAATCTTGGTTTACCTGAATCTGATCATCTGCACCTGCTCTTTGCAATGTTGATGCAGCTTTTCTTTTACAAATTTATAATCTCCCCTGCTTCAGCACATCATTTCCTTATCGGCTTAGAACTGCCAAGCACATTGTGAGAAAAGTTCAAACATTCTTTCTCCAACTGAAGATGAGACTGCACGAGAAGCTCAAAGTAAAATAATTTACACGTATCACACACAAACAAAAGTTTTTAAAAGGTGTTTTTTATGGGTAGAAACTTTGCCAGAATAACTAACCAACGGATTATTCAGTGTTGAGAAGTTTAAGCCTTGGAGATCAGAATACTCCCTCTCCAAAATAATCAGATGGTCGAAGCATCAGGCTGGCTGGGGTCTTTGTCAGGTTAACCAGGGCATTTATGTGGCTCGAGAATGCAAAGAGCTGCTTGTACTCAGCAATGGACAAACAAGGGTCTAGACTCTAGAGTTTTCCTGCACACCCAAGGGCTTTGCTTTTAAATCCCAGTGTAGGTCTTCAGGCTCCTGCTGACAGAAAGCCTGGCCACCCAGCCTGTTCATGTTGCCATTGCCGAATAAAAGGCCTCCAAGTGAACATACATTGTTGAAAGTAAAATGCTTCTTTAACTTCTCTGGGGATAGTAATGTGGTTGGAGTGTGATGGAGTCATAGACTTAAGAGAGTCGATATTGAAAGAAACGTTTTGTTTTGTTTACTTTCCATCTCAGAAACTTTGAAATCCGTTGAATAATTATTTTAGAAGGTAAGGATGTCTAAGCACCCTCACATGTAGAGTAAACGTTCACATAAACTTAAGTATTTACAAGGTGTTTTTATTTGTACTCGATCTTCCGTAAGCCGTAACTTTGTCCACCAAAAAAATCCAACTGATAATAGATGATTACTGCCGCATTGAGACATCTTGCTGGCATAAAGCTGTCATTACTTAGTTCTTGTGCAGATAGTTTCTTGAATTCTTTCTGAACTATCGATTCTAGCGTAATATATTAACCGTGCACCATTTTGTGTGACAGAAAATGCCATTTGTTAAAAATGTTTTGAGACAGACAGCAGGTCAGAGGTGAAAAGGCCAACTGCAAAAAAAAAAAAAAACAACCTTTGGCTCCTATTACCATCTGATTTTCTGTCACTGCTGTCTCAATGGCGATTAGACTTGGCAGACTGCCTTGTTTGGTTTGCCCAGCACTGATGGTGTGGCTGTCCAGTAGTGGAGAGTAATTATTTTGCTACCAGCACGGCTTGTGGTGCTGCGGGAGTGCGAGGCAGTGGGACAGAGACATCAACAGCTACAGCGACAGTGCTGACTTTTTAGCTCCTATGCAGAATCTGTCGGTGAGGGTTTCGTGTTTTAATGGTTTTATTTATTTATGTATTCGTTTTGATTCAGGAAACAGATTTTTTTTGATGATGACCCTAATTTTCAAGAGAGGCAATTTATACATATACTGTAGATATAATATATACGAGGGTGAGTCAAAAAGTCTGCGCAATATATTATTTAAATGAGATAACGACAATTAAGCATGTACAAGAGCATCATTTTCACACGTAGTCCCCCTCCTTTTAAACACATGTAGTCCATTGGTTCACAAGCTTCTTTATGCCATCAGAAAAAAAATGTTTTTGGCTGAGTGACAAGCCACACATGCACCACTTCTTTCACTTGTTGGTCACTAACAAAGTGGCGGCCTCTAAAAGTGTCTTTGAGTAGACCAAACAGGTGAAAGTCCAAAGGGGCCAGGTCAGGACTGAACGGAGGATGCTCCAACACGTCAAAGTTCAATTGCCGGAGAGTTTCTACAATATGTGGACGGGCATTGTCATGCAACAATGCAACACCTTTTGACAGTAGCCCTCGGCATTTCCATCAAATAGCTGATTTCAACTGGTCCCGGAGCATTTCACAATTATAGACACTGCTTACCATTGTGTCCTCCTCTTGAGAGTACTCTAAAATTGGGCCTTGTGAATCCCAGAAAAGTGTGAACATCACTTTTCCGGCCGTTGGTTGACTTTTGAACTTCTTTTTGACTGGTGATGTCACATTTTTTTCCACTCCATGCTCTGGCGTTTGCTCTGTGGCTCATAATGGCGAATCCACATCTCGTCTGCAGTGACAATGCGTCTCAAAAAAGCATTCCCTTCATGATGAAAGCAGTCAAAAGGCTTTGGCAGATTGTCACATGGTTGCACTTGTGTTCTTCTGTGAGTTGTTTTGGAACCCATCTTGCAGAAACTTCATGAAAGCCAAGTCGGTTGTTGATGGTTTCATGTGCAGAAGCATGACTGATGTTCAGATGTTGTGCCACTTCGTCAATAGTCGATCATCGGTTATCCAGAATCATGGTGCAGACTCGTTCAATATTTTCTTCTGTTGTGGACATGGATGGACGTCCAGATCGTTCATCATCAGTGACACTTATGTGATCGTTTTTGAACATGGTAATCCAATCATATACACTCCGCTGCGGTACAACATTGTTCCCATATTGTCCCATATTCCCATGCATTTCTGCCCTTGGTACACCTTCAACCCACAAAAATCGTATCACTGCATGCTGCTCTTCTTTGGTGCAAACAGAGAGTGGAGCAGTCATGTTAACTCCCTTACAAAAACACAACTACTGAATGCTCAAGGTTGAAACTGCTTCACGATGGCGCAGACAGTTTGTGCTTGTACCTGCAAGTACAATAAGCAATCGAGTCAACCCAAGACAGTTTTTAATATATTATTGCGGATATTTTTTGACTCACCTCATAATATGTGTGTGTGTGTGTGTGTGTGTGTGTGTGTGTGTGTGTGTATATATATATATATATATATATATATATATATATATATATATATATATATATATATATATATATATATATATATATATATATATATACATATATACATTCATACATGAAATTTATATATATATATATATATATATAAATATATATATATGTATATATATATATATATATACATATATGTATTTACACATGTATACACTGAGGCTGAAAGACGTATATACATACACATATACACATATATATTTATATATAAATATAGCGCCCAGGGGTACTTCCCCTATGTTTAATATCTGTGAGGTTCTTTGTCATCATTCTTGTAGGCCCAGCTAGCTCTCACTGGAACAACTTTGGCATTCTTCAGCTTCCAGGATCTTCTCACTTCATTCTTGAGGTCTTGGTGTTTGGTCATTTTCTTGATTTCTGCATCGTTGAGTCCAAAATCACTGCTATTAACACCTCAATAAGCAATGCCTTCTTCTCTTCTTTATAGATCCTCGTGGAGGATCTGTCTTACTCACGGTGTTGTTCTTCATTTTCTTCTTGTGGACTTGTTTGTTTCACAGCCTACAGTTTTCATCGAAACTTCCTGAAACTTGGCATATATATGTAAAAATACCCCGCGCAGACAGTAACGATCTCCGATTTTGAAAATTCCTCCGAGAAAAAAGTTATGACGTCAAAATATCTCCGCTAATGGAAATCGCATAAAAAATTATCTCTGAAACCAGGCAAGCTTTTTGAATTCTCTTTGTGGGAATCGAACAGGGCATTAGCAGAGATGAATTACGGCACATATAATACATCACTATGATGTTATATCAATTTTTATGACGTCATTCCTATTTTTTGACATTTTTTTGTTTCACAACCCAGAGTTTTCATTGGATCTTCGTGAAACTTGCCATATATATGCAGACAGCCCACGCGCAGGCAGTAACCATCTCCGATTTTGGAAATTCTTACTAGAAAAATAGTTGATGTCATAATATCACCGCTAATGGAAATCGCCTATACCATTATCTCCGAAACTAGGCAAGCCGTTTGAATTTTGTTTGTGGGAATCAAGCCGTGCATTAGCACAGATAATTTATCACAAGCCTCTAATACATCACAATGATGTCATATTCGTTTTTATGATGTCATCATTAAGAGGACGAGGATCTTAGCTCATTTGAGCTTGTTTTTTAATACCAAAGTATGATATCTGGTTGCAGCGCTTTGTTTTCGATGTTCATGCTTGATGGGATCATTAGTTCATACGTGAGTGGTAGGTACTTCCATGTCTTCAGCGATTGCTTTTGCTTCATGTTCCCACAAATTTTATGTAAATGGGATATCAAAGTTTTTGCAGACGTGCCAGCAGATTACATTACAAACTCTGTTGTGTCTTTGTGTGTGCAGCTGTTCTGACATGAGTTAGTTTTTGTGTTCGGTCATGAAGCACAACATATCATTCCCTTTACTCACCCCACCTCCACCTCTCACCTTTCTCTCTTCTTTTAAAAAAATCATACCTTTCTCTCTCTCTCTCCCACCCCCCCTCGCATCCCTCCCTCCCGCAGTATTGCAGCGTTTGGTGAGGCAGAGCTCTCCTCACTCCCCCTCCCCTTACTCGCTCTTCCCCTTCCTAGCTTCCCCTCCCTCCTGCCTCATCTCTTTCCCCTCCCTCTCTCCTCTCTTCCTCTTTCTCCCTCCCTCCTTAATACCCCATGTTAGCAAAGCGACGGGTTGTACTTCCTAGTACATATATATATATATATATATATATATATATATATATATATATATATATGTATACACCAGCAGGGTGATGTGCTTACACATTGTGTAAGCATACGAACCGTGCTTCCTTATTGTCTTGGGTCGCTCACCTACATTTTATTTTTTCATTTATTTTTTCAATGATGGATACCTTCCGACGGTTCTGTGATTTTTCTTGGTGTAACGGCTTCCATGTCTGTCGGCACACAATCATTGCCTCGGATCGCTAAGCTGCATTTTTTTTTCATTTATTGATATTTTCATTTATGGATGTTGTCTAATGATTCTGTGATTTTTTTTTGTTTGTTTGTTTTTTCGGTGTACTGGCTTCGATGTCCATTAGCGTGCAAAATTTCAGCTTTCTACGTCACCTGGAAGGTCCCGATCTTTAATATCGGCAAGTGTGTGAGTGAGTCAGTGATTAGAAAGAGCTTTATGTATATATTACTGGTGGGGTGTGCTTACACATTGTGTAAGCATACGAACCGTGCTTCCCTGTTGTCTCTGGTCGCTCACCTGCATTTGATTTTTCATTTATTCATTTATTTATATTTTCTGTTTTTTTTCAATTACGGATACTTTCGGACGGTTCTGTGATTTTTTTTGTTTTTCCTGGTGGAAGGGCTTCCATGTCCGTCGGCGCACGATCATTGTTTCAGGTTGCTAACCTGCATTTTTTTCATTTTTTAATATTTTCATTTATGGATGTCATCTGACGATTCTGTGATTTTTATTTTTTTTTTGGTGTACTGGCTTCGATGCCCAACAGCATGCAAAATTTCAGCCTTCTACGTCACCTGGAAGGTACTGATTTTTAATATCAGCAAGTGTGTGAGTGAGTCAGTGATTAGAAAAAAAAACTTTACGTATATATTCCTTGCGGCGTGGCTTACACATTGTGTAAGAATGCGAGCCATGTTTTCCCATTGTCTCGGGTCTCTCACTTTCATTTGATTTTTCATATATTTATGATTTCGTAAGTATATTGATGACTTCCGTGCTCTGTTTGTGTGTTTGTTTGTTTGTTTGTAGGCACGATAACTCGAGAACAGAAGAAGCTACCAATGTCAAATTGCACCACGTGATTCAGGAGGGTGATGGCTAGCGCCGATTTGATTTTGGTCAAAATCGGTCAAAGGTCAAGGTCACAGTGAGGTCAAACATCCAAAAAATGTTATAACTCGAGAACGGAAGAAGCTTCCAATCTCAAGTTACACCACGTGATTCAAGAGGGTGATGGCTAGCGCTGATTAGATTTTGGTCAAAATCGGTCAAAGGTCAAGGTCACAGTGAGGTCAAACATTCGATTTTTGATGGTTTGGTACAGAATCATCATAGAAACTTCTGGTTTGCGTCGCTACCTTCTCGAGAGACAGCTTTTATTAGACAAGGTCAGAGGTCAAGTTGACAATTTCGTAAGTACCAGTCTATGACTGCTTGTTTGTGTGTGTGTGTGTGTGTGTGTGTGTTTGTGTGTTTGCGTGTTTGTTTGTAGGCACGATAACTCGAGAACAGAAGAAGCGACCAATGTCAAATCACACCACTTGATTCAGGAGGGTGATGGCTAGCGCTGATTAGATTTTGGTCAAAATCGGTCAAAGGTCAAGGTCACAGTGAGGTCAAACATAATTCCGTAAATTAATGTGGATAAATGGAGTATTTTGCTTCGGTCGATGTTACGAGTTCGTTTTAACTTCGATTTTAATTTTGTCTTCGGTTTTTGCGATCGCTTAGGACGCTTAACACTCAGTTGTCGAAATTCTGGTAAAAATCGGATGTTTTGGAGACGTTTTAAGATTGTATAAAAATATTTCACTCGCCGCGTCATGGCTTGTCACATGGTGCATCGCGCTCGAGCATAGGCAGCGTTGAGTCACGTAAAGGTTTTACGTGTGTGCGCTGATGGTGTTTTCGATAAAGATGGTGTTTAAAAGTCATTTTTTATCCCAATAAAGGTTATCATCGCATGCCTGACTTGCTAAGCCATCGGATTATGTAAAGATTGTTGGTGGATGGCCGAATATTACGGTTTTGTGACTTTGATAAAATAATATTAAATAATTGCATGGAGAAATGGAGATTTTTGCTTCGGTCGACGTTACGAGTTCATTTTAACTCGGATCGCAATTCTGTTTTCACTTTTGGTACCGGTTAAGTATGCTTAACACTCAGTTGTCGAAATTCTGGTAAAAATCGGATGTTTTATGAGATTTATGTCGGGTGTCGTGTCTGAGGCTTAACTGAAGATTATGCTAATGAGGGAGATTGTAACACACGGCATCACGCGCTCGTTTTAAAGTCAATTTCAATCCTTTCTTCAATTTTGGTAACAGCTAAGTATGCTTAACACTCGGTTTTTGAAATTCTGATTAAAATCGGATGCTTTATGAGAGGTTTGGTACAGAATCATCGTAGAAACTTCTGGTTTGCGTCGCTACCTTCTCTAGAGACAGCTTTTATTAGACAAGGTCAGAGGTCAAGTTGACGATTTCATAAGTACTAGTCTATGACTGCTTGTTTTTTCATTTACAGATGCTTTCCGACGGTTCTGTGATTTTTTTCGTCATGTATCTTCTTCAATGTCTGTCGGCACACAAAATTACCATGCTTTCCCCATTGTCTGAGGTCACTCACCTGTGTTTTTTTTTTCATTTTTTTCTTCATTTATTGATGTTTTCATTGATGGTTGTTGGCCGATGATTTTGTGATTTTTTTTCCGGTGTCCTGGCATTGATGTCCATAGGCACACAAACTTTCAACTTTCTACTTCACCCAGAAGGTACTGATCTTTAATATCAGTTAGTCAGTCAGTCAGTTGTAAGAAAGAGCTTTAAAAAAAAAAAAAAAAAATATATATATATATATATATATATATATATATATATATATATATATATATATATATATATATACATACTGTACATATGCAGATACATTGTGGTCCAGAATGATTTGCAACTTTTTAAAGAGCTCTCATAATTTTACCAATGTGACCGTTTATATTTTCAAGTTGCCTGAAGAACAAGGTTTAAAGACACGTAGGCTAATTTTAGAGACTTTTTTTTTGATTAAGTCGGCAGTTTTCTACACAAATTTCTACACAAAGGCAGTTTTGTAGGGTCTATCCAAATGAAAGAATTCCATAATATAAAACTTTGACATTGATATTGACAGGAATGCTACTTGTTCAAATGACTGTGTGAGCAGGAGCATTATCATGCATAAAGATGAATCCTGGACTATGTTGTTGAAGGGTAGGCAACATATGTTGCTGTAATATCTCATTAATGCATCAATCTGACATCAGATTGCCATGGATGCAGATCAAGTTTGTGCCAAAGATTTCAGTAATACCACCCACATCGTGACACTTCCATGTCAAAAATTTGAGGCTTCCTGGATACAAACTGGGACATATTGCTCATTGAGTCTTTTGTCGGTCCGTGCACAGCCAACCTGCCTTTCAAGGAGAAATTTGGATTTGGCAATGGACATAACACTTGCGCATTGTATCCGTGTTCATCGGATGGGCTGATTTGACAACTGTGAGTGTGCTTGGATGTGTCATGGTGCAAGTCTTGGATGCTAAACAGGATGGTGTTGACACTTATCCTGCAAGGTCCAGGGAGTGTTTTTGCAGTACTGTGGGCAATTTGAAAGTGATTAGGTAAATGGGTCATGCAAGTGTATTGGTTCTGAGTGAGAGTCGTTATCTTTGGACGTCCACTTCTTTGCAAATCTCTTGTTGATCCAGTGGCTTGATGATGTCTTTTGAGATTATAAACAGTTCCTCTCCTCACCTTAAAGAGCCTTGCAACACATATAATGGAAGACCCTGCTTGAAGGTGCCCAACGATTATCCAGTAATTCTTCTTATTTTCTGACAGATACTGCATTGTTAAGTAATGCAATCAGTTTTTTGGTTGATCCATATGCTGATATCATCTAAAGACTTTCAAATTTGTTCATAATGCCTTGGGTGACCTCTAAAAACCCAAGGATGCATGAGTTGCATGTACTGAAATATTATTGCATGAGGCAATTACATTATATGGGAAGTATATGGGAATAAGGTGTTTTGCAAATCACTCGTGCCAATAAGGCACTTGGAATGAAGGCTGGAACAATCCTTTAACAATTTCAGTCAACTCCATGTGTTCGGATTTTTATGGTGGAGAGTGAGTACACACGCACACAAACACGCACGCACTCACGTTGGCAATTTGTTTGTGGATGTTATTATTTCATTATATCATAGTGGAAATTAATATGTGAAGTAATGGACCCCATAAACTGAATAACCCTGTGTCTTTTTACCCTGCACAGCTTGGGGTAATCTGGGAAATGTGCTGAAAGGCCAGGGAAAGGTTCGTGAGGCAGAGGTGGCATATCGCAATGCCCTCTACTTTCGTGGAAACATGGCTGACATGCTTTACAACCTGTAAGTTTTTTTTTTAATGGGATCCATAAATAAATACCATAATTATATTTCATCCTCAATTTATTTCATGTCTCTACACTTTTGCAAACTGGAAAATGTGTTGTTCTATTTGGTGATCACACCATTTTTCCACTAACTCATATCTATCGAGGCAAGTTTACTTAAATGGTCATTGATTGGCAAACAATAATCTAATTATTCAATCATTCCAAATGCAAATATTTGTTGAAATTAATTAAAATGTTAACAAATACAGCCTGCACATTGAGAATTGTAATTGTCATTATTTTTCATTCACTCATGCTATAAAATTCAACAATGAAGTTTCAATAAGTTCATCTCACTTGAATTGCTGGAACCCTTTCCTCATTTTCAAAAGAGAGTTTGTATTGATGCAAAAAACTTTAACTTCGAACATGGATCCTTTTCAAAGATTAATTATCGGTGATTCAGTCTCACGCAAGGAACTGCTTGGATGTCTTTTGGGAGAAGTGAAGTCAGGGTTCAGGATAAGGGTTTTGGACAGGTGGAGTTTCAAGAAATTATATGACCCAGTGTCATTTTTTGGTGCAAACCAGTAGACGATGTTTTTACGTCAATTCGACCAAAATACAATGATATACCATCAGTTTAATTTTTTTTTTGAGTCGAGGATCGTGAAGGAACTTGAACACAGAAAAGACCATGATATAATATAACTAAAAGAACAGTGGAAATCAAAAGGGGGTGGTGGTGGCTCACCATCAGCAGGGTAAAGGACAAAATATAGACCTGGAGGAAGAAGGACATGGGGAAGAATGACAGCATTGGGAGGGGTAGGAGGACACAGTGTGAACAAGCTGTGTCCAGGCGCAAACTCTCAGTCATACACATGGAAGGGAAAACTGAAGAATAAGCAGAAAAAGAGCAAAAAAACTTGAAGAGAATGGTGATGGTGCAGGGGGGGGGGGGACCCTGATAACCTGGCATCATGGAAAGAAGTGTGATTCAGGAGGGTTAATGATGGTAAAAGGATCATTGGTATGGATGGGGGAATGACCTAAGGTGGTGGTGAACGGCTGTCATGAATAACTGGAGCGAAGAATGCAATTAAACAGACTGAGGAAGTTGGTTTCACATGTGAGAGAAAAACAGATTGAAAGAGTGGAGGTGAGCAGTGAGCCTGGATTTTAGGAGCTTCACCAGAAGGGGGTTACTGTCAAACCTCGTGCACCCTGCATAAACATGAGGGGGAAGGGGACAGAGCACAGAGGGGTGATGCAAGACCAGAGAGGAGGCAGTAGAAATATGAGAGACCACTGACCTGCCTGAAATGTGAAAGGAATAGGCCGAGAAACTCAGCTTCATCATAGGAGATTCCGATGATTTTGAAGGCCTTGGTTTCTACAGCATTATGTTGGGTAAGGTGTGAGATTTGGATATGTGGTTTGCCCAAGAAAGATCTCGGCTGATGATGAGCCTCAAAAGTTTGAGTGACTGGACTTCTTTAAGAGGTTTATTGAGGAAGTCGTTATGAGGGTTAACTCGCTTTAAGTTTTTTTATATTATATAACTTTACTTTTGTTAACTAACAAGTCAATTTTGAATATAAGAAATTGATCTGTCCTTTTTGGATCAATTGGCAATCGAGTCACAATCCCAACTATCCCCCAACCTGACCAGAGAACATGTCCCCCCTCCCTCCTCCCAACCCTTTCACTGTCCTCTTGCAATTTGGTGTGGTTCCTTAAACATGCTTGCATGCCTTTCGATTTATCAGTCATCAGTCTGTCCGATTCATGCAAGCCACATTGTTCTCATGGTCCATACACTTGCATGCTTGGGTGCAATACAGCTTCACTTTACACAACCTGAAACACATTGTTTTGCAACTAGTTTTGCAATGACATGCTAGTATTTCCATGCAGTCTTCATAAATTGGACTTGTGTCTCCCATCTTCACGTTTCCATTAGAAGCTTGGGTTGTACACAGTTTGCAAGTTTCTGGACCATGCTCTGACAGTGCTCTCTCATTATATGAAACCTCACGGCCTCACTTGTTGGAGGAATTGCTTCTGGTTTACTGGATCTTGAGAATTCTATTCAACAAGCCTGGTTGAACTTTTTTATGTGGTTTGGAAAGTTGTAAACTTGGCAGATAAATTCCAATTTATGCTCATTCTCGAAATAACATGACAAATTTTCTCTGCTGCAGTTATGGAGTGTAATATTGCCCAGCCCCAGATCATTCTAGCTCACGGGGATCTCTGACCAGCTCTGAATGAGGTTGAAGCAACCATTCAGTGTATAGAATCATCGGAAGCTATTTGTCTAGCGTGATGGAAGCTTGCATTGTACTTGTCGTATGGTATGGAGATTAATTTGGGCTTTGTACTTGTACCAGCTTCCATCCAGAACTCACTGAATCACATCTGCTCAACACGTGCAATTAGTGGCACGTCATTGTCTCTCACTCTTATATCAATGGTCTTAGCATCATTGTGCATAGCATGGAGGATCAGGTAAGTATCCGCCTCCTTGTGCGCTGCTTTCAATGGGTCTCTGGCATGTGAGGGTTTGTTGCATCAGACATCCTCTTAGTCTTAGAAACCCTCTAAAACAACGATAATCTTGTTGTCAGGAGCTAGTCTTGTCATGTCCTTGGGGAAAAAAAACATCATGAGATCCAAATTGTTCTCCAGAAGGGCATGCAATTGGTCCAGTTGACTGCAATAATACAGTAGAAATTGACAATGACCTCGACATTTTCGATAATTACCATATTTGTGTTTTAAACATCTTATTCGGAGTTGAAATGGTCACAAAATTATTTTCACAAATTCACTCATGAGGAAATACATGTTTTATTTTTGGGGGAATTTCAAAATGGCCACCGATGGGGCTTCATCATGTATAACTTCTATTTATGTAAACACTTTATATGCACTCATTTATCAATTAAATTGGAGGCAAACACAAACATACAATATATTATTGTGTCCCTGTACCAAGATTATGCCTAATATATGCTTGATTTAGAAAGTTGTACTTAAAATAAATTGTACTGCATTTTGTAACATATATGTGCCACACAAATCTTCACATATTTTTGAATTTCTCATAATGGTGTAAATTGAAGTCAAATGTACGGATCATTAATGTTTCACATTATCGATGCACACCCTGATTTATAATGTAGCATACCCTGAATTATATTACATATACACATATATAAACTTACAGCAATGATAACACATTACATCAAGTGTATAGTTGTGTCTACTTTTCAAACTCAAGGCCCACAATAATGTTTTAATATACCATTAACCAGTACAATATTGACAGACTAAACATAAAATCACACTAGAAAAGGCAACATCCAAGTTTACGCAACAGTAAATTACAGCGTGAATTGGCAATTTTGTTGTTCTGGCTTGATTAACCATGCACAGAGATGACCGAATGGACTCATCATTGTCTGTCTTGTGGTTTCAGACATTTCTTCTTGGATCATCTATAAAATATGAAATATTTCTACCAGACATAAATGTTTGTATGCACATTTGATGATATTTGGCCTCAACAGCATGAATATCTCCTGTAAACATTTTCTTTGCTTTGACATTTACTGCCAGGGTGTCAGTTAACTTTTCACATATATTTAGTAGGTTTTCTTGGATAGTACGTTTTATATCCTTGTTAATAATCTCAACACTACTGATCTGAGAGCAGCGTTCTGGGTGACGCTGAGCAGCACCAATGTTAAGTTAATTTGCACATATGAAACAGTGTTTGATAGTTATATGAGCGAGACACAGATGTCAATGCAGAAACAGGAGAGTCCCTTTCCTTGTTGGAAATGTCAGTATTAAGAGCTTGTGCAATGTTTCATAGTGATGTTTATTTCTTGTAACAATTATCATGTTCATAATGTTTGTCTGAAGATGATAGCTTGAGATGGAACTCATCTTCATGGTCTCCAGAAGCCTGTATCAGCATTGAAAGTCCCTTGTGATCACATTAATGACACCATTTTAACATGTTCATTTAATAATTTGAGTGAGATTTATGCGGTTTTTTTCAATCTGTAACTTACATTTGGTCACTTGTGGGTCATCGTACATTAAAACAATGACATGTGGAGCACGTTCCATATGGCTCAAATAATTAATCCATGATCACACACTGTAAAACAGTGGTGATAATACAAGTTAATTAAGCAACAAAAAGAAGAGAACGATTATTACAAATAGTCCACTTGTCTGAGAGTTAAAGGGCACTAAACACATGCTGTTGATTTCACCGAGAAAACGACTGTTTTAGACAAATTTGAATCACATTACAGATCTGTTGATGCATGTTTACATCATTTCTGACTCGTCGACTGTGACTTCCTGGCAAATTCTTGTGCACTTGAGTTCTAGTAGCCTATAAGTGATCAGGGTATAGGTTAAAAAAACGAATTGTAAGTCATAAAATAATCACTAAATTAAATATTGTTGAATTAAACCATACGACTGGTATATATTTGGAACAAAATGGTGTATAACGTGTCCATCTGATCATTAAAATCAAGTTTCGACACTTATTTCTCCAAATGTACCTGGAAATATTTAGATAATTTTTTTATATTTTTCATTAAATAATTACATTTTAAAAATAAATATGTTCCAGGAAAACACATTATTTACAGTTTTGTAAGAGGTCATACACTTTGACATGCCTAGTGTTGGCTTAATGGTTAGGGTGGTGGCCTTGGGATCTGATAATCCTGAGTTAAAATCCCCCTTGGCTGTTGAATTAATACCAGGTGGGGTTGATTCTGCCTGTCATCCTTACGAGGTAGGCAAAATGAGTGCCAGCTTGCTGGTATCTTGTGTCGGAGTGGTGACCTGTCCAGGATTGTACCCAATAGCCAAGGAGACTGCTTAGGCAGTACCAATGCTCTGTATAGTGTATGGTCCTGATGGATGGATACACTTTGACGTAATAAAAAACAGGGTTCCCTATGTGTGTATGTTTGAGAATTTTTTTCTGCAGATACGGGACAATCATATAAAGCATTTAGCATCAAAAATATCTGGGATGGCCTATTTTCATGTCAATTTCGACTGTACTATAAGTGGGATGTCATGACTTTCTATAACATGCCAAATTGGTCAAGTTGTCTTGGTCCATCTTTTAACCACGGATGCCTTGATGGAATCATGTCTGCATCTGTCAAGAATGATATCAACCCTGTGATATATAGTCTCACAAGTTTCACTTGGTCGAGAAAAGCATCTTTGAAATCACCAAATGCTTTGCATTTAGATGGTTTGGCTATCACAATTGCCGGTGCTTGTCCATCGATAAGGAGATTTATTGATGCTGGACAGTGGAGACCCAACGTCAGTAGTTAGGCACTCAGCAAGAATTGCTTTTTGAACCAGTCCTCAAAGCTTCGTTTGTCTCAGCAAGTGAAATTGGGATTGGCATCAGTGTGTGCTGAAGGACACTGGTCAGGTTAACCTCTCTCTCCCAGCTGTATAATGAAGCAAGAAGGCACTGGAAGATGTTGCAGTCAATCTTCATCACAGATTGTTGATCTTTGTGTTTGCTTTCCTTTTTGACCTTTCCAGGTTGTAGAATGTTGGATCGTCATTCTTTTTGATTAGGATCATGGAAGGATTTCCGAGTAACATCCTCATCTTCTGCACTCCCCACTCCCTAATCAGGCTTTGTTTGATGAAATTGTCCAACTTCTCCTGAGCCAGATCTGCTGCATTGAAGACAGATTATTGGATTTTGTCCATCGTCAAATCTTCAGTGATTACATTTTGCAGAACATCTTATTGGTCTAAGACTAAGAAGATATGAAATCTCTGCAAGACAAACAAGAGATTGGCTTCGACTGTGTTGACATCTGTTTGTCTACCCAAGGTTTCACCATTATCAACAAGATGATCTTAGTCAAATTCAAATATTTTCGACTTTGTTGTCATCTGTTTTTTTCCACCCAAGGTCTCCCCATTATGGACAAGATGATCTTAGTCAAATCCAAACATCACCTGTGTTTCAGCAGATATCTGGTAGCTCATATTGTATGAAAGGTTCCATCTTGCTAGTGCAAATGGGGTTCTTGTGATCCGTATTATGCCACCTCCACATTTCCTGGTGCCATTTAATCATGCCTCAGCCTCGTCGGAATCAACTACATTGAATGTCCATCATAAATAGTTCACAACAAAGTCTCAATGTTGGAAGAGGCGAGCAATCTTTGTTGGGAGCTGGTGCATCTCAGCAATGTACAGTATATTGGTTCCCATCACGACAAGTTGTAATGGTCGTACCTTATGAAGAATAACACTGTGTTTGTAAATGAGAATAGGTGTAAGTCACATTGTCCTTCTCGCTGTGTTTATGCAAACATCAGTGGGAGATTGACCATCTCAATGTAATTCCACCAGTCATGGAGATTTACATTGCTTGCTGTAGTGTCACTGATGAAAGTTGTTATTGCTGTGTAGAAACCATCAGTTATGACAATTTTCACAAACTCATCAGCATCAGCATTTTGCTTATCTATAATGTACTGATGCAGCCCAGTATCACATTTCTCAATGTACCCAAGAAAATGTGGCAACAATATTCACTGCACTGCTTGATAAGTTTTTTTTATGGGCACACATAGTCTTGTTGTTGGACTTATCTGCCATGGCTTGTTCAGCAGAGACTGCATGGTCCAAGACACTGGTCTCCACCCATGCCTCAAATTGGCTAAAACCCATCAGATGCTCATCAGTGATCTTTAGGAAGTTCACGTAGATATGTAGACTACCAATATGGGGAAATCACCTTCCTCTAGAATTCAGGGACAGACCTTTTTAACTCCATAAGATTACAAAAGTACTTGATATATCATTATGACCATGTATTGTTGACCACAGAGATAAAACGGATAGACAGTGCTGGACCACTGTGTTCAAGGTGTCTGGTTCATGTTACAGAACTTTATAATTTGGAAATATTCAATATTTGTTTTCTTGTTTATTCATGCTCACTGACTGATTAAAGATCGACTGTCCATCCGGGTTCTATATCTTGTGCATGGAGTATGAAGATGAAAGCAAGATCAGTCACTCTGGCATTCTTCACATACTCTAACTCATCTTGAAATTTATTGAACCACTTGGAGTCAAAGAAAGCTGCATAAAGCAACCAAGAAAAACTACGTAGGGTAAGTCCATTGCTGTTTCTGATATGGGTTAAAACAACAAATGGCTTACCTTGTGCATCTTTTTTTCTTGGTTGCTTTATGCAGATTTCTTTGGCTGGAAGAGCATGGGAGTTTATATATATATATATATATATATATATATATATATATATATATATATATATATATATATATATATATATATATATATATATATATTGTTACGGTCATGGGTACCCACTGTATTATGAGGGGGTTAATCCTCGTTTCTCCTTGGAAGAGCGCGGGACCTGGGGCCACGGCTCACAATTAACTTCGTGGTATGGTGGGTTGCTCTGCAACCTTGAACGCCAATCAGTTAACCACGAGTGTCCACCGTCGAATTTGCCGTTTAACTAGAGGTCACGTGGCTTCCTGAATGGGGAACGTGCCCTTGGCAAAACACCAATCTTATCTTGATTAGATCTTAAGTCGGGCGGCCGAGCATTTACCGCTGGTGCATGCCGACTATGACAGGTTAATTAGTTTGGGAATGACCTCCCAGTCTATCTAGGTTTGGACAGTGCTGGATCAATGGAAGGAAAAGACAAGCACGGACAGGTTGAAACATCAAGAAGGAATTTATTAATTATGAAAAAATAAATCAACTGAAGAATTTTTTATTTCTTTGTGGTGAAAATAGGTGAATTCAAATAAATCAAAATAATCTCAAGCAAATATTGAATTACACAGGAATTGATAGAAAAACAGACAAAGAGCAGATACTTATCACTATGCCTTACTTAACGATTAAACACGAGACAAGGGTACCCAGCACATCATTCGGGGGGAAAAAAATCCAGTCTTGGCTGACCAAGGCAGAAGTCATCGTGCGTCAAATAAAATGTCCCAAAATGTGTGAGCATGCCTTGGTCTTTTGTTAGTGCCCTGTATCGCCGTGCACCCACTCGCAAACAGGCTCGAACACCAATCAACTTCACGTCACCCCCAGGAACCAGGGACACCAAGAATCAGGTACGAGAAGAACCAGCAGGAATGGTCCAACCATCACCCACTGTCAGGAGCTATCCGGAGCCATAACCAATGAACAGCTGTAAGAATCTGTAAGGCGCTGTGAGGCACTGCGAGGAGCTGTAACCAGCTGTCACCATTTGTCACAAAACTGTCAGGAAGTCACCAACTCAATGGAATTGTCAGCAACCATCACCCAGCTGTCACAAACTGTCAGGAAAGCAGTCCTCCTGTCCTTTTTATAAGCGACCAGTGTGGACAGAGCCTCAAGCAGACTTCCGCCAAATCCAGCTTGCCTATTGGCTCATCGTCGCATGTGGCCAACCGTCAACTTCGCGATCATTCCTTCCTTACAAGAGCGAGACCCAACCCCAAATCAACACAGGCCTGGTTTACGATGCCATGTTTGGGATGCTGGACGAATGGCAGAAAGCAGCCATTTACCAGAATTACCGAGCGAAAACATGAAGTGCTCACAAAACGTCAAGAACAACAATGACCTCTCCGTTCAGCCTGACATGAACAAGAGCCAGCCAGCGTCCATAGAGCTGCCGGACGGGGCATCAAATGTAGATGGAAAAAGGTGGATGTCAAACGTCGATGAAAGAGTTGGGTGTCGAACGTCAATGAAATAGATGTGGGTGAGGTAAATGATCCACAGCTATATTTGACTGTCAGACTGTCAGAAAAACCCACGGTGTGCTGAATCAAATGTCCTGCAAGTCCAAAGTGTAAATAAATCGTCCACCTCCAAGCCAATGTGTCCTGATGGAAAGGGGGTAGACCGAGCCTCCGTTGGGCTAACAGCTATCTCATGTGCATGAACATGTCATAAAGAGGAAAAGGCCATTCCATAAGAAAGAGAATCTGTTCTATACCCTTCTTCAATGCATCAAAGTGTTAGAATCTCACCAGACAAGGGGATGGGTCTATCCTGGACATGCATTTATGGAAATAACTGTCGAAGGACCTAAATATTGTCTGCATTAGTTGGATCTGATTATGAAATCCATAACTATATATATATATATATATATATATATATATATATATATATATATATATATATATATATATATATATATATATATATATACATATGTATTGGAGTGAAACCAACTTGGTTTTTGGCAATTACAACGTATTTTAATTCGCGATTTTGGAGACTTTAATGAAAAAAGATATTTGGGGGATGAGTAAATTTGGATTAAGCCTAATGGATATTTTCTGATATTTTGGCAATCAAAATATTCTAAATTGTGCATTGGTCAATGAAAACATCCTAAAACCACTTGCTCACAGATTGTACCCCAAAATGCTGTGGTGACTCTTTCGATGGGCATTTTCTAATATTACCACCTGTCTATTTTGGGAAGCAGTTTTTCTTGGAGCAGCAGAGACGCCACTGATTACCATGGCCAGATTCCGTGCCTTGTCAGCAAGAGGAGTTTGCCGAAGCGTTAGTTTTTCACTTCAACTGAATGTTATGAGAAAGGTCATCACAGACATTTTTAACTCAGAAAGTTGCCTTTGGTTCATGAAAATAGTCAGTTTTGCTTTATGTGAAAGATTGGGTGTTAAATGGGACGGTATTCACTGCATTAAGGAGCCATGTAGATATTACAAAAAAAGGGGAGGGCAAAGTTGATAAAGTGGATTGGGAAAACATGGGGAAAATAAATGGAATGAACACATTATTCATTCAAGCAATTAGAAACAAGAACATATTGGACCTTGTTAGCAATAATTAACATGAAATGGAGTTGTACTGTCATTCAATCTTTTAACCTTTCTTCACCCAATCTGTAAAAATAACATTGACCTGCTTGTGTAGCATAGCCCGCTGTCTTCTATGTCTTAAGGACATTACACATCTAACTCAGGAAGGCCCATTGCAACAAAAATGTCATACATGCTCATAGCTCCTCTCCCCAATTTTGAATGCAATATAAACATTCCATGTTGATATGCAGTCAGCTCGTCACCTCATGACATCCTGATTATATCAGAGTTTCCATATCTGGTTGCTTTACAGTGTGAGATTAATTTGCGCATCCAGGTTGGGAGTTTTCATTCCAAGTCTACGTGCTGCTGTACAAGTTTTACAATGGGTGTGCTTCTGTGTATTACGGTGTAATAAGGGAGGAAATCTCCATAATTTTTGGCACCAATAATATGTAGACGCCTCTTAAGTCCAAGATTTTTAAAGCATCGTGATATATTTATCGTAAATTAATTATCAGAGCTTTCACTGACAATCCTGAGTGTAAGACTGTGAACTTTATCAATAGCATTGAATTTCACTTTTTTTTTAATGCCATTCCTAACCCCATGACCTTGTCTGACATGGTGTGGAGGTAGTGCACTTTCCTCTAAGAGGTCAAGCCTGGGTTTGATTCTCAGACTGTCAAACTGGTGTTTCACAGGCAGGGTTTTGCATCACTGGGTGTACTGTCCCTCGGATAAATGTTAAGCTGGGCTTTATACTTAAACAATAGCAATGCCAATTTATGCAAAAGTATCCAACCTTCATATATATATATATATATATATATATATATATATATATATATATATATATATATATATATATATATATATATATATATATATATGTATGTAATAGCATTTCCATGTTTATAATATCTATGTTTCTATAACTACAGTGACTACTTACGCAGCATATTCATTTCATGAACCATTGCAACGACTGTCTGAGTTCTAACAATCGAATGACTCACGAAGACGTACCCAGATCACATGTTTCTGTTTAAAGCTGAAATTTCAAGCACATACTCTATGCCTCCTCTTTTTGTTTGCAGTCAGGTGTCCCAACATCAACAGCTTGTGTCACATTGTGATGTAAGGCAATTTCTTGTAATTTGGGCAATGTTTTCACTTTCCTGTGCAATGTCCCTCATGGCACATTGAGTGATTAATCAAAAAGCAATTCAACTGTTTGAGTTGTTTTGCCTCTGGAGTTCTTGTTAATTGGACTTCCTGAGCCGGTCGTGCATGTGGCAGAGGTGAATGTAAACAGTTCCTCGTTGTTGGAACCCAGCACAGCCTGGCCATTTTCTTATCATGCCAGACTTTTCTGGCAATACCAAAGGCAGGCAATTCTGCAGGGTGTGTTCTTCTCCTTCTTCTTTTTTTGTATACATCATTGAG
Organism: Eptatretus burgeri; assembly: GCF_056783735.1. Taxonomy (NCBI): domain Eukaryota; kingdom Metazoa; phylum Chordata; class Myxini; order Myxiniformes; family Myxinidae; genus Eptatretus; species Eptatretus burgeri. The sequence continues at coordinate 18,688,416 of NC_140966.1, forward strand.
GCTTCTGAAAGAGCTCGAGCAGAATGGAAAGGAATGAAATGGAAAGGGAGAAATATCAACAGCCGAGTCGAAATGAGAGTGAGATCAAGGGGAGCAGGAGAAGGACATATGGGGTGAACAAGCTGCAACACTGCAAGAAGAGGAACAAACCAATCAACAACTAACAAACAAAAAGATGTGAGGGAGATTGGTGAAAAAAAAAATCACAATAACCTGGAAAAAGGGATTGCCTTGGGGACAGGGTCATTAGGGGTAGAATAAATCATGAGTATGGATGGGGGATGACCTGAGGTAGTGGTGAACAGCTACCTTGCATTACTGGAGGGAAGATTGGGACTGAACACATTGGGGAAGTCTGTTCCACAGGTGAGTGAAAAGAGGAACAAATAAGTAGAGGTGAGCAGTGAGCCTGGATTTTTGGGGTTTTACAAGAAGACTGTTACTGGCAGACCATGTGCGCCCTGAAGAAACCAAGGAGGGACAGAACAAAGAGAGGGCTCTGTCCCTCCCTGGGAGCAATGGTCAGAGGTTGGACAGTTGCTTCTTAATATAATCATGTTCACAGTGTGTAATACACATGTGCCTGGGTTTCGTAGATTGAAGCAGACATTGCTGCCATGATTAGTGTTGTCGATGATTAAGCACAAATGCAATTACTTCTCAAATTGTGGTTATTGCCAAAAACTGACTTGTTCAGAATGTTTCTAAATTTCTATTTAAAACTCCATATTGTGAGCCCTCGAGTGAGTGCCAAAACGATGTAATTAAAGTTAGGCCTCGGGACTCTTGACAAGCATGATAGTCTTTCCTTGATATACTCCACACAGAAAGCACATTCTGCTAACATCAAGTTACTTCTCATGTATGCATTACCAGCTGCAAGCTGCATGCTTCATTGCTGGTGATGCAGATAAGGTGCTGATGCATGTTATTAAATTTGGTGTGGAAAAAATAAAACAACGAATGAAGATGCTTTAGCCCATAGCAACATCTTTTGTGACAAACTTTTATAGAGTCTGTGTGCTTTCAAAAATAAGTTCAGTGCAATTGACCTTGTGCAGCTACATAGAAGAGAGATAACAAACAAAAATTAAATCCTCAAAATTTATACTATAATTCAAGAAAATCGTTGCAGCACAATTCACCGATTGTGGGTTTTTTTTTTTCTTGAAGGTGGAGTAGGCCATAAAAGACTCATGCATTACACATACAAGGAAAGATGTCTCACGACCATGAGGGAGATCTCATTCACTTTGCCATCCAAACCCCATTACTTCTCCAATATCACATCAGCAGACTTTTTTTTTCCCTCTCACAAATTAAAGCCACAGCTTTGTGGCAGGTACATGCGATGAAATAGTGAGCTGAATGATGCTCTGAAGGTTACACGCAGAGGTGGCGTCAGAGCCATGCAACCGCTGCAATTGCATGGGGCCCCGAGTCCACCAAACCACTTGTTCATTGTCGTGTCCAAATATCAGCGTCATAGCTCAAAAGTTGCCCGAGATATTGGTCGAACGAGAAAGAAAATAAATAAGTAATGATTAAATCGAAAATAATTAAGTAATAAATAAATAAAAAATTAAAAGTAGAGTTTTGTCAAAGCAATTGTTTACTGTTGTGCCAACATCTGACCTTCCGAGCTCAAAGGATGGCTGAGATATCCCCTGGACAAACAAACAAGAAAATGGAGTGAAAACTGAGAACGCCCTTTTGGTGTTCATCATTGCTGGGCCCTTCGGTGCCTGGCGATGATGTCATGCAGCACCTGGAGATGGATTGGGAGGGGCGGTGAATAATAAAATATGTATAATTCAGAACGAAGCCGAAGCTGATAGCTGTATACCTCAACATGGCATTTTTTTTGTCGAAACTGGAAAAAGGCACTAAAACATTGGAGTTCTGGATTTTTTTGCAGTCAAGTCCAAAGCAACATCGGCTAAGCGAGTGTGAAAATAATACGGAGTCCTCTTACTTGTGATACAATTGAGGGTTCTGAAGCATCACTCGTGATTCCCTCTCCCACCAGCATTACCAGGAATGGCGTTACATGGTCCACAATTATGGAGAGAATTTGCATCTCCCCACCTTTGGAACCACTGAGGTGTATTCCATGACCAACTAGCGCAGCACTCAGTAGAGCACATACCTCCACCAAGTTGAACAGTTTACATTTTGGATCCCACTGAGCACCGAGAGGTCGGATATCTCAATCCAGACGTTAATCAAAATTTAATCGGATTGTTCTTGTCATTTCACTAACTCATCCACCTAGTTTTGTCACAATCTGTCCGTAACGTTTTGAGATATCATGCTGCATATCGTTTTTCACCCCATCTCTCAATGGTGAAGAATCACATAAAATTATTTTTTTTTAATCTTATATCCAGATCTGGATTTGGATCCTAACCAAAATCGAATTGATTCATTCTTGTCATTGTCACACACCCAATATGTCCACCGTGTTTGTCCGAATCCATCCACAACATTTTGAAATATGTTATATATTGTTTTTAGCCCTATCTCTTAATGGTGAAGAATCACTGAAAAAATTCTAGTATTCGGATTCGGATCTTCACCAAAATTGAACAATTCGTCCTTGTCACACACCCAACTTACCCACCAGGTTTCATCCGAAACCGTTCCCAGACAAACAGATAGACTAACAGACAGACAGGGATGAAAACATAACTTCCGCCCACCTTTGGTGGCGGAAATAATAAGCTTGTAGAGTGCCCACCAAATGGCTTAAACAGAATGGTTGATAAGGAATGGCTGTCTTGGAAAGTGATAACTAGCTGATTGGTAATGGAACACACCCCCTGGTGAGTGGGCAATGAAGTCACTACAACCTTTGCCTCATGACCCGTGGTCCCCTTTGCAAGTTTAGTTGGTTGAGATTGCATAAGTAACAACCGAATACATCGACGTCAGACGGACGGATGTGAAAATGCTCATTTTAGTGTCATGTCAGATTAGCAGGGATCAGTGCAGCGGCTCCACTGGGCCACTATTGAGTTTTGCACGGGGCTCCCAAATGACAAATGCCACTTATGGTTTCACGCAAACATCTTTCATTGAATGACTTCCAAGGCTTATTTGTGAAGCTCAATGGATCACCGGATGATGCATATTTGACTCATCACAAACTAATAAGGATGAATAAAGTTTGTCACTGTGCATTTTCCTTTGTTGATTTATACTGCCAGTCCTGAACCATTTTGATTAGCTCTTGCAAATGGCTGCGAGGATGTTCTTTCATTCAATGAATTACTTGTTACATGCAATGTTGAACAGATAATCTACGCTGGGAATACATGTCATGCTGCGCAGTTAAACTTGGGAGTCAATGCCACTTACAGGATAGTTTCAATGCAGAATGCCAATTAATTGCAGGAAAATGTCAAAAGGGGTAAAATTGGCTTGTGATTCGCAAATTAATGAAAACATCATGTTTGCTTTGCCATCGACATTGTAGATGATGAGCTGATTTCATTTGTTTTCTTCTTCCCTCTCCCAGTGGCCTACTTCTGCAGGAAGACAACCGACCCGATGAAGCCTTGCGATATTATCAGTTGGCCGTCAGCTCACGGCCCACACTGGCCTGTATGTACGCAAACATTGGCACCATTTTAATCACCTCTTTTTATTATCATCATCATTTTCATCACCGATTCAGTATTCATGTGAAAATACCTTCCCAGTTTGAGCTGCCAGATTTCAGTCGTCATATTGAGAAAAAGACTGAAACAAGGAGCAGTGATACTTATTGGAGGCATTTAATCTTTAAATCCTATTTTCCACTTTTTTTCCCAATTTACCACTTGTTACTATCTGAGAAGTACTTTTTACCTCCGCCACCGAAGGTGAAGGAGGTTATGTTTAAACGCTTTTCTGTCTGTCTGGTTGTTTGTTTGATTGTCTGTTTGTGTACAGGATAGCTCAAAAAGTTTGGACGGATCCGGATGAAATTTTGTGGACAGGTTCGGTGTGTGACAAGGACAAACTGATAAGATTTTGGTGAAGATCCGGATCTGGATCCGTGTCCGGATCCGCTAATTTTTAAAGTGATTCTTCACCATTGAGAGATAGGGTAAAAACGATGTATAGCACAATATCTCAAAAAGTTTGGGACGGATTTTGATCAAACTTGGTGGACAGGTTGGGTGCGTGGCAAGGTAGAATTGATTCAATTTTGGCGAAGATCCAAATCCGGATCTGGATACGAGAGTTGTTTAATTTTTAAAGTGATTCTTTTAAAGTGATTTTAAAGAGATATAGGGCCAAAAACGATATAGTACTGTATAGCATGATATTTCGAAAATGTATTGGGCCCGATTATGTTCTCGTGGATCAGGCATTGCGTGGCGGATGTATGTGCTCTTCCGAGTGTCCTTCTCGTTTATATTTAAAATTGAGCGTGGAATAGCAGGGGAAAATATGAATAGGGTGGAATATGACATGATTTGACTTACACTGCCCTCTCAAAGCTCTGGAGGCAAGAGTAGAGTTGTGCTTGCTCAAGGTGGAGGGGAGGAGGGGATTACATTGCTGGAATAAAAGAGAAATATAGATTAGAGGTGAGCAATCATCTTGAATTTTGTAATATTATAAAGTTGCGAGTTACTGGAGGAATTGTGTTTGTCCTGAAGAGGTTGGGGAAGGGAGGAAGGTGGGTGGTAGAGGGATAAAATAGCAGTGGGTGCAAGATGAGAAGAGAGGCTAAAGAAAACAGCGAGTCTGCCAACCTTAATGGTGGGAGAGAGAATCAGGCCTTTTGCATCTTATTCTTTTTGGGTGATGCTGGTGGAGAGTGAGAGCTTTGGATTTTACAGCGTACACGAGTAAAAGCTATGAAGTGGGGGACCATAGGGGAGAGATATATTGAGTTGCTGAGAAAGGCTTTGTGGGCAGTAAGAAGTTCATATTTACTGAGGAAGTATTTGTCACAAGCTCTGGGAATACACGTCACTCTGTCTGCAGTACACCCACCACCAGCAACATTAGCAGTCAAGTGACCCTCGAATCACAATGTGCCCTTTTACTACAGCAGCTCCAACAAATACCTAAAGTCTAAAGAGAACTCCTCTGGTTCTGATGGGCTAAAACACATCATACTCGGATTTATACAGCACCACTAAAAACAATTATGCAGATGTCTGAGTGGAACTTTTGTAACGCTGCTCGGGCAGATAATACAGCTGAGGTCCAGTCTGCATTTGGTACTCATAATGGTTGATAGAGGCTGGATACAAGCAGTCATTTCGAAGTTTGGGTAGGATTAAAAATCCAATGGAGTGAACCCCATAGAAAATCATACTACTGTATATAATTTGGTGTGTGTGTGTGTGTGTGTGTGTGTGTGTGTGTGTGTGTGTGTGTGTGTGTGTGCACTCTGAAAACGACTGGACAGAATCAGTTGAAATTTGGTAGTTGTACATGGGGTGTGCCCAGTAAGGTTTTGGGAATTAATTAAAAAATTCATAGTTCCCAGAGTTTGGGAGGGAGGAGACGAAGAAACCAAAGTCTCTGTTTGAATGTGCATTGTGTATCACCGTGTCTGGTGGGAGAGTATTTTACAAGACCCTCCAGTTTCTTCTTCTGCTTCTTCTTTCGGCTGCTCCCGTTAGGGGTCGCCACAGCGGATTATCCGTTATGATCCGCATTGTGATTTGGCACGAGTTTTACGCCGGATGCCCTTCCTGATGCAACCCTGGTTGCCTCTTATGACACAGGGATATGGTACACCTATTTTAACCGGGGTATACACCGGGCACAGTACACTGGTACGCACTTCGCCGACCTCGGAAGGATGACAGGCTGAGTCAACCTACTGGTGTATTAATTCAATGGCCCAACGGGGCTTGAACTCAGGACCTTTTGGATCCCAAGCCGCTGCCCTAACTACTGTACCAACACCAGGCATGTGGACAAGTCCATCCAGCTTACATATTATAATAGTATTACCGAATGAAAACCTTTTGGAATTGAGATCGACTTGGACAATTTACAAACGTGCTCTATATTTTATACACTCCAAAACCACTGGGGGAAATATGTTGAAAAGTTGTGGTTGTGTTACGAATCTGGCAGCCATGAGCACTCAACATTCAGGTCCCCGTAGATCAGTTATTTCGATAAGTATGTCTATAGTTATAATCCCTCCCCTATGTCTAAGAGGAACTGAGTGTATGTGCGCTGAGTTATTTTGTAGTTAGTTTCTTATATTCCCCAACACCAACCCCAACAACAACACCAACAACAACGGCATCCTCCCTGGCTTCCTTCCACCATCAGCCTTTCCTACACGCATACGTGCCGAGTGCCTGTGGGCAGAGTTCCATTGGCAACCGACACATTGGCTTCGCTCCAGGGTCGAGCAAGATGTGTTGCCTTCAGCCAATGGGCAAAGTGCGAGCGACATACACCGCGTTCCAGCCAATGCGGAGACACGTCGCCCAAAGAAGGAGGAATTCCTCTCAGGGGGATGGGCTGCGAGGATGCTCGCCATGCCCCCCGGAAGAATCACGAACGGCGAGTGGATCGCCTGAGATGAACTGGCCAATCCGGAGGTGAGTTGCGTCGGGGAGGGTTTCCCCCCACCCCGTGCAGGAGGGGGGGGGGTTAAGAGAAGCGCGGGGTGTGCAAGAAGAGGTCTTTTTTCCCTTGAGCCTGTCCCGAGAGGATCGCCTGCCTGCGAGTCGGTCCCGCCGAGAATCGCTTGCCTGTCTTGTCTGCTGGCGCTCACTGTCTCGTTGCTTGCTGGAGGAGTGTGCTGGAGCCTGATGCTACCCTCCGTACCCGGTTCTTTCAGCGGCATCGAGTTGCGGGTTCGACTCCCGCTGAGCCGGATCGTCAAGGGCCGCACGAGGCGGGAAGATCCAAGCTGGCTTCTTACCTCCCGCTCACCTTCCCTCCAAGCTGTGGGTATCAATAAAGACCCGACGGGGTCCATTTCTTTTTGGGGGTGTGTGTCTGGTGCGGGCCAGTCCTTTAAGTAGCACCTGTATATGTGCTTGTGTATAAATTTCCATTTCATTTATATTCGGTTAACTCTGCCCTTACTTGCTCCCCTCGTTCCCCGATTATTGTAAATAAATTCCCTCTTGTATGTCCCAGCTCCTTCCCTGTCATTTCTTTCATTGGCTTAGCACGGTGCGTATTGAGAAATAGCAAGGCAGTAAATTGTTCATTTGGACCGACAGGCCTCGGTAACTATCTGCTCGGGTTACACACGGTTCGGGCACGGTAACGGCTCATCCCGCTCGAGGTCTATCGAGGATGTGAATTCCCTGATAGCTTTGCTGCATGGGTACTTAGGTATATTGAAGTTTGGCAATTAACCCTACCCCACGCAGTCGAATTATTGGTGATTTATGGTCCTGTAAGGGACCCGTGCTTTTTGGACTTATCCGAGGGTCACGACCTAAATTCCGGTGTGTTCGGTGGAGCCGACTCTACTGCTCCCTCTCGCGGTCGCGCTCGCCACCAAGACCCGGCACCACAACAGTTGAACTTGCGGTGTGCTTGGGAATCTTCTTCTAAATTGTGATGACCACGTCCAACTTGTTTTTATTTTGTCCAACATGACCACATCCAACAAAAAAAATTGGTGAATGTTTTAAAATCATAATTTGACTCCTTTGCTTTGTTTTGTTTGACTTCAATGCACTCCTGCGCCACTGGTTGGAATGTCTTCAAAGTTTTAGCATCTCAGTAAAAAAAAAAACCAAAATTTTTGGATTGCCATGTACAACTGATGTTCGTTAGTTATTTACTTACTTGCTTATTTACTTACTTAATCCATTATTTTTCAGTCAATTGACTGTTGTTCCTATTCCTGGAGTGGGCCTCTCCCCCATCTTGCCACTCCCATTGGAAATGGGAGTTTTTAGTAAATGTAACTTGAGGAAAGCAGATATCTACACATATATATATATATATATATATATATATATATATATATATATATATATATATATATATATATATATATTATATATGTACAGTATATATCTATCTATATGTAAAAGGAGCCGTGCATGTGTGCGAATTCCACCCATTGGTTGGACAGATCGCTTGACACCACCCACAATTTCTTTTTCTTTTTTTTACCCTTTAAAACCATTTAGAAATACCATTTACAACCTCAGAATTACCCTTTCAGAACCTTTCATAACTTACCCTTTGGAACCCCTTCTCTCAAGCAGTGCTTTTACTGAGGACGTGATGCAGATTTGCTCTTATTTCTGACGATTTTCTCTTAAATTTGTGAGTTGAACAGGTGACTGTGATGGGTTTCTGTGAAGTCGGTGATAGCATGATAGGGGAGCAGAAAGCGTTACCTATCCCGCTGTTTCGATGTGGGAATACCTGTTTGCTTTAATAAGTGGGAGAAGGGTGAGAGTAAAGATGGGACAGCTTTGGAAAGGGGGTGGGGGGGGGGTTGAGTCTTTAGGGTTGGGAGAAGTGGTGAAAATCAAAGATGAGACAGACTTTGGAGTGGGAGGTTGAGGATCTTTTATGAAGAGTTATTAGAATTGCACGTGTAATTGCACTCACAATAAAAATGTAATTGTGTGTGTGTGAGAGAGAGAGGAGAGGAGAAATATAAAAACACAGTAGTGGGGGGGGGGGGGGGTGGGGTCGGCACAATCACCCGACGGGTAATGTGCTGGTACTTGTATAAAATATAAGTAGATCTGTTCCGATAACCTACTGAAAGTTCATCATTCATTGAACCTTTTGAGGTCATCACAAAGGTAATTAGCTCCGAAATTTCCACACGAAGCAAAACCTAACTGGGACGGCACTCATGTAGTGCATAGTCTCACCTCGTGCATTCATTCTTAACAAAAAAAACCAACATTAAGCAAACATGCTACTATTGTGGCCTATATACCATTATCCTCCATGCACCCTATTATGTCACATAGTTTCTGGACATGGGTTATAAATGTCATAAATTTTACTTATTCACTCACATTCATTCATCGATCAGATATACGAAATTTCAGATTTTTCGGAAAAAGATTTCAATCCAGCCAATTATGGCTGGAATACCAAGCACTTCACCAATGACGGCATCACTATCACCCTGTATACACCATGGGGAGTTGATGACATGTGCCAAGTTTCAATTTTTTTCGTTGGGTGGTTTCGGAGAAAATGATGTTGAACTTTTTTTTCCTTTTATCCAATATGGCTGCCATACCATGTGACCCTTGACATCAGCAACATCAGTAAAAGATTACCCATGGGGAGTCCCTCCTATGTTTAAAGTTTTAGTTTTGCATTGATCAGAAAAACGTCTCCAGATTAAACCATTTTTAATGTGAAAATATATAGACGTGGACGCACGCACGCACGTGCGCACATACACACACACACACACACACACACACACACACACACACACACACACACGACACTAGGTAGGGGTGCATACCTCCGCCATACTGAACAGGTTATGTTTTGTTATCCCACTGACAGACCAGATCTGGATTCGGATCTGAACCAAAATCTAATCGGCTTGTTATTGTCACCGATGCAACTCACCCACCTTGCTTTGTTAAAACCTGTCCACGGATTTTTGAGACATCATTCTATACCTCGTTTTGGACCCTATCTCTCAATGGTGAACAATCACTAAAAAAGTAAAAAATATTTCTACATCCAGATCTTCACCAAAATCGAATGAATTTGTCCTTCACCGAACCTGCCCACCAAGTTTCGGCCAAATCCATCGATAACTTTGAGATATCGTACAACTATATAGTTTTTGGCACTATCAATAGTGAAGAATTGCTTAAATTCTCATGTCTGGATCTGGAATCGTATATTCACGAAAATCTAAGCATTTCGTCCTTGTCACAAACCCAACAAGTCCACCAAATTTTCTCCGAATCCATCCATAACCTTTTGCGATATCCTGCTCACAGACAAACAAACAGGTGAAAATATAACCTCTGGCCACCTTGACGGAGGAAACAATCACATCCTTAATAACAATAACTTTGGAATTTAACAATGGTATAAGCCTGCTGGCTTCTCTTGTAATATATATATATATATCATGAGGTCTTTAATGCCCCTGCTCTCTATATTTGAAAAAGGTTAATGCTTTTTCCAAAATATGACATGTTCCCTAATCTCCAATGTCACAGCACCAGTGGACTATTTTTGTCAGGTGAGAAATCACTTGGATTGGATTTTGAAATCACCTGTCAAACCAAAATTAAGCAGCTCATCGAATACTAGATTACTGCTGAATGAACCCCTCACAATCAATTAATGAATTAAAATTTCAAATCCAACTGCAACCCATTGTTTTAACGTCAAAAGTAATGTGCATCCTCTACTTCTTGTGGATGTAAATCTGATTTTTTTTTTTTTATTGTATAATGCATCACTTTAATATGTCGAAAAGTGACACAACAGGGAAACTGTGAATCAAATGAATATCGAACTGTAAATCCAGCTTCGTAGTCTCATCTAAATTATGTCGTGTCTTCCCACCAAATATAACTTCCCTTTGACAAAATAACTCATTTACAGCCGCACGCGTACCCCCATCCACAATGGCTCTTACACACTGTTTGTGAGGTTATTATTGGAATACCGTACATACATTGACCTACTTATACTGTAGATCCATTGGTGTCTGTTTCCCATGTTGTCCTCATTCCATGACAGTTTGTTAATTATTTTGCCATTCAAGTTGCTGTTTGCTTCCGACAGAATCTTTTCACCACCCCCACTCAGGCCGTACCAAAGCTGATGAATTTCCCCTTAACAGCTAAACATAACCTCGTGTACGTGAAGAGGAGAGGAAGCTGTGTATTATTTTGCAAAAGTGTATGAAGCTTGCAAAAGAGCTTGTAGAATTGGAGAGAATTTGACATGTAACAACACCGCAGATAGATTTTGAGCCTGAGATCAGCGTAATTTGAAGCAAGACCATGTCTCAGAGGTTTGAACAGTAGTAGAGCTATTCGAAGAAAAAAAAAACTCCACAATGACAGCAAATTTGAGTAGATGCAACAAATTTAGCAAACTTCACCATGTTGATTGCTGTAAATTGAGTTGACATCAGAAATAACGACAAAATCAAAGATTTTTTAAAACATTCATCAATTTTTCGGCATTAGATTTTGGGATTCTTACAATCAAAACAACTGTGATTTTATTAACAAAAGATATGCCTTCAACTTGGAAAAGTTTACATGTTGAACTTTAATGTGAACCCAGTTTGTGTGAGTTGTCGATGCAACCGACTCGGCCATCAGGCAGAATGAATTGGAGGCAAAATGGAATATGTTTTGCAGCAAAATCCAATTCTGCCCATCTTTCATCTGCCTTATCACTACTCCAACACAACATGCATTTATACCGCAATACAGAACAGGAAAACCCGAGAAAACACTTAACGGCCTGACAGCATTAAATAATTATTTTTGGAAAAAATAAGTAGGATTTGTAAAAAAGAGCCACATATGAGAAAAAAACATTAGGGAAGAGGTGAGGGCAACATATAGCACACACACACACACACACACACACACACACACACACACACACACACACACACACACACACACACACACACACACACACACACACACACACACACACACACGATTGTAGCCATTACTTTAATCGTTATGTTGAAAGAAAGGCATCACAACTGAATTGGCTCATAATTGTTCTCATTTCTCCTGGGAAACCGTTATTCTTCATTTACAAAAGGGAATTGTGGGCCGGAGAGCACACACATAAAATAAAAGTATGAAGATTTAAAATACCAAAAGAAAACACGATAACACATTAAATGACATGCAAAATAAGTTTTCTTTTTGAATTTTACTGGTTGAATAGCTCAATTAGTTGCCTTTGAGCTGTGTGTCTGAGTTAAATTCCCAACCCAACAATAACCTTCTTTCTGGTGCTTCGGTCGGTGGCAGAGATATTGCATCAATTAGTGTGCCATCCATCGGATGGATATTATTCTGGGGACTCGTCTCCTGGGATTATGTGGTGGATGTTAAATATCCCATTGTGTCTTTGAGCGTGGAATATGAGAATTACCACCAGCGTTGTGGCCGAATTCCAAATTGCTACTTGCACGATGTGCTTCATCGACAACGCAGCCACCTTCATAAAATGTTAGCTGAATCACGTGCATGGCTGGGAATGAAACATTACTTGACAATCCAGATAATTGTCCTCCAAAGGTGTGAGGATTAGAGCCCAGTAAGGATGAGAGATAGATGGAGGGGGAAGGGTTAGAGGATGGGTAGAGGGACGGAGGTTGGGAGAAAGATGGAGAGCAAGGGAGAAGCATTTGTGTTGAAGACAATGCAGTCATATTTCTCCTACTACAAAAGACATGAAGGGGAAGTGATGGAAAGCTGGAAGTAGTGTAGCCATGACTCAGAAAAATGTGTGGGGGGAATAACTGGATGTATTTTTATTTAAATATCTGGAGCTCAAGGAACTTTCGACTCAGCAGAGCCCCAAAGATGACTGAAGGAGGAAGCAGGCACGGCCCATGCCTCAAATAAACATCATTGTGTAATCCCACAAATAATGTCCGTGATGATTTACTTTTGTCCTGATGAATCGATCAATCATTCAATAATAATTTGTGTTTTTAATACAGTGCTTTTCATTTAGATGACAAATGTCATCATATTAAATCCCCTTAACGTGCCTATCCCACAAATATTGAGCAAGAGTTTAAGCCTAAAGATTAGCAACTGTGGTTAAAATCGAAGTTCTCCTTTTGAGACACTTCCCAATCTATACACGCCTTTGATGGCCTTTTAATGATCAACATGATAAGCTTCCAACAGGAGATCCAATCAGATAAAATCAAAGCTCGTTGCCTTTTTTAAGGCGTCCCACACTGGGCTCATATAAATTGGAGAAGAAAACCTGTTGATATTCAAATCAAATGATTCTGTGCTACCTGCTTGTGTGTGCTCCATGATTTTCTCACCCAGATGTGACACGAGAAATGCTAATGCTATCTCTGACATCGACAATCGTCTATTCCGGCTTTCGTAGCACCCTGTGCAATAACTGGATATTAATTGTGCTTGGGATTATAAATCATTCAGTAGGCTAGTCTTTCTTCAGTACAAGACCAAATGCACCTTTAAATTGTGTGGCTGTCCCCAATGGGCTGTACACCCTAGCACATACTACGAGGATAGATTGCAGTTGACATGGACTTTCATTGTAAATAATCAAAAAATACAAGGAAGTTGGGAAAACTTCACCTATTTCTCAAGGTATTCCCCTGTAAAACATACTCACTTCTAACAAATGACGTGGAAGTGCATTGATGCGATGTGTATAAATATTAGGGATTGATCCACAGACATTTCAGGATAAGCGTTTTGATGTCTTCCTCATTCATAAACTTAATAAATACCGTTCATAAACTAATGGTGTTCTTTAAGTGATCCAAAGAGATGGAAATCCCCAAGGTGACAAGTCAAAACTGTTAAGAAGGATAATTTAGAACATCTGAACCCATTTCTACGGGAGTAAACCCAGGTCCTTTGATGGCTCATCGACGAGAAGAACTTTGGTACCCACCTAAAACTAACTATTTAGAATTTCAATTGAAGTGGAATGATTGCACACTTCTAATACTGACATCCAAATTCTTCAAAATTAGCAATTTAACACGATTAATCTTTTCTCGAGTGGAAGCAGTTGGTTGTATGTGAGAATGCTCAAAATCGCTCACCAATCACAGCTATTTTGTACTTCCTCCACTGATAATTAAAGATATAACTACTTCTTGAAAGGCATGCATTCATTACCAAATTGTGCAGATAGTCTCCCTTGAATTTCAGGTTGTTTCATCTAATTCAATCTTTGAAATTTAATTAAAAGATTCATGACTGAATCTTGTAAATTACAATGTAAATTTGGTACTTTCTAAAATGATGTCACTCCTTGGGCTTTGGCAACCACAAGGCTTCCAGAGTAATAATTGCATTCGAGGGGCATTCTTTGCAGGATGCTTCTCCGACTACTGACAGCAAGAATTATGGGCAATCAAGTGTGTGTCCAATTTATGTGCCTTCATGGATGCAATTTTCAGAAACTTTCCTGAAAAAGCCTGATAAGCAGTCTGTAAGGATGTTCTGAAGTAGCCTTTTTATATACTCACAGTTAGTTTTGCATCTTACATTACCATGCAAAAGATTGCCTCGGCAGTTAACGGGCTCAGCAGAACTCCACTGATGAATATGGATAGCAGTGCAGCTTCAAGGACGTCAAAATAGTTACAGTATACAGGATTGCTGAAAACTTTGAAAGAGAATCAGTGTCACACTAGTGGCTGCCACTAAGATTCAGACTATCTAAGGTTTTAACGTAATGTGTTTTTGCTGCTTGTTCGGAGCTTATGAGGACCAATGGAAGACTTAAGCCTCTTTCATAGCAAAAGCATGCAAGCCAATAATTCAGCAACCATGGGAACAAGGCACTTGCTTCACTTTAAATAGAAATGTGAAAGTGTCTTTTCTCCATGGTTGATGATATATCAATTTCCAGGCCGTTAGTATGGATGATGATTCGGGCCTACTTCAGCTTTAATAAACACCAAGTATCAGATCAACCTTTTACGCTTTAACAAACTTCATCAGGCTGTGTGTGGTGGTAATTTGTGTAGTGTTGATGTTTCTGAAACTAGCTCTATGACTATGTAAGTATTTTTTTTACATGGAACAACCCTTCATCAGGCTTCAGTGTAGTTCTTATTCCTTTCATATTATAGCATGTTCGATTATATTTATCGGTGAGTAAACTTTTATTTTGCAATTCATCCCAATAATAAAGCAGGTCTATTTCGAAAGAAAAAGTAGGCTTTTCACTCGTCTTTCACAACCAATCATGGGCCCACAAAGCCAAGATAGGGGCCCAGTGGCATCGAGATTCTGGGACATTTGTTGAAGTCACTCTTATTAGCTTATCTGGAAATAAATTCCAGATAAGGTATTGTCATTGTGCATCGTTTGTCCTCCTTTTTCAATTTCTCTGGCCAAACTGATGGGCTGATCCAGCTGAAATTTGCCAGCAACGTTTCGCTCCTGACTGCAACGGGGATTGCAAAGATCGTTCCGGTCATGTGACTTTAAGTTTGTCAAAATGGCTGACTTCGTAAGTTTCTTCAAAAATCTTCTTCTCCAGACCCACCAGTCAGAATGCTACCAAATTTGGGTTGCAACATTAAGCCAGGGTATGGATGCTAAATTGTGGAGGTCATGGAGATCACGTAACCAAATTGTGTCAAAATGGCCGACTTCGTCAACTTTTGGTAAAATTGTATTAATTCCTTTATAAATGTTCTTCTCCAGACCCACCAGTCAGAATGCTACCAAATTTGGGTTGCAACATTAAGCCAGGGTATGGATGCTAAATTGTGGAGGTCATGCCAATCATGTAACCAAATTGTGTCAAAATGGCTGACTTCCTCAACTTTTGGTAAAATCGTATTAATTCCTTTATAAATCTTCTCCAGACCCACCAGTCAGAATGCTACCAAATTTGGGTTGCAACATTAAGCCAGGGTATGGATGCTAAATTGTGGAGGTCATGGAGATCACGTAACCAAATTGTGTCAAAATGGCCGACTTCGTCAACTTTTGGTAAAATCGTATTAATTCCTTTATAAATGTTCTTCTCCAGACCCACCACTCAGAATGCTACCAAATTTGGGTTGCAACATTAAGCCAGGGTATGGATGCTAAATTGTGGAGGTCATGCCGATCACATAACCGAATTGTGTCAAAATTGCCGACTTCATCAACTTTTGGTAAAATCGTATTAATTCTTTTATAAATCTTCTTCTCCAGACCCACCAGTCAGAATGCTACCAAATTTGGGTTATGACATTAGGACAGGGTCGTGATGGTAAATTGTGGAGGTCATGCCGATCACTTGACCAGAAGTGTGTCAAAATGGCTAACTTTGTAAATTTTTGGGAAAAATCATGTAAATTCCTTTTGAAATATTCCTCTGCAGACCCACCAGTCAGAATATGCCAACAAATTTGCATCACAATTTGCATGAGGCCAAAGCTATAGGTCCAGTGGTCCTTTTATTTATTTTGGTGCTTCATTATTTACAAATGATAATTTCAAGTGAAAATGAGATACTGATCAAATCAAAGTAATTCTCAGTTTTTGAAATGTAATCTGGTTTTTCTTTAAGGAAAAGTTAGGAGCCAAATGCAGGTGAGAGGGATGATTAAAAAAAAAATTAATTGATGAGCGTAAAAGGGCACCAACTAACATTAAAATCTTCCTTTCCCGATATTTATTCAAGAAAAGAACAACGATTAAGTGTAAAGTGAAGCCATATCTATTAATTAAACCCAACATGATTTTCTCTGTATGTGGACCTTAACTTATGATGCGATTTTTAGCATCTTTGTATGAGCTTTAGGTTACATATTAAGTTGATAATAATGCAGAGCTTTGAATGATGTGTTCCACATCAGTCTGAATTTGGCTGTGATTTGTGGAATTTAACATATCGGTTAAAGTTTCTTTGCATCAAGAAGTTTTATTCTGTCAGTATTTAAGTTCCAAAAAAATGTGATGGACTGTGTTTCTCAAATCATGTATTGGAAAGCTCGAGTTCAAACAAGTATGATCAAAATGTACAATTTATTATTGTTACGTGTATGAGGAAACCAGCTCGGGTATCGTAGTTTTATACATTTTGGATTATGCTATATAAATAGCCTTCGAAAATTGACTTAACAAGGAAGTAAAGGGGAAGACAAAAATCACTCATCTTGTACTTGTATCGACGTTTTGTTGAACTCGTTTAATTTTTTGTGGCCATATATCTCTTTCTACTGGAAGCATTGTTGTTCAACGTAATTTTCCCATTCTGTTCGATATGATGGTAAAATTGTGATTTTTTAAACAGCCTTTCTCAACCTCGGTCTGTAATTAGCATCACAAGTTGAAGTATTGAGTGGGTCTTTTGTTAAGCAGGTTAAGTTATTCACTTGTGAATTCTGCACGTTCGATGTGCCTCGTGCTTGTAACAGTACGAGATCTATTATAACCAAACCGTGATGTTGAAATCCATCAGATGCATTGCACAGAAGGTCGTTCCATACAAAACAACCAATGTGTCTTTTTTTTTTCTTCTGTAGGAGCAAGGCTCATGGAAGAGAAAGGGTAAATTCACAGTGAGGTGGTGGGGCAATAATTGGGCACAGCCGGCAAGGGGATAGATAGAGACAGAGACAGACAGCTGAAATCAGCAAATAAGAAGCATGGGGGAAGAAGGGTTAATGGGGGTAATAAAGACCATGGGTCAGATGGGAAATGACATGATGTGGCAATGTACTGTCGATTTGAAGCCCGAGAGGAAAGAGTGGGAAAGGACAGCCTTTGGAAGGAGGTTTCCGTGATGGGAGAAGTGAAAAACAAAGGAGTTGAAGTGTGCAGTTAGCCTTGATTTTGGATTTTAAACAGGAAATACTGGAAGAACTCATGCATCCTGGAATTGCTGTGGAGGGTCCGAAGACTGAGATATCTGGGGAACCAATATTGGGGAAGAGGTGGAAAAAAATATATACACCACCAACCTGCCTGTGATGTGAAAACAAAGGACCACATGCTTCAGCCTCGGCTGGATGGGAGATTTAGCTTTCACAGAATCCAGGAGAGACAGATATAATATAATGGAGCATCAGCCCTTCTTCCGCACACACACACACACACACACACACACACACACACACACACACACACACACACACACACACACACACACACACACACACACACACACACACACACACACACACACACACACACACACACACACACACACACACACACACACACACACACGTCATGATTGTGTGCGCATACATATACGCATATATTTTGCACGATTGCACACATGTTTATGCAAAATTGCATTGTGCACGATTATACCAATTATACATGCACAAAATCGTAATTATAAATGCATATATGCATGCACACACGGAGGTGAATATCTTGAGATCTGGGAGGGCTCTCCACCTTCTGAAACCCGCATATAGAGATAAAACAACCAACAACAACAACACACACACACACACACACACACACACACACACACACACACACACACACACACACACACACACACACACACACACACACACACACACACACACACACACACACACACACTTTTAACCTTTAACCCATCTATTCATTATCCAGAAAACCTTACTCTTTCTCTTCCCTTACCACCACAGAATGTACAGAGTAGTCCACCTGCACACAAATCAGTACACAGTCCCCCCATTTAGAATGAAGCTTCTGGTCCACTAAACACTTTCATGACACACTTCGTGTTGATGAATTAAATAATAATAAGAAAGATTTAAATTACTTTTTTTACACAACTTCTAATATCACGGGAACCTGTTCACATGAAAAACAATTAACCAAGATACGTAAAATATACAACTGCTGTAACTGATCACTCATGTGACATCAATAGTCAGGAGATAACATCTGAAGGCTTGTGAGGATTTTCAGGTAATATGTGCTTTTCGCACTCTACTGCTGAGTGCTGCTGGTCACACAATATTAAATAAGCTTCAGGAAGTTCTTGGAATGTGAGAGTCCCATTTGTGAACAAGGTCAGTGCAACCATTAGGCAAACCAAGTGGTCACCTGGAGCGGAAAAATGTTGGGGTGGCAAAAATGAAAGAAAGAACAATTCATGAGATTGCACAAGTAAACAAGAAAACTGTCGATGTGGTTTTCCTTTAATACGAACTGCGATGTTAATGGCCAACTGCACACGCCAGGTGAAGCCCCTCCCTCCCCTGGGGATGCCAGAGGTATTCCCAGTGATCTTGTGTTGAAGTTCTTCGTTATATGCAGCACAAGGATGCGGAGTAGCATCATTTTCTGTGGGCATAGCTGCACCACTGATGCTGTGCCTGCTGCTGGTTAGGGTGAAATTTGGCGACGGTGCTGGCGCTAGCTCGCCTACTCTTCGAGACGCTCATTTAACGTTCATCCAAGGTACTGCACACACATTGATGAATCACCGTGCCTGTGAAACACCGGCATGGCAGTTTATAGCTGGGTCGGAATTCAAGCTCAGGCTAGACAGCTCAGAGGTGAGTGTGTGTACATCTATGTCGAGGTCATCCTGTCAGCCCCGATGTGAAAGTAAGCCCCACAAACACCATCTGAAAACTGCTGGTAGCGGTGGGTGTGTCACAGGCATAAGCATCCTGGGGGAGAACCAATGGCACACGATTGCAAGGTAAAAATTGTGAATGGGAAAAGTTATCCAACAGAGAGAAAGCTCGGCAGTAGGCACGTTCTTTGTAAGAATAACATTTGTTGGAGATGCCAAGTGAATGGCGAGCCATTGCAAGACGACTTCCAAAGTTGTCACGACCACAAGATGTTTTGAACTGTGTTTGCAAAAATAAGTTCACAGGTAATGTCCCAACACATTTATTGTTCTCCACATCCTCTTTACCCTCCCAATTTCTGTAGCCAATGGTGAGCGAAACTTTTCCAAGCTAAGGTTTATTAGACCATACATCGGTTCCTCAATGATGCAATAAAGTATTGTTGGACTATCCACCGTGTCAATAGAACCTGGCATTGCACAAAACATTCACCCGAAGGGACTTCTTTCTACGTTTAGTAAATTAAAGATGCAGAAAGTTAAATTCTAAATTCTAATGATCAACTTCGTCTTTTTTGCAGGAACACACGTGTCGTATGACATCACATGATCCATATTACACATTATAAATGTGCATTTCTTTGAGTATATATATATATATATATATATATATATATATATATATATATATATATATATATATATATATATATATATATATATATTTACTGTGAAAAGTGTAGAGCAATGACCATATACAACCAGCAACAAATTCACCTATTTAATCTTACCATATTAAACACAATGTGTGTTTGTGCATTTGTTTGTGTGATGTCTGTCCCCTCTTCAAAATGACGATTTAAGAATGGTTTTAAAGGCCAGTCTTTTAACATGACAGTGTTCACTACGGTCTATTTTTTTTTCAGAATAAAAAAAAAACTCGAAAAACATTTTCCATTCAAAACTATTTACGTCTTTTATTTTGGAAATGTAGATGGTGACTTGCAACCAGGCATCAATGGCGGTGTACAGAAGCGTTATAAAAAAACAAACAATAAATACAAGGTGCAGGGAGGTGAAATTGTGCGTGATGTGTAACGCGCACAGAATAAAACGAGTGTTTATTTACATATGTGCAATGTATAACAAAATAAAGAAGATATAAGCACGCCTGATGCTAGGCCGAGGCTTCAGGCTTTGGCATGCTCATGAGGCTTTACCCTCAAAATTAAAGGTGAAGGATCACCTGGGGTGCCAAATACCCTTGCACCGGCCCTTTACAATAGAGTACTCATGCATGTCACACATACGGTATTTGCCGGCTTTCATTTATTGAATCCTGACTGTGAAATAAAAAACACGAGCCTAAAAATTCCCAGTGAGCACCTGTGAAGAAGATTTTATTTTTTGTCTTGAATTTAATGTCAAGGTGGAGTGGTTTATTGAAAATCAATTCAATATCTGGAGCAATATGACTTTCTTGGGTTCAACCACATAGAAGCAAGAACAAATCAATCCTTTTATTTGAGTTGCATCTTGAAGTAGGCTTGAGAAAGAATTACTTTGTCTCTTGTGATTCTCTGTAGGTCATGCAATAAACTACTTAACTATTTGCCAGTTATGAAAATATATTCTTTCTCACCAGAAAGACCACTCTTGCTGTCAAATCTATAACTGTAAGAGAGATGTTTGTATGTGTGTCGCCATTTTTGTCAGAGATGGCCAAACAAATCTTCATCAAACTTACAGAGGTTCATCAGTGAGTGCCGAGGAGTGTTTTAGTCGACAAAAATGTTTTTGCAGAAAAAATTGGATTTTTCTTATTTTAATCGGTCTCTCGTGTCAAAGCGGTTGTAGCTACCTAAAAGGTCATATTAAATGATCCCCAATCCCATTCCTTAGTGAGTGTAGAGAAGTGTTTCAGGCCTCCACAAAAAAAAAATCGAAAAAAATATGAAAATTTGATTTCTGCAAACTGCCAACAGGATTAGAACAGGACCGAGCATGCCGGGTACCCCAGCTTGTATCTTATAATGCATATCCCATGCCCAGCGAAATGGGGCATAACATGACAACTTCGTTATTGGGCACATCTCGGTAGGAGACCGAGTCTCAACGTCAGTTTCTCACCCACCACAGATGGGTTGGTAGATTGTTTTCCATCGCGTCATTTCTGGCGTCGCTCATCATATCCTCTCATCCGTAGGTCCTCCTCCAGCCCACCGATGTCACATGTGTTCTTCCAGAAACACACACTTGATTACCCTTTACGATTCTAAGCTGATTCCATTTCTTCATCTTTCTATTTTCTTTTGCCTGGTGTTGGCTTAATGGTTAGGGTGGCGGGCTTTGGATCCTCGGGTCCTGAGTTCAAATCCCGCTCAGCTGTTGAATTAATACCAGATGGGGTTAACTCGACCTGTCATTCTTTCGAAGTCGGCAAAATGAGTGCCAGCTTGCTGGTATACTGTGTCGGAGTGGCGACCCGTCCAGGATTGTGCCCAATCGCCAAGGAGACTGCTGAGGCAGCACCAATGCTCTGCACAGAGTATGGTCCCAATCTCCTCCTCCTCCCCCTATTTTCTTGTCTGTGAAACTGACTCCCTGTTTATGTTGTCTCGTACCCCTCCATTTGGTCCTTTTAAGAGTGCTGCACATCATCACCTCGTGTTGTCTCCCATATCCACCCATGCTCTCTGAGACTCACGGTGACTCCTCCACCTTTCCTTTCGGTCACTAATATGCTCATGTGTAATGTCTTTGTCTGGCTGTCCCCCTTTGTTTCTCGGTCAGTCTGTGAACCTGCTGCCCTCTGTCATTTAGCTCATTTGTGATCCGAGATTTCTGTATACTAAAATAAAAAACAAACAAAAAGCTGAACACCAATTCTCATCAAAATGTATTTTTCATAGAATTCTTATTTGGCAATACATTACAGAATTTTTTTAGATAGTAGTAGAGCTCGAGTTCATGTTTGTATCTGCACTTTGCTTGTGTGTCTGCAGCAGCCTATTTGAATACTGGAATAATACTCACGAGCCAGGGAAAGACTGAGGAAGCAAAAACTGTTTTCCGCACATGTGCCAACATTTCTGACGAGAGGCTCAAGGATCCACAGGCACATATGACATCAGTGACTAGCTGCTTGTACAACTTAGGGAAAGTGCTGCATGAAAAGGAGCATCACCAAGTAAGACTGCCATGTTTCCATTCAACATGTTCTTTTTCACAATTTCATGAGCAATCAAATCTTCTTCCAAAATTATTACTCACCTTGAGAAACCTGTGTCTTGAGAGTGCGGTTTTTGAAAATTGCTTTTCACCTTCTCCCGAACAATAAATTATCCTATTCGGATTCTTCAGATAGATATCTTTTGCAGATTCAATCAGACCAGCCTTCCTTCGGTGGAAAAAAATGTAGAACTGTGTTGAAACAAGGATTCATTATTTTGCTGGGATTCATTTTTCCGTGACACGACACGACACCTGTCAGTGGAGACATTGCCACAATCACATAAGATAATAGTTGAATTTTTTTTTTCCAACTACTGAGAAACCGATACCTGTGAGCGAATGTGATATCTGCACATTTGACCGGCTTGCATCTCCTCCTGCATTACATTTGGAAATTTTGTGGGACATTTAAAGATTGGAGAAATCTCGAAAATACCTATTTTTCATTTGTGACTCCATGGCATTTTGTTTCCACACTAAAGCGTGTCCTGCTGTTTTCTAGGTACTGTCGATCCGTTGACGTCCAAGCTGTGCCGGTTAGCCTGACATGCACATTGTCAGCAGCAGAATAACGCACAGACACAATGCCATTGCTGCACGAGACACCGTGCAATCCATCTTGCAGCATTATTTGGACATGTGCACATTCGATTCCTCACACATCTCAAAACTTCTTTTCTAATTTTCGTCGTCTGGGAATCACATCTCACTCACTAAATCTGTAGACCTTAACTGCTACCATTACATACACCCACACCACAAACACTGCAAAGCATCAAAGTGCGACGACAAAACATGCTCACTATGTGTTTGGAGCTTTTCAATGTGCTCCTAAATCTTTCCCTGCCATCTCTCTGCCCCAGCAAATCGCCTGCTTTGCATCAGGCCACGGCTCTCTGAATTGCAACTGCACAATGTTCAGCTTGCTCCGACAAAACAGATGGATGCATGCAAGAGCACAACCATGATATACTCTGATATAATTTACCACTGTTGTCACTATGTTATTTCTCCAGATATTTGCCATTTTTGTCAATGTATCAATGTCCCTCCACTATCATCTCCAAAGCATTTAGTAGCGTTGGCATGCATAGACAAGGAAGTGTTGCGATTTTACTCACAACTCTGATGAAATCAAAGGATGTCAGCAATTTATAACAGGGCTCATACCCATCTTTAGGACACCAGAAAACACGTTAACTGCTTTTAGATACAGTGACAATTACGACAAAGCGCCATAGTGTTGGCGTAAACCTTAAAATTTTTTTTAAAAAATAACCCTGCTTTTAATATATTTTATCCAGGAAGCGATTTTGACTTTTATTGAGGCTCTGAAGAAAATGCCCAGGCAGTTTGCCCCCCAAAGTCTCTACAACATGATGGGTAAGTCATGCAGAGAAATATTTCAATAACCCCCGGGAAGTACATTGTGCTGCCTCGCATTATCCATTGCAATGCCACTACCTTGAGAGTTCGAATGTATAACGAATCAAGCTGTTGTAGAAAAGGCTTGACAATGAATGAATACTTCCATGGTACGCCTGAAATTGCACTTCACTATTAGGTGAGGCTCACCTGCGGCTTAACAACCTACGAGAAGCAGAGTACTGGTACAAAGAATCGATCAAGTCCAAGTCCGACCATATTCCAGTCCATCTGACCTACGCCAAACTCCTAGCAATGACGGTACATCCAACTTCAGGATGGCTTTGTCTCCCATAAAATCTGCTCTTTACAATAGAGTACGAGCCTTTGTTTCAGTGTCTGCTTTCGATTCCTCAGTGTATTTTACCCCTCCTCTTCCGCATTTTGGTTAATTTTCTTTGGACTGCCACATATGCAAGTGGATGTTGTACAGCAAGAAACAAAAGAAGTGCTTAAACTGTTAATCGGCTAACCGGCATTCAGACTGTACCTGATGAAAGCCAACCTTTGCCCAAACCATCAGACCCATTGTTGTTTGTAATTTTCCCCATTGTTTGTAACCCATTGTTTCAGTAATGTAATTTTCAGGTTAAAATTTTTTTTTTTAAACATTATTTGTTAAACATTATTTTTTTAAACATTATTTAAACATTAGTTTAAACATTTATCTTTATATGTTTTTTTTCGTACAACCATGTTGTTTCTTACAAAGATTACTTTGAATAATTTGACGGATTTGGAAAAATTGCACGTGTCGTTGTGTATCGGCTTTGTATTCTCAAGCACTGTTTTGGTTTCAGCTTTTAGTCACTTTCAGAAAGCTTTCAACAAGTTCAAATGAGCTACATGTTGTGTAGTACTTAGCATCAAAGTAGGAAGCTGAAGGTCCTGAATTTTTGTTTTTTCTATTTGTTTTGATTAGAATCGCAGAGAGGAAGCCGAAAATCTGTTCCACAGGGCCATCACATTGGATTCCAGAAAAGGGAACAGCTACATGCATTATGGTGGGTAACTACAATGCGATGCCTAATTATATTGCACCTTCATGCTGACAAACATTTGCAGAGAGCTTTTGGGATTTACTCAAGCAGTGTGCATCTTGCCTCATAATGAACCCTTTTTGTCTTTTCAGCACAGTTCCTGGCTGAGCAGAATCGCTTTGTTGAAGCAGCCAGTATTGCAGAAAAGGCAGCAGAGAAGGACAGTGAGGATTTTCAAATAATCTTCAGTACAGCACACATGTGCAGGTATGTGGCTGGAATCCATTATGCCTGCGGTAATTCCTTTGATACAACCGAATTTAAATTACGTATTATTGTGCAGGGGATTGCCTCTACCTCTACCATTGCTTATGCCTCTACCAAAAACAATGTTCCAGATGGAGATGATATGTATCGATGTGACCGGCATTTCATTTTTAAGACTGTTTGATGACACAGCAACGATGTGAACAAACAATAGCTTTTGTGCAAAAGGGAAAATAAATCCTTCGGAGCGTATGGTTGTAACCGCCCTGTAGATTTATTGCATCTTGCGCTGCAGTTATATGTTTTGAAATCCTGTGTAAAATGTAATAATAACGAGGTCTATATATTTGACACAGCTTTGCGGTGTCATGAGAAGTCGAGAAACATCTCAAGGCTGGAAGCAATCCGAGACGGATCACCATTTCGTCGCAGAATACTCAACTCGAGGGTGGAAATTTGTTATCTCTTCAGCGTGCCGGCGATAAATCGCCAACTCTTCACGAAAGACACCGTGGGATCTTTAACGACCACCAATGCCCGCCGTGCTGGCAAACGGGTCCTCCAGCTTAACGTCCTTCCGATGGAGGGTGCATATATTGATGCATTGCCCAGCATTCAAAACAACATTTTGACAGATTATAGCTGAGCCGAGATTCGAACCCAGTTCGGACGGCTCAAGGCATGTGCACATACCTCTACGTTATCCTGCCAGCCTGTATAAAATGTGAAGATTTTCAATTGGCAGTCACAACTGAAACCTGAATAAAATTTCTGCGCCATTGGCCTATGCTCAAATACGTCATCAGGACAATCTTCTTATTGTCATTTCAAAATATCAATTGCTTTTGATGGAACAATTTTATTTTCACAGAAAATCTTATCATAAAGGACAGTTTCTTCCATGTCAAAAGACAAAATGGAAAAGCAGTTTTATTGGACCTTATTCCTGTGCATGCTTCATCTAGCCTGGAATCAAGATGTCTTGTATCATTTCCTTCGGCCCAACTTGAGAGTGCCATTAAAAGGCAACCTTTCTCTGTGGACCAGCTGTATTTGAGAGAACATTGATAAAAGGGCACTACAGGAGAATATTTGCATGAGAAAAGATAAAAGTGGAATGATTGAGTTAGTATATGACTTGTCATGGGAGCTGATAAAAAATCTGTCATCTGATGACAAAAGAAGATGGAAATTAATTTAATATTTAATACTACGATCACCCATTTCTGCTTGTTCCTAAATTACAGGCAAGCTGGGATGAACCAGGCTGCAGAGGTGCATTATCGCCGGGCATCCAACCTCCAACCAAATGTAAGACATCACAACTACTGCCATCTACCTTTTAAGATTTTCTCTGCAAAAGCGAGGCTCATGGAAGAGCAAGGTTAAATTGGCAGTGGGGTATCAGAGCAAGGGAATACTTGGGTACAACCAGTAAGGGAAAGAGAAAGAGAAAGAGAAAACACTGAAACCAACAAGCAAAACCTTCTGGTGAAACTTCCAAAATCCAGGATCGCTGCTCACCTCCATTCATTTTTTTTTTCTTCCTGCCTGTGGAACCACCTTCCACATTCTCTTCGATCTCATTCGTCCCTCTGGGTCTTCAAGACAGCTGTTCACCACCATCTTAGATCATCCCCAATCCAAAACCATGATCTTTTCTACCCTCATTAACCACACCCCAAGCCCTCTATCCAAATTTTCATTTTTCCCTCATGAGAGTTTCCTTCTGTGTCCATATTGTCCACCCCATGCATCCTCTCTCGTCCCAAATTCCTCCCTACACCCATTGTTTGTCCATGTCTCCCTCTATATTGGTGTTTCTCCCCCCTCTCTCCACTGTTCTTTTGTCCTGTTGCATCCTGATCCATTCACTGCACTAGTACTAACTATTCCACGAGCCTTGACTTTGTATACGGAAAAGAAAAGAAAAGAAAAGGAGAGGGTTGCGTAAGGAAGACTTAATTGGAGTAATAAAGATCATGGGTCAGGATAGGGGTGGGGGCAAGGGGGGGGGTACACTGCCTTCTTGAAAACATGAGGAAAACATGAAAACAAAAACAAATATTGCTTGCTTGAAATGCCTGAGAGAAGAGTGGGAAAGAATGGCCTCTGGAATTAGATGGTTCCATGGATAGGTCAAGCAAGGAGCAAAGGAGTTGAGGTGTGCAGTTAGTCTGGATTTTGGAAGTTTAATCAGAAGGGGTTACTAGAACATGTGCACCCTGGAGTTGCTGGGATGGGTTGGAGAACTGAGAGAGCAGCAATACTGGAGAAGAGACAGCACAAAACACAGAGGTCACCAACCTGCCTGCAATTTGACAGCAACACACCTTGAGCTTCAGTTTCATTGCCAGAGATTCCAATAATGTTGAGAACTCTAGATTCCACAGAATCCAGGAAAGACAGATATGTTGCTGGGGCATTATCCCATAGGGGAGTGCAGCACTCCATTGAGCTATGGACAAAGGCCTTATGGACTGTGAGTAGCTCTGATTTTCTCAGGAATGACCTGGCAGAGGATGTCAGGGCATGACAGAGCATTGCGGGTTTGGTTGTGTACACAAGATTTGGAGGTAAACACAGAGTTTAGACATTCTGCCTGGTATTTCAGTCAAAGTCTGCAGTAATGGAATTTCAGGTGAAGGAGGGGATGGATGGGGTTTGGGGGGGGAGCATACACCAGAGTTGGATGTGATGAGATACCACCATGACTCGGAGGAAGGAGACTGGTTGGAGAGGTCAGCTGTGAAATTTCCAAGATGGTGTTTCCTGGCATGTTGCGGGATGGACAGCACACTTGTTGTGATCCTTACAGAATGAACTAAAGTTTTCCTGAAGTCGGGTTAGCTTTCAAAGTTGTGAAAACAAGCTGCTTCATCACAACCACCTCTCCATATGATTCAATGTACCAGTGATGGATCAGATAGGTGTCGTCCACCAGACGGCGGTCTCCTTGGGTTAACCTGAGGCGGTCCCTTCGGGTGGGTGCCTGGAATGTCCTATCCCTAAGAGAGGATGATCACCTGTCTCTGTTATCATCTGAGCTCAAGCGTTTGGACATCGGGATTGCAGCTCTCTCTGAGGTTCGGAGACCGGATTGCGGCGAGATAATGGTGGGTGGTTACACCTACTATTGGTCTGGTCGCTCTGATGGTTACCATACCCAAGGAGTTGCTGTAGCTGTGTCTAATAAGCTGACCCCAATGATAATTGAGGTAACACCGGTCAACGAGCGTATTATGAGATTAAGGATTCGTCACTCCTTAGGTGTCATTTCCCTGGTCTCTATTTATGCTCCGACTGAGGCGAGTGATCTTACCGTGAAGGATGCATTCTACGCCACACTCGAGTCTGTGGTTGATCAGTGCCCCAGACGAGATACACTTCTAGTCTTGGGGGATTTCAATGCATCGACTGGAACTGATAGGGATGGTTATGAGGTGTGTGTTGGTCCCCATGGGTCAGGAACTATGAACCAGAATAGCACTAAGTTCCTTGACTTTGCAAGAAGTCATGGACTTAGGGTGGCTGGTTCATGGTTTCAGCGCCCGCAAGCTCATCGCTGGACTTGGTATTCCAACGCTGGCGGTGTGGCAAAGGAGATTGACCATGTCCTCATTGACGGTCGTTGGAGGATGATCCAGAACTGCAGGGTCTACCGGAGTGCTCAGTTCCTCAATACTGACCACAGGCTTGTTGTAGCAACTCTAAAGCTGCACCTTAAATCCTGGAGAATGGTACCATCCCAGCCTAGGCTGGATGTTGCCAAGCTCAGGGATGAGAGAGTAGCTGAGGAGTTTGCGAACAGGCTGAGTGGACACTTGGGGGTCTGGGTGCTTTGGGGGTCCTGAAGAGTTGTGGAGCACCTTCAAGACCACCGTCCTTGATGTTGCCGGTGGATGCCTTGGAGTTCACCGCAGGGCAAAGAAGAATTTTGTCTCTCAAGGGACACTGGATACCATTGACCAGAGTCGCAGGGCCAGGCTGAATGGCAGAGCTGAGCTGTTCAGGGAGCTGAGGCGTAAAACTGTACGTGCACTGAGGGTGGACAAGGAGGCCTATGTGCGAGGAATCTGTGAGGGGGTAGAGCATCACCTGTGGACAGGTGATTCTCGTCCCGCTTACAGGGGAATTCGCGCATTACGTTCATCCAAGCCCATCCCTCGGAGCACTGCAGTTCGAGCAGAGAGTGGTAGGCTCTTGACAGAGGAGTCTGAAGTGAAGGCCCGCTGGGCCGGTTACTTTGAGCGGTTGTACCAGGCTGATCCCCCAGCTGTCGAGTTGGACGTCAAGGGTGTTACAATCCCTGTTGCTGACCCTCGAATCAACTGTGGTCCACCATCGCTTGTGGAAACACGGGCTGCGGTGAACCAGTTGAAACGGGGCAAAGCTGCAGGGATCTGTGGCATCCATGCTGAACTTCTCAAGGCTGGTGGAAATGCTGCACTCGCGTCGTTGCATGCAGTTTTGTGCTCTGCCTGGAACACAGGCATCATCCCAACTGACTGGAAGAGGGGCCTTGTTGTCCCTCTCTGGAAAGGGAAGGGTGATCGCCAAGACTGCAACAACTACCGAGGGGTGACGCTGCTCTCAGTGCCGGGCAAGGTCTTTGCTCGGATAATTCTTGATAGGGTTCGCCACCATCTGCTTGAGCACCAGCGTCCAGAGCAGTCAGGCTTTACACCAAAGAGGTCAACGATTGACCGTATCCTTGCTCTTCGTGTCCTCACTGAACGCAGACGAGAGTTTCGGCAGGGGCTGCTTGCAGCCTATGTTGATCTCTGTAAAGCGTTCGATTCAGTGAATCGGGATGTCCTCTGGAGGATTCTTGGTCTTCGTGGGGTGCCACCGAAACTGATCGATCTGATGTCTGAACTCTACTCTGGTACTGAGAGTGCTGTGAAGTGTGGTGGTACCGCCTCTGACTTATTTCCAGTTGTTACTGGAGTTCGTCAGGGATGTGTACTTGCCCCCACACTTTTCAGCACTTGTATGGACTGGATTTTTGGGAGGATGTCGGAGAGATCAAGTTGCGGTGCATCGTTTGGCAATGTCAAGATCTCGGACCTTGATTTTGCAGATGATGCAGTCATCTTTGCGGAGACTTTAGACATCCTCTTGGGGGCCCTCGAGGTGCTGAATGAGGAGTCGGAGCCGTTGGGATTACGGATTTCTTGGGTCAAAACAAAGATCCAGGCTTTCGGTGACATCTTGGATGCTGCTGTCCTGTCTGTGTCTGTTTGTGGTGAGGATGTTGAGGTCGTGGATAGATTCACTTACCTTGGCAGTGATATTCATGTCTCCGTAGGTTGTGAGCCGGAGGTCAATAGACGTCTGGGTCGGGCCTGGGGAGTCATGGATTCACTGGATCATGGGGTGTGGCGCTGCCGGTACCTGTGCGGGAGGACGAAAGTCCGAGTCTTCAGGTCCTTGGTACTTCCAGTCTTGCTCTATGGGTGCGAGACTTGGACTTTGACCAAGGATCTGAGACGGAGACTTAATTCCTTTGGTACCAGGTCTCTTCGGAGAATCCTTGGCTATCGCTGGTCGGATTTTGTGTCCAACGAGCGGTTGCTGAGAGAGACTCGGATGAGATTTGTTACCTGCATAGTCCGTGAGCGTCAGCTGCGGCTGTATGGACATGTGGCTCGTTTTCCTGACGCTGATCCTGCTCACCAGATTCTCTCAGCGAGGGAGTCTCATGAGTGGAGGAGGCCAGTGGGCCGACCACGTGCCTCATGGTTGCAGCAGGTTGACCATCATCTCAAGGAGATGGGGATGGGCCTGGCATCTGCCTGGGGGATGGCCAGACGGAGGCCCCTGGAGTACCGGCGGAAAGTGGACGCAGCGACGCGCTGTTCTGGCACATGCTCCCATACCTGACCTGACCTGTTTCCTGGCATGCTGCGGGATGGACAGCACACTTGTTGTGATCCTTACAGAATGAACTAAAGTTTTCCTGAAGTCGGGTTAGCTTTCAAAGTTGTGAAAACAAGCTGCTTCATCACAACCACCTCTCCATATGATTCAATGTACCAGTGATGGATCAGATAGGTACAGGCACAATGGGATAAACTGGTAGAAGAGAGAAAGGAGGCTTTTGTGTAAGCATTCCCAGGTGGAGAAGAGGTTGAACTAACCACAGATGAGAAAGGAGTGTTGGGATGGTTGGTGACGTGTTTATCCACGTTGGAGGAAATAGAGGTTTTTTGGAGTCATCATCATTGGGTGTATGACACAGAGAAATGTTACACTTTTTCAGAGAAGTATACGCAGCCAGAGGTATTGCAAAGCACTTGTTGGGGTGAGCGTGGACAATGGACAAGGAGCAGAGTTCTTGACATACACAGCAACACCGACTCTGGAGCGAGAGAGCAGTCAGTCAAAGCAGAACCAAGAATAGCTAGGGAGAGACACAGAGGAATCAGAAACATCCTGTGAGGGAAACATTTCTGTTATACATTCAATGTCTGGAGCTACAGTGGCAAACTGAATGCAGAGATCGGGAATATTACAAGAGAAACCTCAAATATTGGAGGATCACACTGTGAGGAATCGAGGAGGAGGGGACGAGGAGTGGGTAATACATAGGAGTTTGGTACTTGGTGAGGGCGTTAGCCATGTGAATGGGGCTGCAGGATGTGAGATGGGGGTTGTGGGGAATGTGGTGGGGTTGGCAATGCATACCATGGGGATAGTGAGGCTGGTGAGGCACATTGTGGGTGTGGTGTGGAATGCGATGGTTGTGTAGAGATGCAAGATGGGGGTGGTGGGGGTCATGGGTGACGGGGCATGCAGTTGGGTTTGGTGGGGGTGATCAGTGGTGGTAGTGGGACGCATGTGGGGTACAGACAAGAAAGAGTTGTTTTCTTAGCTAGCAATCTCTACAGGCCACATTTATCTTGTGGATTTCCAATTCTGTTAGACGAAAACAGACATCGCAACCAGGATAAAAATAAGGGTTATTAAAAGCATGAAGAAAAGAATGGCAATGAGAATTGAGCAAGGCACACGTAGTATAGTGCAGACTTGCAAGCACTTCACATTTCAGACAAAATGTGTGAAGAAGGAGGAGAAGAAAAGAAGAAGAGGAGGTCTCAACAAGCGAGGTTTCTTTAAAAGTAGAACGGCTCGTGCATGAGATGTCTGTGTTGAAGATAAAAGGGAGATTAATCATTTATTTTAGATTCTGCAAAAGAGAAATTCCACAAAAACTTGGAAAAGATGTCACTTTAGAAGCTTTTACTGAAGTTGGTAAAAAATATTTTTTAAAGTAGTATTAACAAGGAGGATAAAGAATACCAAACGAAGTAATAATAAGCAGACATAGATCATAATTTTTCGTGCAGAATATGTTTTTTTTTAACCTTTTGAAAAAATGAGAAAATGAAGAAGTATAATAGAAGGAAAGTGATATAGGACATCTAGGACAAGACAGAGATGTACTTTTGCATGAATAATTGCACCTCAATGTGGTGAGGGTGTAAAGGGGAGGGATGTGAATGTGTTTTATTCATTGTGCTACTAAATCAACTCGCTGGACGGAGAGTTTCACAATTTAAACCTTTGACCTGACTGATGAAAAGATGCTCCAAAATTTGAAAGTCTTTCTGTAAAACTTCCATGAAACAACTTTATTTCCAACGCGCGGTGTGTCATGAGCAAGGCTGTGCATTGAATTCAGCTCATACATCTTAAAACCTGTGTCTGTGCTTCGTTAACAAGCCTTATTTATGAGTTCTGCAAGAAGAATCGTTTTACATTAGTTGTACATCTATGCCAGACTTTGTGATAATCGTGCGCACTGAGTGCATTGCGATAAATATATCATAAAAAAAAACACATCGTCACCAAACTCCCACCGTCGGAATGCTTAATGCAGCAACTGTTCTCTTTCATCCATTTCATCCTTCATCCTCTTTTATCCACACAAGCAAAAAGTTGACATTTTTGAGGTGAGGACATTTTTGATGAGGACATTTGATGGCAGCATGCAGCAGGGAATGCATTATAACCCAACTAGAGGATGAGAAACTGATTTTAATTTTCTGTAATCAGTACAAAAGAAAAACTGTGAATCCTTATTTTGTTACTTGTTTTGTGCATCTTCAACTGGAGAATCTTTGTTTTGCAGCATCCCACTGCGCTCATGAACCTCGGGGCAATTCTGCACCTCAACGGGCGTCTGCATGAGGCTGAAGCGTACTATCTGCAGGCTCTTCAGCTCAAGCCGAGCGATGCCATTACACAGTCAAACTTGCAAAAATTGCACAAAATTCTTGAGCGACGCGAGGTCAAAGGCCACCACTAAGTTTCGCATCCGTTTGGTGTTAATGGAGGTCAGCAAGAAAAAATACTCTCTGCCATCAAAAAAAAAAAAAATCAAACATGTGATTGTTTTTGATGCGATTTATTTATGTGACATCACGGGACACTGATTAGGTGCAAAATTCTGACAGACGTAAATGCTGAATAATTACAAGGAGCATTAAATTTTGACCTAATCACATAAAGCTATGTTGTGGCAAATGTTTTCACATAGCGATCCAATGTGGAAGTAATTAAATCTCAATACTGGGTATGTCCAACTCCTGCAGCCATCATTGCATTGACCATATGATCACTTGAATCTGTGTCTTGGGAATGGCATTTCATACCTGAATCAGCTCCTGTTCAAGCTCACCAAAGTTCTGTGGCTGTCTTGGCAAGGTTCGAATGACATCCCAGAGATGTTCAATTGGATTTAAATCTGGTGAGATGGCAGGCTCGGTTGTCATGATATTAATGCCAGCATTGCCAAGAACATTACTTGTTCGAATGGCCCTGTGAGCAGGTCATTATCGTGCATAAAAATGATTCCTGGGCCATAGTGTTGAAGGGTAGGCAACACATGTTGCTGTAAGACATCATTAATCTGCCCTCAAATTGCAATGTATACAGATCGAATTGATGTGAAAAGTCTCAGTAATACCACACCACATCATGACCCTTCCATGTCCAAAATCGGAGGCTTTCTGAACATAAACTGAGGCATATTATTCATTCCTGCATTTGAAGGAGAAACCTGGATTTGTCACTGAACATAATACTTGCCCATTGCCTCCATGTCCATTGGAAGTGATGACTTGACCACTGCAAGCATGCTTGGATGTGTCACAGTGCAAGTCTTGGATGTTAAACAGGATGATGAGCACAGATTCCTGCATCACAGAGACACCTCATGACCTTGTTGACACTTGTCCTGCTTGAAAATTTTTTTGTAGATGCTGTGTGCAAATGTATTGGTTCCGAGTGAGATTCCTTATCCTGGGATGTCAACTCTTGCCATATCTCTTGTTGATCCAGTGGCTTGATAATCTTGCCATATCTCTTGTTGATCCAGTGGCTTGATAACAGCTTATGAGATCATAAGTAGTTTCTCTCCTCCTGTTAGCCTAACAACATGGCTAATGCAATTCACTGCTTGAAGGTGTCCAATGATTTAATTCCAGTCATTTTCTGACAGACACGGCATTGTAATCAATTGTTGAAGAATATAATCGGTGCATTTTTGCATGATCCACATGCTGGTCTCTTGGAAAGACTTTTAAATTTGCTCAGTATGCTTTGGGTCATCCCTAAAACCCTGAGAGTGCATGGGCAGCATGTGCTGAATGATTATTGCATGAGGGACTTACGTTATGTGGAAACCTGAAATCAGGTGTTCAGTACATCCCTCGTGTCAAAAAGGCACATGGAATGAATGCTGGAACAGGGCTTAAAAAATTACATTATCATATTATGCATGTTCTTTTTTATGGCAGAGAGTGTATATATATATATATATATATATATATATATATATATATATATATATATATATATATATATATATATATATATATATATATATATATATATATATATATATGAATATAAAAGACTGAGGCCCAGTTCTGGATGTGGAGCAGAAGATGCTTGATTCTCCCGCTGTTGGGTTAAATGATAATTTTTTAAAAATTACTTTTTCTGAGGGATTCTTGCTGTCAAATTATTGGAGCAAATTTTCTAGACTCAATGACTATTACCTCTGAATAGCATTTTTCCTGGTACATTCCAGCCGCACTTTCAGTATTTGTAGTTCAGAAAGTTTCTGCAGCGTATTTTGTGAAAATGACACTTTTTAAAATGTGAAAATGATCTGAAAATTATGATCACGTTTTGGCTTTTAGTCTCTTCTCGTCCTTTGTTTTTTTTTGTTTTTTTTTTTAACCGAAACAGTGATCACTTTTAGCCAGCTCTGATAAAATGCCAATTACAACTGAAATAGCAACTGGCAACAAATGTGAATACCAATGTTGATGACACAACCAATAACCTGAAATAAGCATCATACTTGTGTTTATTTTTTTTATTTTTTGGGGCGGCATAAATTTGAATACATTACTTCCTGATATACAACTGCCACAGCTGTGTGATGAATGAGTGGTGAGCTTTTAATTATTAAAACAAATAGAATCAGATCAGGTATTTTAAAAGTATTGTTGGAAATGTGCAAAACAACATCTGCAACTTTAACCCGACGAGATGTTTCTTGAACCTTTCTATTCTGTCAGTTAAATGCACTTCGAATTGCACCGCACAATGAAAACTTCATTTTGTTTAAGTATAACTCCATATCTTTCACTTACATGACTACATGTACGGATTTGAGCTAATTGCACCAATAAGGCTGATGACGAGCTCAGTTGACTGATGTTTTTAAGAACTTTGCTAAGAATTGTTGCATATTTTTTGTCAATAACTAAAAATTGACGAGCACAGCTCATGTTCTAGCCACTAAAAACTTTGTATAATTGATTGTTATGCATTATTTTAACAAAATGTACAGAGGTCAGTCGAATATGCAATTAAAGCTCTCAGTTGACCTGTTGTTTGTTTGTTTTTTCTTGTCAGCCAAAACTAGGCATGGTTATTCTCAACAGTGGAAATCATTGTTAAGCCTCGAAAGGGAAACCTTTGCAACAACATTGCTGAGTCACTTTTAAGCAGCAAATTAGTACCCTCGAGATATGGTATTCCCCTGAATTAGAATTGGAAAATGAGTTGATGATGTGACATGGCATGTGATCCTTGCACCACAGTGTGTGTATGTGTGTGTGCGTATATATATATATATATATATATATATATATATATATATATATATATATATATATATATATATATATATAAATATATATATATATATATATATATATATATATATATATATATATATATATATATATATATATATATATATATATATATATATATATATATATATATATATATATATATATATATATGTATATCTCTTCTTCTTTTGGCTGCTCCCGTTAGGGGTCGCCACAGCGGAAGATCCGTTATGATCCGCATAATGATTTGGCATAGGTTTTACGCCGGATGCCCTTCCAGACGCAACCGTGGTCGCCTCTTACGACACAGGGATATGGTACACCTATTTTAACCGGGATACACCAGGCCCAGTACACTAGTACTCACTTCGCTGACCTCGGAAGAAGAACAGGCTGAGTCAACCTCCTGGTGTGTATTAATTCAAGCGGCCAACGGAGCTTGAACTCAGGACCTTTTGGATCCCAAGCCACTACCCTAACCTCTACGCCAACACCAGGCTACCTTTATATACATATATACATAAGTATATATATATATATATATATATATATATATATATATATATATATGTATATACGTGTAGATATACATATGTATATATATATATATATATAATTTATGTATGTGTACATATATATATATATATATATATATATATATATATATATATATATATATATATATATATATATATATATATATTTTTTTTTTTATGGCTTTACACCGAAGAGGTTGAAGATTGACCATATCCTTGCTCTTTGGGTCCTCACCCAACCAGGAGAGAGGTTCAGCAGGCGATGCTTGCAGCCTATATTGATTTCCACAAAGTGTTCGATACAATGAATTGGGATGCCCTCTGGAGGATTCTCGGTCTTTGTGGGGTGCAACCAAAACTGATCAATCTGATTTCTGAACTATAGTCTGGTACTTAGAGTGCTGCGAGGTGTGGTGGTTAAATCTCCAACATATTTCCACTTGTTACTGGAGTGTGTCAGGAGTGTGTACTGGCCCCCACACTTTTCAGTGCTTGTGTGGACTGGATTCTGGAGAGGATGTTGGAGAGATCAAGCTGCGATGCATCGTTGGGGAATGTCAAGATCTCTGACCTTGATTTCACTAATTATGCAGTCATCTTTGCAGCGACTCTGGGTATCCTTATGGGGCTCTCCATGTGGTAAATGAGTCAAAGCCACTGGGATTACATGTCTTCTGGGTCAATACTAAGATCTAGGCTTTCAATGACATTTTGGATGCTGCTATCTTGTCTGTACCTGTTTGTAGTGAAGATGTTGAGGTCACGGAGATTCATTTGCCTTGGCAGTGATCGTCATGTCTCCGTATGTTGTGAGCCAGAGGTCAACAAATGTCTGGGTTCGGCCTGGGGAGTCATGGATTCACTGGATCATGGGGTGTAGTGGTGTCGGTACCTATGTGGGACGATAATCCAAGTCTTTAAGTCCTTGTTGCTTCCAGGCTTGCTCTCTGGATGTGAGACTTGGACTCTGACCAAGGATCTGAAACAGACTTAAACTCATTTGGTAGCAGGTCTCTTAAACTCCTAGAATCCTTGGTGATTGCTGGTCAGAGCATGTGTCCAATGAGCGTTTTCTGAGAGAGAGACTCAGATGAGATTTGTTATTACTTGTATAGTATGTGAGTGTCAGCTGCGGCTATATGGATGTGTGGCTAATTTTCCTGATGCTGATCCTGCTTACCAGATTCTCTCAGGGAGTGAGCCTCATGGGTATGGGAGGTCAATGGGCCGATCACATGCCATGTGGTGGTAGCAGGTTGAGTGCCATCTCAAGTTGATGGGGATGGGCCAGGCATTTGCCTGAGGGATGGCCAGTTGGAGGCCCCTGTTACAGCTCACAGCTCGGCAGAAAATAAATGTGGTGACACACTGCTGCAGTTTCATGGCAACATACCTGATCTGACCTGCTTCCATGGCAACTATTGTTTATTTGGTTTTCGCAAATATTGTGCGATGCATGACACCTTTCTCGCTTGTTTGTGGCCTTGGGTGTGTGACAAGGACAAATTGATTAGATTTTTGTGAATATCCGGATCCGGATACTTCAAGTCTTTTTCATGATTCTTCACCATTAAGAGATAAGTCAAAGATGATATGTAGCACAATATCTCAAAAGGTTACGTTTTGATTTGGCCAAAACTTGGTGTCCAGGTTGGGTGTGTGACAAGAATGACTTGTTTAGATTTTGTTGAAGATCCAGATCCGAATACGTGAAATCTTTTTTTCATTTTTTTAAGTGACTTCACCATTGAGAGAGATATATAGCACAATATTTCAAAAAGTTGTGGATGGGCCATAACAAATTTGGTGGATGACCTGGGTAGGTAACAAGAACAAACTGATTTGATTTTGGTTCCGGTTCGGATGCAGACCTTGCCTATCAATGGGATACAAATTGTAAACTATTATGCACTTCCGAATGCCATTGTAGTTTATTTATTGATTACGCACAGTGTGTGAAATCATTTTTGTATCAAATATCTGTGTTGAAATCTTACATTATGGAGGCATATTCTTTTCGGGGCATTGAAGTTTATTTTAATGTCAGGGGAAAGACGTGGGAATCCTTCCCCACATATCAAAACTGCCTTAAACTGCTTTGTTAATTGAAGGCCATCCGCAATGATCCGACTTGGCTGAGCCTCACATCCCAAATACATCCAAGGTGTAAAAATA
This sequence comes from Eptatretus burgeri, assembly GCF_056783735.1. NCBI lineage: Eukaryota > Metazoa > Chordata > Myxini > Myxiniformes > Myxinidae > Eptatretus > Eptatretus burgeri. Next base: position 18,727,392 of record NC_140966.1, read on the forward strand.
ATTACCCAAAATTCTAGACGGAGATACCTATCTTGCTATCTCAGCACGTATGATATTAATACATGATTTTCAAATTTAATTCACTTTCTACTGCTTTATGATGTGAGTATATTGTCAGTAAATTGCATGGGATGCAGAATTGCTTATGCTGACAGCAGATCCCAAACCCATTCTCTCCTCTCCAACTCCCTCCACCATAATCTCTTGAGAATAGAGAAAAAATATTTATAAAGCATACTGTACTTTCATACATGCGTGTTTTCAATCTTGCATCCCGTGTGAAACAGTGCACTCCACCCATTATATTTGGCTGATTTCTGAGATTAATCTTAAATCGCATTCAATATTCTACAACAGTAAAAAAAACATGTTTGATGTTCTTGTCTGAGCCCTTTCTTCCTGTTCCTATGTCAGGAAGTTCTAATCATATATTCAAGAGAGGAGTCAAAAGGTTTATCCCATTCCAAAATTTAGAGCCACAAATCACGACTTGTATTCCAATGGCATCGAGAAACTCACCAATTATAATAATTATTGGGAGAAATGTGTGACGCTGCTTGGAAACTACGTAAAGAAAGACGAACATCTGTGCTGAGTTTTGCTGGAGCAGCACTTCATGTTTGGATGATAAAGCACTATGAACGAGAACGGCACTCGGTGGAGCGCATACCTCCACCAAGCTGAACAGTTTATGTATTGTAACCCATTTATAGGCCGGATCTGCATCCAGACCTGAACCAAAATTGAATTGTTTATTCGTGTCACATACCCAACTCATCCACCAAGTTTTGTCATAACCCGCCCATAACTTTTTGAGATATCATGCTATATATCGTTTTTGGCCCGACCTCTCAATGGTGAAGAATCACTTAAAAATCGCAGATCCGCATCTCGATCTGGATCTTCACGAAAATCGAATCCATTATTCCTTGTCACACAACCAAACTGTCCACGAAGTTTCTTCCGAATCCATCCCTAACCTTTTGAGATATCCTGCTCACAGACAAACAGACAAACAAATAGACATACATCACCTCCATCCACCTTCAGTGGTGGAGGAAAAATTATCCATTGTCCTCTTTCTTTTAATTATATCGTTTTGCTCCTCCATGGGCTTCATGTATTGCAGAAAATCCACGTAGCAAGTGTTCATATCAAAAAAGACATTTCTTTCAAATTTATGTTTTGAAAACAGGGCAAACAGATCATCATGTATGAGATGAACCCGTCGGCCTCGCGGTGACGAAACCAAAATGGGGTTCCATAAATATTAGGTTCACAAATTGCAGCTGAAAGCAGTAGGATTAGAATGTGAAATCGAAAACTGTGAAATCCAAGACAAGTCTTCAGAGAATTAACACGTGATTAAATACCCAGCTGACTCGAGAACGATCTTCGGCAATAAGTAAATTTTCCTTCCTTGTCTCGTCTTCTTCGTGTAGTGACAGGGGTATACGCAGAGGTTGACTCTTAAATGCTTTCAAAAACTTGAATGGAGCAGTTAACTTTAGCTTTTGAAAGGCAAAGTTACTCGCATCCCCTTAAAATTAAAAAAATCAAGGTAATCATCTCGAGGCAATTTGAAAAAAAGTTGTTTTGTAATGTCAGCAGCCAAAGAATGATCATCGGAGACAGTGAAACCGAAGATCGTGGCATAACTTGCGAGTGAGTGAGATGTATATATTTTTTTCATTTGGCTTGGCACTAGTCTTGCGAATTTGGATGAGGTAAGTTACCTCTTAAATTGACAACAAGCAACATATTGAGAAGGATTTATGGAAAGAAAAAAAAAACAGGCAAGAAAGTTTGTCACAGCAGACTTTGAGAACCCAGGTGCTGAATCTTTTTGTACCAATTGCAGAAGTCAACACCAGGAATAAATCGCTCACAATTACAGATGGAAAAATGGATATTGTGTCGAAAACCAGCTGGAGGAAAATAGTGAGAGAAAGAATCAGAGCCTTTATTTTCTATTCCAATATCCTCCTGAGGATTCCTCCATCGAATGGCCAAACAAAAGATGGAAAATTATAACATACCAGCAATGGACTAGCAAAGGAACACATGGCTATACAAACTTGACGTACACCCATGGATGGTAAGAATAAAAAATATTATGCAGAGCCATGGGTAATGACATCATAGTTAATGTCTTTTTCTCAAGCCCCAGGGCTCAAAAAACTACATTTTTCAACATATTAGTCACATAAGCAAATGGAAAGATTTGAAAGGTGGGCTTTAAGAGTGTGAGACTTACACATACATGGGTGGAATATTTGAGGTGTCAGACAGGCTTCTAGTTTTCTCTACATTCGATGAAAAGGACAATGTTGCTTCCTATTTGTTGATTCAAGTGAGGGACTGTTCAGAAAAAAAATGCAATAATCAGCAAAGTGTTGTAAGTGCCTTTGTAATTAATTTGTAGTTTCGGAGAAGAAATCAAATCCATATTTTGGGGTGGTCAAAACCCTCCCGTATACCCCTATAATGAGTGCAGATTTTAATGTGGTCAATAAACTTTGGTACGTCATGGGTGATAAATATTGTGGTCAAGTTTCATTAAAACTGCATTTGTAGTTTTGGAGAAGAAAGAAAATTATATTTTTGGGAGGCAACTCCTTCTTACACTTCCTTCGACCCCCAATTTTTTAATGTCGTGAACAAGCTTTGATATATCACGGGTGAGGAAGGTTGTAGTCAAGTTTCATTAGAATTGCCAGTGTAGTTTCTGAGAAAAAAGCAAATACCTATTTTGGGGGCAACCCCCATCGACCCCCTGAGAGCCTGATTTTTTTTTTCATGCTATGAACAAACTTTGGTACAGACAGGTTGATGAAGGTTGTGGTAAAGTTTCATTAAAATCTGAAGTGTGGTTTCAGAGAAGAAGTTGAAAGTATTTGTGGACGGACAAATGGATGGACAGATGATGTGCCATCCCATAAGCTCAACCGAAATACGTTCCAGGTGAGCTAACTTTAAGAGCACTCCTCAACATTGGAATGCCGCCAGATATTCCTCCACCCACATTTTTACATCATTATATTTACTTGTACCAAGTTTGAATTAAATCCCAAAACACAGATTCAAAATAATAAATAATTCTGGCTGTCAGACCATGCGTCCAATCAGGTTGAAATTTAAAACACACATTCCCCTTGACTATTAGATAATAATTTTGAAGTTTCACGTTGATTGATGAGGCATATCAAGAGAAATAAAAATTTAAACAGATTTTTCGTTCAATCAAATATGGCTGCCGGACCATGTGACCCATTAATTATTTGTAAACACCCAAGTATCCCCAAGGTTTGGGGAGCATGTGGGTGAAGTTTTTCCCTTGATCTGATAAGTCTTTCGGGAGAAGAAGATTAAAAAAAAATTATTCTTCAAAAAATCATAGCTTCCAAAAAATGTAACCTAAGCTGTCACAGGTGGAGAACTCTCTGTTCCTCTTGGATAGGTGATCATACCTGTAAAGTTTCGCCTCGATCTGTTCAGCCGTTTCAGAGATGTTTTTGAAGGTTTTTATGTTTAAAAAAAAATATGGCTGCCGAACCATGTGACCCAAAGTCATCATCATTCCTCCCCCCCTCCCCCAATGCAATTTAGCCTGAGATGACCCTAAAAATGTTTCATACTTATCGAATAAAGCGTTCAACATATGCAATTATGATGTATCGAAGCCACCTCCAACATCAAAAAATAACATTGCTTCCCATAGTGAGTACTTCACATGTGCTAAGTTTCAATTTTTTCCATGGAGCGATTTCAGGGATACAAAGGTCCAGAGATTTTCCTTTTTTCCAACATGGCTGCCACACCATTTGACCTATGACGTCATAATTATTAAAACATTCTACATGAGCAGTCACACCTATGGTGAAAATTTTGTATCAATCAGATAAGTGGTTGCTGAGAAAACAGAGAAAATTAGCGTGGATGGACATGCGTACAGACGGATGGACAACCCGAAAACATAATGCCACCGCCGACTTTGTCAGCGGAGGCATAAAAAGAGGAAGAAAGCCCAGGTGGAGCACGAACATTTTTTGGTGGTGGTGTGTATAATGATGTGATGTGGACATTAAACTGCAGGCTCGTTTGCTCCCAGTTGCCTCTGCTGATCTTACCTGTCACTGTTTTAGTAGATGTTACACTTTTCCATTGAGGTCATTGATATAGAACTGAACTAAATAGAATAGAACAGAAGAGAATTGGATTTGATCGTGGTCAGGAAGAGACAGTTGTGGAGGGTTAAGGATTGTAAGGCAGTGGTGGAAGAGCATGTTAACACTAAGCACAAGCTTGTCATGTTTTCGATATGGATGAAGAAAAGGAGGGAGGCTACGAGCAGGGGTCGGAATATTATTAGGTGGTGGAAGTGTTGGGGAAACATCATCGTAGAGTACAAGGAGAGGTTGAGGGCTCGGTATGAGCAACTTAGCAAAGAAGCGGAAGGTTTGGAGGAGGAGTGGAAGAAGTATGGAGAGGTGTTTAGGGGAATCGCAGACGTTTTGTGTGGAAGCACATCAGGAAAGGGTGCATCATCGAGGGATAGAAACGAGGGATGGTGGACAGAGGATGGAAGGAAGGCAGTTGGTGAAAAGAAGGAGGTTTGGAAGAGGATGTAGAACGATGGATGGGATGTTCGTGTTGAAACAATTGGTGGAAAAGAGGTTGGAGGTGCAAGGTGAAATGGCATTGGGATTTCGAAAATGTCTGAACCTTAAAGGTGTCTAAAGTATCTAAAAGATCTTAAAAGGTCTGACCTGGGTCTAAATATCTGCACGGTCTTATCGGATGCAACTAGGGTCTAAAGGTCTATTTTTGGTCTAAAGGGGATCTTTAATGGGTCTAAGGTCGATTTTCATCTTATACTTGAATAAGAATAATAATGTTCACACCCCGCAATCCACATGGTATGCACATACATATGACCCTGACCCACAGTCCACCCCCCACCCCCTCCTATAGGTAGCAGGTACTTATAGTAAGCTAAACTACACTTAACAAAAATATTTAACAACCTTGATTTTGACACTGTTTTTGTTTGAGTTAAACACTTATCATGTTGTAATGAGTATGGATGTCAATGTTAATCATACAACGTGAAACTGTGCAATGTTTATTGGACTTTCTCGAATGTTCTGTACAGCTCAGGAGAGCAACGGTGATACAAACAGTGTCAACCCTTCTTGTTTCATTGACTGGTCCTTCCAGTAATGCTGCATTGATCAGCTGAGTATAATGAGCCTGTATAGTATAATCATATCAGTTTGTATGCTGAATGGCAGTTCCCCAAAACCCCCCCCCAAGCATTAATCCAAACCCCATTCAATGCGTTCTCCATGGTTCTTGCCATCAGCCCTGCACCAGTAAATGTTTGCAGCTGGCGAGCCATAACAGTTGTTGAAGTTTGTCTTTGGCATATCATAAACAAAATCAACATGTGGTATTCATAGGCATTCAAGTACGATCAATGATAGATTTGCCGGTCTTGGCAAATTTCAGTCGTGGACATCAAAGCATTTTGCCAAAAAGGAAACAGCAGGATAGCTAGGATGGTAGCCTGAGAACTGCTTGTGTTTCTGGTTCTCTGCCGAACAGGCTCGACTTGAACAAAACTTGAATTTTAGTGGAATATTTCATGAAAACCTCCATTCCAATGTTGCCAGGAGGAGCGAGAATGTAAATCTTGTATGTTTGCTAAACGATGTCATCGTGTCTTTCACTGGCTCCATGATCACAGTTGACGATTTGCAATAAATTGCTTCAACGTGCGATGGATGTTCAATATAATTGAGATGGATCTCAAAGCAGAAAAGGTAAAGTTTCAACTTTGATTTCATGCATCCAGTTATTTAATAGAAGGTTGACAATGTCATGCAATTTCTTCTTGTACACTTTCATTCTGCTATGTTGACATTCATTCAACATGTGATGATGCATACGATGAAAACTTTTGGGTATATTCCCTGCACTCACTGTTTTACAAAGCAAGTTCAGTTTCAAGCATCACTCCTTTAATCGCTGATTTATGAAAACATTCCTGGCACAATGTCATTGTCAACCCAAACCAATAGCATGATGAGCAATGAGGTCACTCTTCCTCCGTGAGATAAACACACATGATAGTGCGTTGACGTCAATTCCTGGTACATATACTCGTTTTTGAAGGACCATAAAAGGCAACACACCTTGTTCACTGTAAAATCTGCACGTCGTCAACAAATATAACTTTTTGCACGTAATTCAATGCACCCATAATAGGTGCTGGTTGTGTTGACGTCAGTCTGATAGACTCCATCATGAAGCTGATGTGCACATCTTCCAGATTCAACATTTCTCTTATGCGTATCAACATATTCTGGCCAAGATACCTCATTTTAGCTGATCTATTCGAAAAATATGGTGCTTCAGAGCTTTTGTTGTCTGTTTAGAGGAAGAACATCAATTTATTACCTCGAAAGGTCCATGGTAAAAAAAAAAAATCACGATATAAAAAAAGAAAAAAGGAAGTATTTTACTCATGCACTGTTTGGAAGTTTAAAAAATGAAACGATATATATATATATATATATATATATATATATATATATACATATGCATATACATATACATATACATATACATATACATATACATATACATATACATATACATATACATATACATATATATATATATATATATATATATATATATATATATATATATATATATATATATATATATATATATATATATATATATATATATATATATATATATATATATATATATATATATATATATATATATACATATACCGGGCGTAGTGGCGTGCACCTGTAATCCGGATACTCGGAGGCTTGAGTTGGAGGATCGCTTGAGGACGGGGACTCTGCACTGGGCCACGCTATGAGAGGGTGTAGGGCAGCCCGGAATCATGGCGAAACCCAATCCTTATCCCTTTTAGTGGAATATTTCATGAAATAAGAGGTGACCAGGTGACCATGAAATAAGAGTTGTAAGAGGTGACCAGGATTGCCTCAGGAAGGGCATCCAGCATAAAACCTGTGCCAAATCAGTATGCGGATCATAACGGATGATCCGCTGTGGCGACCCCTAACGGGAGCAGCCGAAAGAAAAAGAAGAAGATATATGTATATCTGGTCAAAAGTTTTAGAACACCCATATTTTCCAGTTTTTACTGAAATATAAGCAGTTTAATGTTTCAGTGTACTCTGAAATTAAAGCAGAGAACAAATAAACACTTGCAGATAAAAATAAATCTTGGAATCGTTTTGTTGAACAAATTTTAATATAAAATTTTGACTCATCAAAGTAGCCACCTGCTGCAGACATAACAGCCGAACATACTCGTGGTATTCTTTCTGCAATGGAAATCAAATATTGTTTGGAAAGTTCTTCCCAACACTGTTGCAGATCGTATCCGGTTTTATTTTATTTCTATCCGGTTTTATTTCTATATGACCACTCATTTCCGGTCGCGTGCTGGTGCTCGAGGTCAAATGGAGGATTGCTTCTTTATTTTTTATTTTACTTTGCAAAAGCAAAAAGAAATGTCAAATCACATCATTGAAGGGGTGCTCTGCTCTTTTTTTATTTTATTTATATGTGATCTAGTGTTGTATGTGTGTGGGTGAACACGTGTGTGCGCTTGTTGTTGTTTTTGTGTTTGTGTTCCCAGGAGACAAACACGGCTGGTTTCGTGTCCGGGTTGGGCATGATGAGGTGTTGGTTGTGTGAATGTTGAGGTTCTCGTTTGGTGTCATGCACATGTAGATGTGGTGTTTGGGTTTGGGTGTTTGTTGCTCACCTTATCCAGCCATTTGCACCAACCAGTTTTCGCCATTTGCATGAGAGGTGTGTATTGTGTGGGTATGTCCACCGTCTCCTCAGTCAGGCCACCCTCCTGGCTCTTCACGTGTCATTCTTCCAAAATCAACCTTTGTCATTTGTTCGATGTCGTATCGAGGACACGGGTCCCACCAAAGTCAAATTTATTTCCAGATTGCAGGCCTGAAGATATTGCGAGCTTGCTGGAGATGTGCCTCACAGTGCGACCTTCATCAATGAAGGTGCACACCACTGACAAATATTTGGCACAGCTATGGGTTCAGCGGTCTCCGCTGTTGTGGTTAATTTGGTGATGGAGGACCTCAAATGAAGGATATTTGAGTCTCATGAGATTTGGCTTCCACGGAACTGGAACAGATATGTAGATGACACCTTCGTCTTTGTACGTAAAAATATGGTAGCCCACCTACTGGGACAACTTGGCTGGGTATTCCCCAGCATTAACTTCACAATGGAAAGTGAAAAAGAAAGCAAATTGGCATTTTTGGATGTGGAGATTCACCGTAAGCCTGACGGCTCCTGAAAGACTTCAGCTTACAGGAAACCAACCTACACCAGCACATTACTGGATTTTACCTCCTGCAACCCACTCTCTCACAAACGCAGTGCAGCATGGACCTTAGCAGCTCGGGCATGGGCGGTGTCATCTTCTAAAGCTGAGGAAATTGAAGAAATCAGATTAGTTTGAGGAGTCCTGCTCAAAAATGGGGACAACAAGGGGATACTCCACACATTGGAAGAACCAAAAAGGACAGAACGGAACGAGCCAGACACACTTGGGCACTGTGTACTGCCATACTACTCAGGCCTTTCAGAAAGGATTGGCAGGATAGTACGTGGTGCACGGATTGGTGTAGCCTACAAGCCTCTACACACCATCTGTAATGTCATCTCAAAACTAAAGGACCAAATACCAAGTGATGATAAATCTGGAGTAGTTTACCAATCATCATGCAAAGACTGTGACGAATTCTACATTGGTGAAACTGGAAGGAATTTTAAACAACGACTCAATGAACATGAGAGAGAGCAATTTGGCTTGGAAAAATGACCCATTCAGCCAAAGCACGTCATTGTCTGCAATCTGGCCATAAATTTGACTTTGATGGGACCTGTGTCCTCGATACTATATCGAATAAACGACACAGGTTAATTTTGGAAGCATGGCACGTGAAGAGCCAGGAGGGTGGCCTAACTAGGGAGATGGTGGACATACCTACACAATACACACCTCTCATCTGCCTGGTGTTGGCTCAATGGTTAGGGTGATGGGCTTTGGATCATATGATCTTGAGTTCAAACCCCACTCGGCTGTTGAATTGATACCAGGTGGGGTTGACTCTGCTGTCATGCTTCTGAGGTCGGCAAAATGAGTGCCAGCATGCTGGTATACTGTGTCGGAGTGGCGACCCATCCAGGATTGTGTCCAATAGCCAAGGAGTCTGCTTCAGCAGCACCAACGCTATGCACAGAGTGTGGTCCCAATGGATGGATGGACAAACCTCTCATGCAAATAGTGAAAACTGGATGGTGCACAGGGATGGATAAGGTGAGCAACAAACACCCAAACCCAAACACCACATCCACATGTGCACAACACCCAACGAGAACCTCAACACTCGCACAACCAACACCTTATCATGTCCAACCCGGACACGAAACCAGCCACGTTCGTGTCCCGGAAACACAAAAACACCAACAAGTGCACACACGTGTTCACCCACACACAAACAAAACCAGATCACGTGTAAATAAAAACAAAAAAGAGCAGAGCATCCCTTCAATGATGTGATTTGACATTTCTTTTTGCTTTTGCAAAATAAAAAATAAATAAAGCACTCCTCCATTTGACCTCGTGCACCAGCACGTGACCGGAAATGAGCGGTCATATCAAAATACTAACCGGACATGTGCCTAGGTCCGGGGTCTACTGTGCCTGATGAAGCTGGCTGTGAAGCCTGTGAAACGTTGCCCTGAAACCGGATCTGCTCTCGCTTTTTTGCTCAAATTCGCGGATTCGATCGAGTTTTTACTTTTGGTTGGAAGCACTTTCTTCTATAAAAATGTGTAATCCCAACCACTCTGATCTTATACATATATATATATATATATATATATATATATATATATATATATATATATATATATATATATATATATATATATATATATATATATATATATATATATATATATATATATATAACACACAATATATAAAACTCTTTCTAACCACTGACTGACTGGCATTAATGTTCGTTACCTTTCGGGTGATGTAGACAGCTGAAATTTCGAGTGTCAATGGTCATCAAAGGAACACTGCAGGAAAAAATCACAGAACCATCGAAAAGTATCCATAAATGAAAATAATTAAAAAAGGAAAATAAATAAATGAAAAAAGCAATGCAGGTGAGTGACCTGAGACAAAGGGGAAGCACAGTAATTTTGTGTGCCGATGGATATTGAAGCCGATGCAAGGGGAAAAAAATCACATTACCAGTGGAAGCCGCTGTAAATGAAAATATAAATAACTGAAAATAAAGAAATGAAAAAAAATGCAAGTGAGTGATCTGAAACAATGGGGAAGCACAGTTCATTATTTCCTTCAATGTGTAAGCATACCCTGCTAATTATATATATATATATATATATATATATATATATATATATATATATATATATATATATATATATATATATATATATATATATATATATATATATATATGTACATATATACATACATATATATATATATATATATATATATATATATATATATATATATATATACATATATACATACATATATATATATATATATATATATATATATATATATATATATATATATATATATATATATATATATATATATATATATATATATATATACATAAGCCGGTAGGCGACATGGGTGGTCGCTATATAATTGCATACTAGTCGCACAGTTTTTGACGGATCGGGCTTAAAATTTTAGACAAAGAGGTTGATTATAGTGCACATAAAAGCACGAAAGCCGATTTTTGATTTTCTAACGTTGTTTTTTTTTAGGATTTTTCAAAATTTTCAAAGTCCCGTTGCGAGGCAACGGTGGCATCCATAGCAACGGTGCTCAAAAGCATACAACTAGATCCTGGTATGAACCTACCGGTCAAGTTTCATCAAAATCGTTTGACTCCTCTGATCTCCAGAGCTGTCCATTACATACATCCAGACAGACGGAAAACCTGAGAATAACGGTAGTCTCGCGACCCCCCAATATATACTCATATTCTGTCTAAATTTTAACAACTTAAATCAGAAAGTTTCATGGTGCAAATATATTTTTTGCAATGTCGTGTCTGTGGGAAATACAAATTGGATATAGGATACAATTTGTTGTGTGAATCACTCACACACATTGCACTGCTAAACGCTACAAAGTTCATTTGCAATTCACAAAGCATAACGGGTAACAAAGGCAGGCAATCAGAGTTGCAGATGGCATTTCATACCCGCTGATCAGCTCAGCCGTGCGATCACTCGTCTGTGCAATTAAGCGAACATTCCTACTTTTTCTCACTGCGGGAAACATCCCTGCTCACAAGAACCGTTAACAAAGTAATTTGGCCCAGAGATGCAGGGCAGGAGCAGCCTGGAGAGTGAATATAAATCACGTGTGCTGGTCACATATTGAGCCAGACCCAGTTGCCTTTGAAAGTTTAGCCTAGACCCTATATTGTGTCTTTGAGCGCACTAGGCCATGCATTCATCAATGGCACCGTTTTTTGAACAACGCAACTCAAGTTTCAGTTATGGGATAATACCGCAACATTGTTTCGCACAACTGGGACGTGATTTCCATAAATCAGGCTGATCTGTTTTCCTACTTTTCTGCTCCAAGTCATTACACCATGACCTCGGCTTTTGAGCGGAGCACACTCGTGTAGGCAAGAATCGAAGGCAAATTAAAATTGTGGAGATGGCCGGCTGCTCATGCTCGGTGACCACCAATAGCGAGATGTTTATGAGGCCAGCAGTTCCTTCCAAAATGGAGGTGTTTTATTGCAGGAGCCAAATTCCCCATCCCACAAGGGATCTGCTCAGTCGAAATACAGCTTGTGTATTAATGGGGTTTGTGAGCATGCCACATTTCCCTCCCGCCATTTTTTTTCCCAATAGTCTTTTTCCTCGACTCCCAGCCTCCTCTTCAAACTAAACGAAAAAGTATTTTGCCCACTTCTCTGTATTTTCTTGATTTTCATCTTTTTCTCTGGCTTTACCCTTTGATATTGTTCATGTATTTGTGAAAGATTAATTATAACCATCATTTCAATTCCTAACCTTGTTTGTCCAACCCTAACTTGTCATTTCAAATCCTATCACCACTCCTTGTTAGCTCGCCTGTTCGAAGAACAGAGCTATAGCGATACCCCCGGCGTGAGCGTGAGCGTGAGCATGAGTGTGAGCGTGAAAATGTTAAAGTTTTTGGTGCAAGTTATTTCCTTTCTTATGTTTTTATCTACCACACTATTTTTTACTGATTACAATATACAAATACATATATTGCTTTAAAATTATTTGGATCAGACTTCACTGCAATGCTTTATAAAAAATATTATTCGACTAGTCTTTGAGCGTCAATGTCAGCGTGAGCATGAAAATGTTAAAGTTTTTGGTGCAAGTTATTTCCTTTCTGTTTTTATCTCCCACACTATTTTTTACTGATTACAATATACAAATACATATATTGCTTTCAAATTATTTGGATCAGACTTCACTGCAATGCTTTATAAAAAATATTATTAGACTAGTCTTTTCAAAACGTATAAACAGGCGAGCATTGGGTGGCTTTGACACCACTCAGGTACTATACCACCACTACTACTACTACTACTACTACTACTACTACTACTACTACTACTACTACTTCGACTACTACTCATTTCACTAACTTTCCAGAGGAATGTTGCTTTTGTGGTGAAAGGGAAACTATATTTCACACATACCTGCAATGCCACCATCTTCAACCAATTTTCTTATTAATGAAAAACCTGCTATTACGCTTCTGACTGCACTTCTCCTCCAACACGTTTTAATCATTGAGCACCCGTTGAAGAAGCAAAGCAAGTCACGAGATCTCCTTGATAACTTTATTTTTAACTGTGGGAAAATGACAGCATATAAAACCAGGAAGGTAAAAATTGAGAGAAACGTGGTGGAACACAGTTCTGTGAAGCTTGAAGTCCCTAATCCGCTCGCGCATTGTTGCAGAGTAGAAGGCGACGAATATTGTAACACTGTTCAAAAGTTTCAAGAAACCTGGACCATAAATGATGCACTTTTGTCGTATTTCCCCACAAGGTACTTTGCTCTTAATTGTATGAATGTGTTATTTTGCTTTTTGGTGATCTTTCACCTCACCTTGTCTTGCTAGTGCTTTCTCTTTTGAAATGCTCCACCTTGCCCACTGCAGCCCTGAACATGGACGAGGAGAGATGAGGAAAGAAAGCGACGTTAAATAGAATTGTGGAAATTCTAACAAAAAAACAACCTACTACTACTACTACGTCAATGGCCCCAATTATTCCAACATTCTGTTGCTGTCGGCCAGAAAAAGTTTTTGACCCAAGTCTTTCATCAACCACTGGCGAGGCCAAACATTTGGTTGAAATTTGTTCAGAGTGCCAGCAATGACATGCATACTCATAATGAAATACACAGTGGGATCTTTAACATCCACCTATTATTGCAAGCAGAACAGTCTCCAGCTTAATGTCCATCCAAGGGGCAGCACACTTTGTCATACAATTTCGCCTATGCAAAGTAACAATCCAACAGTTTATCGGCAGGTTGTTGGGAATCAAACCCAGGCTAGAGAGCTTAAAGGTACAAGGGATGTTCAAAGCATTTGGCAACTTAGGTTTGATACATCGTAACAAGCTAACAATTTCCAACTGTATTTCTCAATACAGTCACCCTTCATCTGAACGAACTTAGCCCATTTGTTCTTCAAACTAGCAATGCACTGATAATGAAATGATTTGACTGCTTCTTTAACCATTCATCAATGATGGACTTCAAGGTATCATTGCCTTGAAACCATTTTCCACGCAGCTCATATTTCAAATTTGGGAACAATTAATAGTCACTCAGGGCCAAGTCTGGGCTGCAGGCTGGATGATTTAACTGTTCGAACCCAAATTGGTGAGTGATGACCTGTGAACCTCTGGTCTTGTGAACTAGCGCTTTGTTCTACCAGCAGGAGAACACCATGTCCAAATGCCCTGGCGTTTTTCATGCATGGATTCACATTGCCAGGCCAGAAAGTCAGCATAATATTGAGCAGCCATCGTCATTTTGTGCAGCATGTAATCGATCAGCAATACCGCTTTTGAATTACGTATATACTCATAATCAATGCCGAGTTTCATGTCTCTATTACCATCTGCTGTTCAAGGTTTGTTTTTGCAGATAGATCAAAATATAAGAACAAGGGTAGATTGTGGCAGGGTTTGCTCTACCATATGTAACATTTTTAATTGAAACATTGTAGACTATGTTCTTTACATGCTAGGAATGAAGAACAAGCCTTAATATGATGTATATGTTACAGTAAATATATAACAGCTACCTGATATTGATTCTGTCACGGTCCATTTTTAGAATTTCCTATCACTACGTCAAGACCTGAGGACATCTTCAATCTATTCTCTGCCATTTATGTACTCCACCAATTCTGCGATTGTGGTATAATTAAGTGCTTGTTGCCTTAACATAGTCACCACGTGGCCATAGATTTTTCTTGCAGTGCATCCTTCCTTGGACAAAGATTTACTGACCACATATTGATCAAGCTTTGAAGAGTTCGTCATTTAAAGACGGTGGGAAGAACAGAACAGCGTCGGTCATCTTGAAAAGCAGATGTTAATAGAGACATGAAACAAGCAATTAATTATAAGTATATATGCGATTTTCAAATTAATGCCTTTAAACCGCACAGACACACATTAAGTCTACACATTGGCAAACCTTCTGAACCCTGGCTCTTAAATGCACTACTTCTGCACCATCTTGTCAGCGAAGCTATTACAACAGCCAAAATGAATTATTATTAAGATATTTTAACTTCATGGGAATACAAAAAGATAATAATCATGGTTGGCCTTAAATACATAACAGAGATGGCACTGAAAACAACTTAAAACAAGAAAGCGTCTGAAAATGCAAAGCCCATCCACATCCGCTTTGTACTTAAACTAAACTTGACGAAAACGTCAGTTAAAAAATATTGTACATTTTATCAATCTGTGTTCTCCACAATCACTTAGTAAAGTTTTGTTGAAGATTTGACGACAAAAGCTCAATTGGTAAAAATGTTACGGCCTGGACTTACACATTGAATCTCAATAACAAACAAGGATTTAGATTAAAACATTTATCGCTGGTCCACAACTTCACTGATGAAATCATCCTTACATTTCATTATTCCCCATTGTGAGTAGAATGAGATGTGCAAAGTTACAAAAATTTTCCGATCAGCGGTTTCAGATATGTTTTAATTTTTTGTGTGCAATCCAAGATGGCTGCCAGAATACGTGACCTATGATGTCACAATTATAACTGAAATATTCTACATGGGGAATTGCTCCGACCCTGAAAATTTTGTGCCAATCAGACACGCCATTGCTGAGAAAAAAATGTTAAAAAAATAATCGAGCAAAAAAAGGCAAAATAAGGGTTGAAGAATAACAATCGATATATAAGACCTAAATGACCCTGAGGACCTAAATGACCCCAAGGACTCAAAAGACCCCGAGGGCCCAAAACACCCCAAGAAACCAGAAATCCCTAAATACTTGTGTCCCAAACCCATTGCATTCTGTACCCACCTTACCCAGTTGCACCCAGCTGTTCCTGGACTCTGTGTCCTTTTCTCCTGACAATGTGGCGAGTTTGCTGTCAAACCTCGACTGATTCTGCAACTGGTCCAGATGGCATCAGCCCTCCTGTTCTAACAAGGACAAATGTGTCCAAGAGCCACGTCATAAAGGTTTTGTCTTCACAAGAAGAACAAGAAGAAGAAGAAGAACAAGAAGAACAACGCGGAGCTCTCTTAGAGCCAGCGTTCGCAACGCAATGCGGCTAAAAACCTGCTTTGCTGCTCTTGCTCACCCTCTCTCTGTTCTACTCACCCTCTCATTTTGTCAAGGTTGTCTGCCATCTGCTTGGAAATTAGCTCACATTACTGCCCTGCATAAAAAAGGTGCAGAAACAGATTCCTGTAGCTACAGACCAGTCAGCCTGGTCCCAATCAGCAAGGTTGGGGAATCCATCATCACTTCTGGCATTAAATCCTTCCTCTTGTCCAATGGCTTGATTTCCGATCATCAATTTGGATTTGCACCAGGTCACTTAACCCTAGACATGCTGCTTCTGCTCTCCCAACAATGGATGGAGATCCTCAATGCCAAACATGAGATCAGAGCCATCTCCCAAGACATATCGCAAACTTACGATGTGGCCTATCATCTAGCACTGCTCACTAAACTCTCCTCTCATGGTATCCATGGCAATCTCCACTGATGGCTCACGGACTTCCTCTCCTGTCACAGTCAACGTGTGGCTCTTCATGGAATTTTTGCTACTCCTCTTCCCATCCAGGCTAGAGTTCCTCAAGACAGTGTTCTTGGCCCTGTTCTTTTTCTGGTTTTCATCAATGATCTCTCAGACTCTCTGGAAAATCCTTCTTATCTCTTTGTTGATGACTCCACCCTCTGCCGTACCATCTCCTATCCCTCTGATTGGCAGGCAGCAGCCTCTTCACTCTCTGCAGACCTGGATAAAAATCACAAGATGGTCAAACACTTGGAATATGCTTTTCAGACGAAAGCTTTGTATGTGGTCAGGAGCTCAGGTGGGCCGAGGAAGGACTTTGCATGACAGAGGATTCCCGGGGGATTCCTGACAAATCTCACACCCTCACCATGTCTCTCTGAAATGACCAACTGGAAACTCCCCCCCCCCACCCCCATCTACTTTCTCAACAAACCCCTTGAAGAAGTCATTTCATTCAAGCTTTTGGGTCTCACTAACTGCAACGATCTTTCCTGGGATAGCCACATCTCCAAGCTGGCCTCCAAAGCCAGTCACCGACTGGGCATCCTACGTTGTGCAAAATCCTTCCTTGGCACACCTGAGCTTCGTACCTTTGACAAATCTTTCATCTGCAGTCTGATGGAGTACTGCTACCCCCTCTGGGGAGGCGCATCTGCCTCACACCTAGCTCGACTTCACGCTGTGGAAACCAAGGCTTTTAGGATCATTGGTATCTCCTGTGATGAATCTGAGTTTTGGGGTCTCTCACTCTCTCACCACAGGCAGGTCGGTGGCCTTTTATTTTTTTGTATACATTGACGAGGCTCGTATGAGAGCTAATACAATGCACAGCTCGGGGGGCATGAGACAAGAGGGATGGGAGAGGAAAGGACAAAATAGTGGGGAACAGAGACATTAGGTATTCGGAGTTCCGTGGAAGGGAGAGGGATGGGGCGTGGAACATGGGGTATACAAAATGGATATTACAGGGACTTTCAGGAAGGAAAGCAGGGAATTTGATGAAGGTGGGTTTGGAGTGGATTAACAGGGGTAGAAACGATCGAGGTTTTGGATGGGGGAAGATAAGAGGTGGTGGTGAACAGCTGTTTTGAAAGCCTGGAGGGAAGAATGGGAAAGAATAGAGTGAGGAAGTTTATTCCAAAGGCGGGAAAAAAGAGGAATGAAAGAGTGAAGATGAGCAGTGATTCGTGATTTTGGTAATTTTACCAGAAGGGGGTTGTTGGCAGATCTTGAGTGCCCTGCAGAAATATGGTGGGGACATATCGCAGACAGAGCAGGGGGGTGGGGAGGGGCGAGACCACAGAGGACACAGAAGAAAATAGAAAGACCACTGACCTGCCTGCAGTGAGAGAGTGAAAGGCCCAAAGACAGCCTCATCGTGGTAGATACCAATGATCCTCAATGCCTTGGTTTCCACAGCGTGAAGCCAAGAAAGGTGAGAGGCAGGAGCACCAGCGGAGAGAGGAAAGCAGTACTCCATCAGGCTGCAGCCGATAGCCTTGTACGTGGTCAGGTGCTCAGGTAGGCCGAGGAAGGACTTTGCACGATGGAGGATTCCCAGTCCGCGACTGGCTTTGGAGAACAGGTTGGAAATGTGGCTTTCCCAGGGAAGATCACGGCAGATAGTGAGACCCAGAAGCTTGAATGAAAGGACTTCTTCCAGAGGATTGTTGAGAAAGTACATGGCGTGGGGGTGGGGGGGGGGTTCTCAACGGTTCTTTTGGAGAGTCATAGTGAGAGTGTGACATTGTGACATTTGTCAGGATTGAAAGACATGTTCCACGTGTTGGACCAGTTTGTGATTTTACCAAGATCTTCAGAGAGCAAAGAAGCTGCGGCTTGCCGGTCTGAGGGATGACAGATAGTACGACAGAGGGTGCTGTCATCAGCAACGAGATAAAAAGGATTTTCCAGAGGGTCAGAGAGATTATTGATGAAAAACAGAAAAAGAACAGGGCCCAGAATGCTGCCTTGAGGAACTCCAGCCTGGACAGGAAGAGGGGATGAGAGAACTCTATTTAGAGCCACACGTGGGCTATGACATGCGAGGAAGTGTGTGAGCCATGAGTGGAGATGGCCTTGGATACCACAGGAAGAGAGTTGGATGAGCAGGACAGGGTACCAGACCGTGTCAAAACCATGCGATATGTCTTGTGATATGGCTTTGATTTCATGTCTGACATTGCAAACCTCCATCTATTGTTGGGAGAGAAGAAGCAGCATATTCAGGGTAGAGTAACCTGGTCTGAAACCAAACTGATGATCGGAAATCAAGCCATTGGAGAAGAAGGATTTAATGTCTGAAGCGATGATGGATTTTAAAACGTTGCTGATGATTGGGAGAAGGCTGATTGGTCTGTAGTTGCAAGGATCCGTTTTTGCACCTTTTTATGCAGGGTTGTAATGTTTGCTGATTTCCAAGCAGATAGAAGATGACCTTGAGCAAATGAGAGAGTGAATAGAACAGAGAGGGTGAGCAAGAGCAGAGGAACAGGTTTTTAGGACACGTGGGCTGATGCTGTCTGGGCCGGTTGCAGAATCTGAGTCGAGGTTTGACAGCAAACTCTCCACTTTGTCAGAAGAAAAGGACCCATAGTCCAGGGGCAGTTGGATGTGACTGGGTAAGGTGGGTACAGAAAGCAAAGGGTTTCTGAGTTTAGGCATTCAGCCTTTTCACATGCGGTATCAGCAGTGCGGCCATTTGAGGTAGGGAGGGGATGGAGGGGAAGCATACACTTGAAACAGATTTGATTTGATGCCACCAGGATTTTGAGGAGGGAGAGAGGTTTGACAGTTCACACTTGAGATTAGAAAGATGTTGTTTTCTGACTCTCCTGAGGGTGGACACAAATAGGGTGAATATACTGGTTCTGGCTCACTTTTCCCCATGTAAATGAATGGGGGATTTTCAGCGATTCCTATTTTTTTTCCCTAAAAATAAACCCCCTTTTTATCCCAAGGTATATTTATTTGTCTCCCCTTTTAACCTGGAGGTTGAACCTCATTGAATTGAACACCTGGGGGTTGAACAGCTCACTCATTGAACCTATAAAGATTTGTTCATTCTCAAATTCCTTCAATAGTTTAATTTTCTTTGCACAATAATCCCCATCTAAAATATTGACAAACAAAACATTTGAATCTTTATATTTTTTAAGATACCCCTTTTGTGCCATTACGAAATGATAAACTTCTCTTAATGCTCTTGTTTGACCACCTCCTGAGCCACATATCATTTTGAGATTATAGTAAATTGTTTTTTCATTGTTGAATTGATAACCATCAAAGTTTTCAGTCCATTCAAGGATATTCATTTTTTTTCTTTACATCCTCTAACTTACTACTTTTTAAATTGATTCGCTTATTTGTTTTATTTACCTTTGTTTTAGTTATTTTTTCAATAAGGCTTATTTGATATTTTTCACATTCATTATGTTTTCCATTTATATACCAAGACTGAGATTTTCTCCACTCTTTAGTTTGATTAATACTTGGTTTGACCATTTATATATTGCAAAAAAACGCGGCGGTAGCCCTTAAAAAACCCTAACCCATCTTCCTATCGTTAAAACACAATCTATTCTATTCACTCTATCATACAATATCCATATGGAACACAATCTATTCCATTATCAAAAATAAATCTCTTATCATCAAAGGCTCCTAATGCCTTTTTATTTACTTTTTCGCTGTATATGTTATGTTTATAACTTCTTATTGTATTCATTTTCCTTTTTTTCTTCTTTCTTATTCATCAAACAATTATAATAATTTCTAAAAGTTATTGATTTCTTTATTACATATTTCTTTATTCCCTTTAACCTCTTATCAATCTGATCACCATACTTATAAGCATATGCCTTTGCTCTCAATCCAATAAACTCACTCATTACTTTTCCACCCAACTCATCCTTAAACTTACCAATAACCTTTTCATTCTTTTTGGAAAATAACTCACTTTTCTTGCTGAAATTACTTGTATCATATACTCCAATATTTTTCTTCATATCTTTATAAACATCATCAGTTTTTATATCTAGGATAAAACTATCAGTGTCCATATACAACAATGAAACATTTTCACCATACTCTTTCTTTAAGTCATTATACAAATAATCA
Organism: Eptatretus burgeri; assembly: GCF_056783735.1. Lineage (NCBI taxonomy): Eukaryota > Metazoa > Chordata > Myxini > Myxiniformes > Myxinidae > Eptatretus > Eptatretus burgeri. The sequence goes on from NC_140966.1 coordinate 18,747,975, forward strand.
TACATCAATATCTTTGATAAATCAGAACTGCTGTTCCAATATAAATTGGTTTATCAATTATAATACTTTCCTTTTTCATATGAATAGCAGAAAAGTTCTCTGAAAAAACCTCTTCTCTCTCAAAACTTGGTTTATTTATCAATCTCGAAGCTTCTTTCCAAGATGTTGCGAATCTAATGTTTTGCCTGTTTCTAACATTTTCCATAGTCTTTCCAAATACAGCATTATTCATTAATTTATAAAAGTCCCCTTCAAATTTTACTTTTGTATTTGCTCTCATATCTGTATTGAATTGAATATACTTTTTCACCCAAGGACTTTGTTTAAATTTTAAAACTCTATGAATTTTAGCTACTCTCAATCCTTCTCTCAAAAACTGTTTTAAGCTTCTCTGATGCAAAACATATCCCTCTTTATCATAGAATGTTGTTAATAACTTTTCTGTTGATTTGCCTTTAATATTAAAACTTTTATGATAATCACTGAACCATTCTTTCTTTGGGGTTTCTTTCTCACATGCAAAAGGAAGGTCTTTATGCTTATTATGAAGATCACTCGGGTACCTCAAATCAACTTCAAAATAATAACCTTCTTCTTCGTCATTCAATTCCTCTTGAGAAGAAATAACAATATTCATCAAAGCCTTTTCATAATCCTTTTCTTCCACCCACTCTAATTTACCATAAGGCAGAGATTGAGACATTGCCCATCCATACAAATTATTAGCATCAAAATACATCAAATAATTACTATCTTTTTCACTATCATAATTTGGAAGATATTTATTATTTGCTTTAGCATATCTTTTTGAACATACTTGTGATATTCCACCTCTCTTGGACTTCTCAATCATCAAAAGCATATCAACATCACTGATTAAATCTATATCTTGTTTTGTCATTTTCAACATTGCACTCCAAGCTAAACCAGAAGCTGTGAAATAGTGGGCAGGATCTAATCCATAACAATTTTTATTATGACAGAGTGATCTAAAAGCTTCAAACACATCAGCTAACAATAAAACATCTGTTTTTAGATATAAATCATGATATTCTCCAAGGTTCTTTATCTTAAATATTTTCCATATTTCTTGTGCGTGTTTATATTCCTTATCACTTATCTCTTCTTCATAAAGGTTATTATAGAAACTTTCTTTTGATGGAAGTTGTGTTTCTTTAAATCTCATAAATGAATCCATATAATCATAAGGATAAATTCCCTCACTTGTAAGAATTTTCTCTTTACTTTGAATTTCATTCCTTGTTTGAATTTCCTCTCTCGTGAGAATTCCTTCTTTAATCAGAATTTCATCTTTAATCAGAATTTCCTCTTTAGTTAGAATTTCATTCATTGTTCGAATTTTCTTTATAATTAGAATTTCATCTTCAGTTAGAATTTCTTCATTAATTTCCTCATTAATTAGAATTTCCTCTTTACTTTGAATTCTCTCTTTAATCTGAATTTCCTCTTTAGTGAGAATTTCCTCTTTTGGAAAGAATGAATTAAGATTTGGAAAAGAGTCCATGGAGCTTAGATTTGATGCGAGGTAGGCTAGTGGTGTTCCCATAAACTTGTAAGAATCTAGAAACCTAATACGAGTTAAAGGTTTTGAGAATATCATTTTTGTAAATGAAATAAAATTTTGACTTGTGTTTGTTATGGCAGAAATATTCCCTGGTGTTTTTGAAAGTTCATTTATAAATAGATGTGTATCATAGTTGGCGCTGTTGTGAAGAAAGACTGGAATAAAAGAAGGTAATTTATAATTAAGATTACAACAGGAATGAGCGGGACCTCTATATTTACCAGTAAGATAACAATGATCCCTAACTTTAGACTCCTTAATTTCCACCTCACAAATATGACAGATATTGTTCTTTCTAAATTCTAATTTTTCTTCTTTGGTTAATTTCATCGGTTCATTTGTTTCTTTCATTAATTTAGTGAGTCTTATACAATCCTTTTCTAATCGTTTTACAAACTCTTGTGAAGCTTTTTTTCCACTATAATGTTCAAGTTTGTTATACTTTTCTCCAACAGATGATTTGATATAATATAATAAACAGAAACCACAAGGAATATATTTTTGATATTTATTTGTATATGATTCTTTTGGATGAGGAGAAGCAGTATTTATCTTTTTAAGGATACATTCAAAATCAGTGTATATCACAAATGGGTGCATGATAGATTTATTATAATCTTCAAAAGAAATCTTTTCACCAGGTTTAGGCATTGTAATTACAGCTGATTGATGATTACTACAATATTTTGAATGTTGTTCTAATCCTTCTTTTGTATGAAATGAATTAAGACATCGCTTACAAGGATATATTTTGTTTGCTGTTCTGAATACCTGAGAAGAGATTAATCTTGATAAATTATTGAGGTATGTGTAATGTGAATTATTTCCAACACTAAAATAAAGAAGATCAATGTGTGTTTCTTCATTTTTATAGTTGTTTGAAATTTTTAATATTTGAACTTTGTTTGTATCCATTAATCCATATACATTAATAGAAAGATTATTCTTTTTCTCAAATTTAGGAATATCTGTTAGTGGCATTGGGAATTTAAAATCTTTAATGTCCAAGGTATTCTCATATTTCATATATTGTTTTACTCTTTCTGAATTACATTTTGGTGGATGAAAGTGAGCAAGAACAGACCAGAGAAAACATTTATTATCATTGTTCTTAATATTAACAACTGCCTTCTTTAGTTTTATTTCTTTTGGTAATTCAATATAAGAAGAAGCTTTAAGAGGGTTTGATTTTAGAATGTGTATATCTAAAAAGATGATTTTTTAATTATTGAATCCACTTCCTACCACGGTATTATCAACATCCTCCTCTTGTTTTGATAGTTCTTCATAAACCCCACTATTCAAAAAATCTTGAAATGATGTTATAAAATGAATATCTGTTCTCATATAAGGAGTTTGTTCTTCATCTTGTCTTTTCATATTCATTTTCACTCCCATATATAACTTTAAAGTTTTCATTTCTTTTAATGTCTTTTTAATAACTTTTTCAACATCAGGTTTCACTATTTAAATTGATTCAGCTATTGATGATGGACCAGGTTCTCCAAATTGAAAAATCCTTATTTTTATATGCCCTTTAAATGCCCCATCAGTGTTTTCAATATAATAGTCTCCCTTTACTTTAACCTCATTTTTCTTGTGTTTTTGTGATTGAAGATGTCTATTATAACTACTCTTCAAAACATCCTTTGAGCAGATATCACAATGTTTTCTTTCCAACTCAAGAGGAGATATTTTATGAAATAGATTAAATGTGTGTTTGTTGGTTCAGAGGTGTTTTCTATAATGTTTATATTTGTGATTACAAACATCGCAGTATGTTGTATTCACCATATTTATATAATAAATCTTTGCTTAAACTAAAATTTTCTTGATGAAAATTTTGTTTATTTTACAGGTGAATCTGTGCTTAAAACCATTTTATCCTCCAACTTTTTCACTGAATAAATACAATGTTTCAAGACACAAAAGACAAGTTTCAATCAATCTCTTCATTTGTTAAAGATACTGAGAAATATGTCAAGGATGTAAAATTGAACAAAGATAAATATAACAACTATTGGATAAAAACAATTATGGTAAATAATATGAGTTCTTCAATTTCCTTCAGTGGAAGGGCTTTTAGTATACCTGGTAGAACATCAATTAAAGTATCTCTAACAAAAGTTTCTCCTCTCCTTCTGGTAATATATTCAAAACTAGAAAAAGCAATGAAACAAGAAAAAGTATCAAAAAACAAAAACCTTATGGATGAAGCTTTAGAAAGAAAAGATAAGACCATCTGTAATATGCAAGGAGAAATTTGTATTTTTTTCAACAACCCTAAAGATGTAAATCCTGATGAAATAAAGGATGTTAATATATCAGGTGAAATGACATTTCGTTCAATAGTAGTTAACGATCATTTTAAAATTACCTTTATTATAAAAAATGTTGTCGTTGAATCTGGTAATGAAAAAAAGTATATTGATATCGATGGTAATATTATTAAATATGATTCAATATACAACTGAAAGTACAGATGAATTTCAGTTTAAGTAAAGTTTTACTTTATAAATATGCTAGAATTTCCTGATTCTCCATATGACAAATTTGAGAATTGTCCTGCGTGTGAAAGACGGGGATTAAACACAGAGTCAAAAGCCTATAAACAATGTATATTCTGTGATTATCTTCTAATTAATGATAATAAAAATATAAAAAGGAAAATAATTATTTTAGATTTACACCAAAAATGAAATACTTTACAAGATTGATTAGAGAAATGAATGTAAAGTATGAGGGTGATAACACACCTTTCCTTACAAGGGAAGAAACTGAACGTATAAGAGAAATGTTCAAAGGATTGTTGTTATATATTATTCATGGATGTAATTTTCAGGGAAATATCAACACAAGATATTGTATAAATAAAATAATGGATTATCTTGAAATTAAACCTGAACTTAGGATAAAATATAGAGTTTCTAAAAAAGCCAATAATAAATTAAATAACCTGTTTTCCAAATATATAAATGAATGAATTTTTAACCAATTGGGAAAATATGATAAAATTTAACAACCATAAAAATCTCCCAAATTCATTAAGATGTCTCATAGTTGGTTCAACTGGATGTGGAAAAACCTGCTTACTTTTAAAGATGCTCCTCACTCCCAACTTTTTAGATTATGATAATTTAATAATTTTCACAAAGTCGAGTTTTCAACCAGAGTATCAACTACTTTCACAAGGTTTTAATGCTGGTCTTCAAAAAGAAGATATAATCGGTTGATTTAAACGTCAAAAAAACCTAAATGATTATAACATTGAAGATATAATTCAACTATTTTGTGATACACAGAGATGTAAAAAGAAATCAAATCCGATAACTTGTATTCTTAGTGATAATACGGATGATATACCGTCTCCCCAAGATTTGGATAAATCAAAAAAGAACCTCGTTATCTTTGATGATTGAGTCAATGAGAGAAACCAAACAGTAATGGACAGCTACTACACAAGAGGGAGACATTCTTATTGTAATTGTATTTATCTTAGTCAATCGTACTTTCAACTTCCTCGTCGTTCCATCAGAAACAATGCCAATACTTTTATTTTATTCAAGTTAAATTCAATAGATATCAATAATTTTTGGAGAGATAATTGTTCTACATTATGGAGTAAAAAGAAATTTGAGGATTACATGAAGCACACGACTGAAAAATATAAATATATTGTTGTGAAACAAGATGAGATATTAAGGGATATATTTTTTGTTTTATAAACAATTACATATATAAATGACAACTATTATTGTAAATCTTGTGGGTAAATCTGCTTCTGGAAAAAAACTTTCATAAATCAAGGTTCTTGTGTAGTACAAATGAGAATATTGTAAATTTACTTAAAAAACACCCCGTGATCAACAACAACTAGAGCAATAAGACCTGGAGAAGTAAAAGGTGAAGATTATCACTATATTTCAGTGGAGGAACATATGCGATTGAGGAATGAAGGTCAAATATTTGAGGTTTCTCTTGGTACAACAAAATATTCACATTGCAAGAGTGAGTTAAGGAAACTAAAATCTGGTGGTCTTGGGATATTAGAAACTAATCCAGAATGAATGAGACAAATTATGAAACATCTGAGCGGAGTGAAGATTTTATCATTCGGTTTTGATGTTGATGAAGAAACTCAACGCAAACGTATGAAAAGCAGAGATGCAAGTATTAGTGAAGAAGAAATTACAACTCGCATTAATGTTAATAAAGAATTTGATGAAATATTTAAAGAAAAGGATTTATTTGAACACATCTACTTGAATGATGAAGAAAAGGAAAATTTCCCTGTTGATCTTTACAATTCATTGAATGATATTTTACAATAAATAAATGGATGCAAAAGAAAGAGCAAGAAGATTTAAGGAACATCAAGAGTTGGTTTCAAAAGTTGTAAAACAGCAGGAAGACATAAAGAAGAAACGCAGACAGAAACTAACGGGCGAAGAACCATTTGAAAGAAAACAAGAGAAATTTTTTAAACCACTTTTAAAAACTTCCCAAGAAAAAATGAAAGATGTTTCCACAGCTCCCACAGTAGAATATACTCCTAAAAAACTTCAAATGTTAAAAGATTTTGATCAAATGACGGAGGAAGAATGAGAGCATTTCAGAGAATTAAAGGTATATGATGATGAAGGTTTATTTCAACAACTGGAAGAGATTAATCAACCCCCTGATTATATTGTGAATGCTCTTCAAAACAATGAATATTCAGTGGATTCAAAAACCAAAGCAGGACTCATTCCAACAGAACAACCAGCAATATTTCATCTTGTTCAAGAAAAGGTATTGATATTTAATGATGAATTAAGGTTCTTAGGTTCTGCTCAACCCCCTGTTAAACTAACTCCGAGATTAATGTTTCTTCTCACAAAAGATGGAAGACAAGGTTCAACTCTGAGGGATGAATCAAAGTATATTGATAAACCATTGGATATGAAAAATAATGATAGAGTATATATTGATCTGCTGAACACTCTAAATTATAGGGTTAGTATTTCTAGTAAAAGTAGGAAAAATGAGAAGGAGAAACACATTATTCAGGCTTTAAGTATCCTTGGTTCAGGTATTAGTTTTCTTCCAAATGACCCATCGCAATTAGTTAATAGACTGTTATTGTTGTTAGGTAGTAAGAAGGCTGGAAATAACAATTGTTTTAATGAAGCATCAGCCATTTTAGACCAGTTGATAAACATGAAAATAATTAATAAATCTCAATATAAAGACATTTTATCTCATATTAAATAAGATGAGAAGCACAATCCTGAGTTTTAATTTCACAACAAGCGACCACACATCTTCATTCCCATACCCACTACAACTTGACCCAACAAAAGAATATGAGGCATCTTTATTGTCCATGGAAACTTATAATACCTTATTTAATATAACTGATAAAAATGACAAGTTTAGTTATAATCCCGGAAGTGGATACAAAACGATAACAGTCTCACCCGGAGCATATGAGATTTCTCAAATATCTTCCGAAATTGCTCGTCTTATGAAAGAACAGGGTGATGAACCAAAAAATATTGTTATAGACATTCAAAAACATACTTCAAAATCAACGATTAAAGTTAAAAATAACTACAAGGTTGATTTCACAATTTATAATTCATTTAGAGAGTTATTGGGTTTCTCCTCAAAAAAGATTGAAACTAATGGGACGTTTTACAGTGATAATGTCATTCAAATATCCTCAGGAATAAATTCGGTGTTAATTCACTGTGATTTGATTGATGGTGCTTATAATGATGGAAAAAAACAAATGCAATATTTTCATTCAGCGCATACTCAACCCCAATTGGTTATAAATTCAATATGGAACCCAAAAATTTGGTTTATCTCCCTGTGTCAGGAAAAACCATACACAGAGTAAATTTTAGGATAACCGACCAAGATAATCGTATGATTTCTTTTAATGGAGAAGTTATATCCATCAGAATTCACCTACGTGAAGTTTTCCAATAAATAAATACGATGGTTATTGTGAGGAAACACGAGTTGGGAAAATATAAAATAATTACAGGGGATGGGATGTTCCTTTCCCCATACTACAAGGGTGAAGGTATGTATCTTGGTAGAGGATACTATAAACCTAAGAGACAAAGGGGTGTTGGACATCAATTTAGAGGAGATGGGATAATTGATACTCTAATGGGTATTGGTTCAACTATTCTTAAACATAAACATCTAATTGGTTCAACTGCTTCTGCTGTGGGAAATGTAGCAGGTGCTGTAAAGAGCATAAAAGATGCCCAGAAGGAATCTCATAAATTACAAGCAATAAAAGAAATTAAGAAAGGCAAAACTCAGTTGTCCCCCCAAGAACGACAGAAAATAATTCGAATACTTGGATCAGGGTTTCCAAAGTTTTAACATCTTTTTTTCCTAAATAAATACAAGTATGGAAGCAATTGATAGTATCTATGATTTGGATGATACTATTATTATCTCAAACTCCACTAAAAAAGAAGATTACTTCAAGGTAAATGCAATAACTGGAACAGACTGGAATACAAATGGTACAAAAAGTTTTGAAATAAATAATCAACAAACCTATTTGAATCTCTCCGAAAGTTTCTTGTTGTGTAAATTTAAATTCACTAAAGCTGGGAATAACACAAACGCTACACTTGTAAATGATTTCTTCTGGAAAATGTTTGATAGTGTGCGTTTGTATATTGGAACACAAGAAGTTGAAGCAGTTGATTATGTCTCTGCTGTATCTGAAATGATGAAATTTACACTCTATACATTCAGTGATGGAAAGGGAAAGGGGTCTGTCGAAGGTTTTATTCCTGATATGTCAACGGGAACAAACACAGACCCTGGATATACTCAAAGGAAAGGAGCGTATAATGATGATACAAAAGCAGAAAATAGTTTTACTGTGGCAGTTCCTCTTAAAGGTATATTTGGATTTTGTGATCATGATAAAGTTCTGTATGGTCTTAAAATTAGATTTCAACTACAAAGGATTGATAATGAAAATCGATTGCTTTTTGGTGTTGGTAATGCTTTTGGTAATCAGAATAAATTTGTAATTGAGGAGATGAGTTGGTATATCAGTGAATATACTCCTAATCTTAAAACAGAAGAGATGTTGAATCGAAGACTTAACTCAAAGAAACCACTCAGTGTATCAAACCTCAAAAGAAGATGTCAACACGTTAAACTCAACCAAACTACTTACACGTGGAATTTGGGTGTTCTGGAAGGAAAGCCACAATATCTGTGGATCATTTTTAAAAAGCCAGATGGTGATACTGCGACTGATAAGAATAATGCATTGAGTGATAATGCTAAGGTGAAACAACTTCGCGTTTCTCTAGATGGAACATTTTATCCACGAGATAGATTGGAAATTAATTGGGAAAAAATGATTTTGCTGAAGCATACAAGTCTTACCAAAAGGTGTGTGAAAGTAATGGAAATAAAGAACCTATTTTGGAAATGACAGCATTTAAAAGTTTTTATACAATCTATGCGTTTGACCTGAGCGCTCAAAAGGAAACTATAAAGTCTAATCGAGTGGATACTTCCCTATACATTGAAAGAGGAGAGAGTGAAGAAGTTGATACATATTGTTTGCTTTTGGAGGAAACAGAATTGCAGATTAATACAGATAATGGTGTGATGATTAGTCTCACATAATTTTTTGTTAAATAAATGAGTGGCAAAGTACCAACTGGGGTATATGTTAATCAAATCAATCTTCCTAAACTATCATCTTGTGTTCAAAATCAAAAGCCTTGTACGATTAACGTTAATACAATTCAGAGAAAAGGAGCAGTAAGAATTGATGTTTTGCTCACAAGAGAACAGGTTAAAATCTTGAATGACACTGGCTCACTTAAAATTAAAATGACAAAACCAATGTTGAAAAAATATTCAATAAGAGAGACGAGTGGAGGATTTCTCCCATTTCTAATTCCTTTATTTGCTGGTTTAAGTGCGGTTGGAGCATTGACGGGTGGTATTTCAACAGCGGTGAAAACTGCTAACGAAAGGAAGGCTCAACTCCTGGCTCAAAAATAATTGGAAAGACATAACAAAGAGTTGGAGAAACAAATTAGTGGAAGTGGTGTAATTGTAGATTTTGCTGAAAAACTTGAAGGTCTGCCTGATAAAGCAAGATTGTTAGTTGGAGATATGCTTTCTTCTATAGCACAAGCAGGTGTAAAATTAACGAAAAGAGGTAATGGATTATATCTTTCTAATAAATAAATGAGCATTGATGAGTGGTTTAAAGAATTTGGAAAGAATACAACATCAAATTTACAACTTGTCAAATATTGTAAGAAACTAAAATTTCATAATGTGGTTATTTGTATGAGAGATGAATTAACAAATGTGCCGAAACATACAAAGAATATTATTATGAACTTAGAAGATAATAATGGGAACGGTTCTCATTGGGTTTGTATTTTTAATAGTCAAGACAAATATTATTTTGATAGTTTTGGTCTTCCACCACCTGTTGAAGTCATAAAATTCTTACAGAATGGTGTTTATCAAACATTTCAAGTCCAAGAATTAAATTCCAAGTGTTGTGGTCAATTATGTCTATATGTGTTATTTCAACTCAACAAAAATCAAAAAAAATTATGATATTATTTTTAATCTAATATAAATGACTTATGTTGGTAAAGATGGTTCTATCTTTGGTGTATCTCAAGAACTGGATATTGATTTATCAAATTATTACACAAAGGCACAGGCTGAACGACATAAATATAATATAACCAAAAATATTAACATGAAAAATGCTTATAAATTAAAAAATTATCCAAGCCTGACTGACGCGAATGACTTGGTGAGATTAAGCGATTTATCACAATATATATCCTTAAATAAAATGGCCATGTATTCCAAAGATACAGAAGTGTTGATATTATCTCCAGGTCATACAGAATTCACAGTTCGAATTAAAATAAATTTTTATAAAGAAGGGGGTATCGTTTGTATGAGAATAGAACAATGGGGGTATGATATGAATGATTTAGGGTATAATTGGTCATTTAAAATTAACCTCGAAGACCTGGAACAATTAAATCAGTCTCGTAAGTAAGAATATTATCCACTTGGTATCGAGACTGAGTTTTGTGGGGCCACGATTAGTAAACAACAAATAAAAGAATTTAATAATAGTAAATATAATAATGGTTTTGCCCTTGTTTATCTCATGAAAACAGAAAAAACAGGATTATATATAATAAGTAAGGAAATACAAAATGATTTAACTATGGGAAGATGGGGAGGTGTTTCGTGCCATAATATTATTCTAACATATATTTCTAATACATAAATGGCAGCAAGAAGGCTTCAAGAAAATTATCATTTCTGTGTCCAAGCATACCTTCAAGAAAAGGGTATTCGGTATTTTAATAAATATGTTCTACAACATAAGAATGAGGTATTTTCAATAAAAGATTGGCATTATGCTGATGTTGATATACCGACAACTTTAGATTTAATTAGAATGTTAAATAATGAAAAAATCATAAAGTTAAGAAAAGGTAAGGCTCTTTTAGAAATTCAAAAGAAATTTTATTGGTTTCCTGTTGTAAAAAAAATTATTTTGGATACAGGAATAACAAGAAATCCTGATGAATATATGTATGATATTCTATGGGGTGTAAGCGATTCAAGGATAATAAGGGATGAGGAAGGAGTTGAAGAAGAGAGGGAAGAGGAGGAAAAGGAGAAGAGAGAGAAGGAGGAGAGGGAGAAGAAAGAGAAGGAGGAAAAGGAGAAGAGAGAGAAGGAGGAGAGGGAGAAGAAAGAGAAGGAGGAAAAAGAGAAGAGAGAGAAGGAAGAGAGAGAGAGGAAAGAGCGAGACGAAATAAATATGAAAATATGGAAACCAGTGAGATTACAGAAAATAAGTCAACCCACCGAGGAGGAAAACAAAGAATTGACAAGTCTATTTGCAATACTTTCGACAAGAATATTGACATCGACAAGCTATTCATTTTAATTCAAGTTTTTCATTTTTATTTTTTTTTTCTTCAATAAATGGAGGAGAGAGTGAAGGCATTTCTAAGGATTCTTTATGTTTTAAAAATTAAGATTCAAATGTGCATGTTGGAAACTAAAAAGGTTTTTGCACTCTGCAGGAATTTTTCACATAAATAAATGAGTTATTGTCTGAAATGTAAAAAGAAAACTAATACTAAAAATATTTCATGTATTAAAAGTAAAAATAACAGCGTTATACAAAAAGGTATATGTTCGGTGTGTGGTTCAAAAAAAAATCAATTTATCTCCAAACACAAACGAGGAGGAGATATACAAAAGTTTTTATCAGGAAGTAAATTTACAACTACTGGAATACCAGGGGAATTACATCTTCCAGGGTATTCTTTCTGTGGTCCAGGCACAAACTTGGATAAAAGATTAGATGAGGCAGACAATCCTAAATCCTGGAGTAAACCAATCAATAGAGTTGATGAAGTGTGCATGAGACACGATATTGATTATGGGAATACCACAACATTGGAAGAAAAGCATGAAGCCAATAGAGAAATGTTTTATAATTTGTCTCTGATACAAAATTCAACCTTGAGAGAAAAAGTTGATCGGTTCATTGTGAAGAAGATGATCAGTGCTAAATTGAAACTTGGACTTGGAAATTCAAAAAACTTATAGGCTCTAATGATATCATTAAGACTGAAGAGCAATTAGCTGATGAATTACATAAACCAATATTCACAAAGTTTCAGAGAAGGAAAGTTTATTCCAAGGAAGTTGATTATATCTGGTCTGCTGATTTGATTGAACTCAATAATGATAAGGGGTACAAGTATGCTTTAACCGTTATTGATTTGAGGAGTAGATACGCATGGGTTGTACCATTAAAAAACAAAACAGGTAATACTCTTATGTTAGCCTTTCAACAGATATTTAATAAAAGTAAGAGAAAACCTAAAAAATTGTGGACTGATGAGGGTAGAGAGTTTTATAACAAGACATTTATGAATTTTCTAAAAAATAACAGTATTACATTATACAGTACCTTTAAAGAAGGGAAAGCAGTTATTGTTGAACGTTTTAATCGTACCTTAAAAGAGAGATTATATAAAAAATTCACACAACTCGGTTCACAACAATGGTCATCTTTTATTCAGGATATTGTGGATAAGTATAATGACACGATTCACACGTCAACAAATATGAAACCATCAGAAACATTTACAAAATTAAAATATGAAAAAGAGATTAATGTCAGAAAACCTAAGTTCAAAGTTGGTGATATCGTAAGAATATATAGGTGGAAATCTCATTTTGAAAAGGGTTTTACTAAACGATGGACGAAAGAACTTTTTAAAATTGTTGATGTAATAGATACGGTTCCTTGGACTTATAAAATATATGATTTGGAAGGGGAAGAGATTTTAGGTTCATTTTATTCACAGGAATTACAAAAGACATAGTTAAATTGAAATTTTTTGACTCCGCCCACACAAAACCCACCCACATAAACCCCACCCCACACAAGCTCCACACAAACCCCACCCCACACAAACCCCACACAAGCCCCACACAAACCCCCCACAAGCTCCACACAAAAACTCCACACACACAAACCCCTCACAAGCTCCACCCATATTCAGCATATTCACATAATTAGTGATTAGTTAATTAGTTCCCCACACACAACAAAGTCAGGTCAGGTTCGATCTGTGACCTGCTACAGGTACCATGTAAACCTGTACTAACCTGTTCCATGGTCGGGTTGTCGGCGACTAAACCGTCTCCCCCACCAGGTTTTCTGGTGAGGAGGGTGTTTGGATATGGACACCCAGCAGGATTAAAAACAAAACCTGTCAAAGGGCGGAGGAGCTCCTTGTGAGCCAACGGCCATCCATATCTAGTGCCCAACTGTGTCTGCGGACGTCCTCCTGCAGTTGGGTTACTTCTTATTAGGAGGTTGGTGGCAGGATTTGCACTCCGGCCACCGTAAAACGCTTCATTCCGCAAAACGCAAAAACGCAAAAAAATCTGAAAACCCACTCTGTGGGAGTACCTCCTGTGCAGCTTCCCTTCGCAGGGCAGCTCACCGGATGACAGGATTGGGGCAAAGCCTTCGGGACCCCCAATCTATGATAGGAGGGAAACCACGGGGTAACATCCCTGGGTCAGATTGCAGGAGAGTGTGTCGGAGTGGTGCTGAGGTGTCGTCCACCAGACGCCGGTCTCCTTGGGTTAACCTGAGGCGGTCCCTTCGGGTGGGTGCCTGGAATGTCCTATCCCTAAGAGAGGATGATCACCTGTCTCTGTTATCATCTGAGCTCAAGCGTTTGGACATCGGGATTGCAGCTCTCTCTGAGGTTCGGAGACCGGATTGCGGCGAGATAATGGTGGGTGGTTACACCTACTATTGGTCTGGTCGCTCTGATGGTTACCATACCCAAGGAGTTGCTGTAGCTGTGTCCAATAAGCTGACCCCAATGATAATTGAGGTAACACCGGTCAACGAGCGTATTATGAGATTAAGGATTCGCCACTCCTTAGGTGTCATTTCCCTGGTCTCTATTTATGCTCCGACTGAGGCGAGTGATCTCACCGTGAAGGATCCATTCTACGCCACACTCGAGTCTGTGGTTGATCAGTGCCCCAGACGAGATACACTTCTAGTCTTGGGGGATTTCAATGCATCGACTGGAACTGATAGGGATGGTTATGAGGTGTGTGTTGGTCGGAATGGGTCAGGAACTATGAACCAGAATAGCACTAAGTTCCTTGACTTTGCAAGAAGTCATGGACTTCGGGTGGCTGGTTCATGGTTTCAGCGCCCGCAAGCTCATCGCTGGACTTGGTATTCCAACGCTGGCGGTGTGGCAAAGGAGATTGACCATGTCCTCATTGACGGTCGTTGGAGGATGATCCAGAACTGCAGGGTCTACCGGAGTGCTCAGTTCCTCAATACTGACCACAGGCTTGTTGTAGCAACTCTAAAGCTGCACCTTAAATCCTGGAGAATGGTACCATCCCAGCCTAGGCTGGATGTTGCCAAGCTCAGGGATGAGAGAGTAGCTGAGGAGTTTGCGAACAGGCTGAGTGGACACTTGGGGGTCTGGGTGCTTTGGGGGTCCTGAAGAGTTGTGGAGCACCTTCAAGACCACCGTCCTTGATGTTGCCGGTGGATGCCTTGGAGTTCACCGCAGGGCAAAGAAGAATTTTGTCTCTCAAGGGACACTGGATACCATTGACCAGAGTCGCAGGGCCAGGCTGAATGGCAGAGCTGAGCTGTTCAGGGAGCTGAGGCGTAAAACTGTACGTGCACTGAGGGTGGACAAGGAGGCCTATGTGCGAGGAATCTGTGAGGGGGTAGAGCATCACCTGTGGACAGGTGATTCTCGTCCCGCTTACAGGAGAATTCGCGCATTACGTTCATCCAAGCCCATCCCTCGGAGCACTGCAGTTCGAGCAGAAAGTGGTAGGCTCTTGACAGAGGAGTCTGAAGTGAAGGCCCGCTGGGCCGGTTACTTTGAGCGGTTGTACCAGGCTGATCCCCCAGCTGTCGAGTTGGACGTCAAGGGTGTTGCAATCCCTGTTGCTGACCCTCGAATCAACTGTGGTCCACCATCGCTTGTGGAAACACGGGCTGCGGTGAACCAGTTGAAACGGGGCAAAGCTCCAGGGATCTGTGGCATCCATGCTGAACTTCTCAAGGGTGGTGGAAATGCTGCACTCGTGTCGTTGCATGCAGTTTTGTGCTCTGCCTGGAACACAGGCATCATCCCAACTGACTGGAAGAGGGGCCTTGTTGTCCCTCTCTGGAAAGGGAAGGGTGATCGCCAAGACTGCAACAACTACCGAGGGGTGACGCTGCTCTCAGTGCCGGGCAAGGTCTTTGCTCGGATAATTCTTGATAGGGTTCGCCACCATCTGCTTGAGCACCAGCGTCCAGAGCAGTCAGGCTTTACACCAAAGAGGTCAACGATTGACCGTATCCTTGCACTTCGTGTCCTCACCGAACGCAGACGAGAGTTTCGGCAGGGGCTGCTTGCAGCCTATGTTGATCTCTGTAAAGCGTTCGATTCAGTGAATCGGGATGTCCTCTGGAGGATTCTTGGTCTTCGTGGGGTGCCACCGAAACTGATCGATCTGATGTCTGAACTCTACTCTGGTACTGAGAGTGCTGTGAAGTGTGGTGGTACCATCTCTGACTTATTTCCAGTTGTTACTGGAGTTCGTCAGGGATGTGTACTTGCCCCCACACTTTTCAGCACTTGTATGGACTGGATTTTTGGGAGGATGTCGGAGAGATCAAGTTGCGGTGCATCGTTTGGCAATGTCAAGATCTCGGACCTTGATTTTGCAGATGATGCAGTCATCTTTGCGGAGACCTTAGATATCCTTTTGGGGGCCCTCGATGTGCTGAATGAGGAGTCGGAGCCGTTGGGATTACGGATTTCTTGGGTCAAAACTAAGATCCAGGCTTTCGGTGACATCTTGGATACTGCTGTCCTGTCTGTGTCTGTTTGTGGTGAGGATGTTGAGGTCGTGGATAGATTCACTTACCTTGGCAGTGATATTCATGTCTCCTCACGTTGTGAGCCGGAGGTCAATAGACGTCTGGGTCGGGCCTGGGGAGTCATGGATTCACTGGATCATGGGGTGTGGCGCTGCCGGTACCTGTGCGGGAGGACGAAAGTCCGAGTCTTCAGGTCCTTGGTACTTCCAGTCTTGCTCTATGGGTGCGAGACTTGGACTTTGACCAAGGATCTGAGACAGAGACTGAATTCCTTTGGTACCAGGTCTCTTCGGAGAATCCTTGGCTATCGCTGGTCGAATTTTGCGTCCAACGAGCGGTTGCTGAGAGAGACTCGAATGAGATTTGTTACCTGCATTGTCCGTGAGCGTCAGCTGCGGCTGTATGGACATGTGGCTCGTTTTCCTGACGCTGATCCTGCTCACCAGATTCTCTCAGCGAGGGAGTCTCATGAGTGGAGGAGGCCAGTGGGCCGACCACGTGCCTCAAGGTTGCAGCAGGTTGACCATCATCTCAAGGAGATGGGGTTGGGCCTGGCATCTGCCTGGGGGATGGCCAGACGGAGGCCCCTGGAGTATCGGCGGAAAGTGGACGCAGCGACGCGCTGTTCTGGCACATGCTCCCATACCTGACCTGACACAACATGTTTATTTAATTAAAAAATTATCCACCCATCCACACAAGCTCCACTCATCCACCCATCCACCCATCCATTTATCCACACAAACCTCATCCACATAAGCCTCATCCACATTCACCCCTCCCACATAAACCCTGCCCACACAAGCCCTGCCCACATAAACCCTACACACATAAACCCTGCCCACCGAAGCCCACCAACATAAACGCCCTCCCACAAGCCCCGCCCACACACGCCCCGCCAGTAGGGTAAGAATACTGATTCTGGCTCACTTTTCCCCATGTAAATGAATGGGGGATTTTCAGCGATTCATATTTTTTTTTCCCTAAAAATAAACCCCCCTTTTTATCCCAAGGTATATTTATTTGTCTCCCCTTTTAACCTGGAGGTTGAACCTCATTGAATTGAACACCTGGGGGTTGAACAGCTCACTCATTGAACCTATAAAGATTTGTTCATTCTCAAATTCCTTCAATAGTTTAATTTTCTTTGCACAATAATCCCCATCTAAAATATTGACAAACAAAACATTTGAATCTTTATATTTTTTAAGATACCCCATTTGTGCCATTACGAAATGATAAACTTCTCTTAATGCTCTCATCTGACCACCTCCTGAGCCACATATCATTTTGAGATTATAGTAAATTGTTTTTTCATTGTTCAATTGATAACCATCAAAGTTTTCAGTCCATTCAAGGATATTCATTTTTTTCTTTACATCCTCTAACTTACTAGTTTTTAAATTAATTCGCTTATTTGTTTTATTTACCTTTGTTTTAGTTATTTTTTCAATAAGACTTATTTGATATTTTTCACATTCATTATGTTTTCCATTTATATACCAAGACTGAGATTTTCTCCACTCTTTAGTTTGATTAATACTCGGTTTAACCATTTATATATTGTGAAAAAACGCGGCGGTAGCCCTTAAAAACCCTAACCCATCTTCCCATCGTTAAAACATAATCTATTTTATACACTCTATCATACAATATCCATATGGAACACAATCTATTCCATTATCTAAAATAAATCTCTTATCATCAAAGGCTCCTAATGCCTTTTTATTTACTTCTTCACTATATATGTTATGTTTATAACTTCTTATTGTATTCATTTTCCTATATTCTTCTTTCTTATTCATCAAACAATTATAATAATTTCTAAAAGTTATTGATTTCTTTATTACATATTTCTTTATTCCCTTTAACCTCTTATCAATCTGTTCACCATACTTATAAGCATATGCCTTTGCTCTCAATCCAATAAACTCACTCATTACTTTTCCACCCAACTCATCCTTAAACTTACCAATAACCTTTTCATTCTTTTTGGAAAATAACTCACTCTTCTTGCTGAAATTACTTGTATCATATACTCCAATATTTTTCTTCATATCTTCATAAACATCATCAGTTTTTCTATCTAGGATAAAACTATCAGTATCCATATACAACAATGAAACATTTTCACCATACTCTTTCTTTAAGTCATTATACAAATAATCATACATCAATATCTTTGATAAATCAAGAACTGCTGTTCCAATATAAATTGGTTTATCCATTACAATACTTTCCTTTTTCATATGAATTGCAGAAAAGTTCTCTGAAAAAACCTCTTCTCTCTCAAAACTTGGTTTATTTATCAATCTCGAAGCTTCTTTCCAAGATGTTGCGAATCTAATGTTTTGCCTGTTTCTAACATTTTCCATAGTCTTTCCAAATACAGCATTATTCATTAATTTATAAAAGTCCCCTTCAAATTTTACTTTTGTATTTGCTCTCATATCTGTATTGAATTGAATATACTTTTTCACCCAAGGACTTTGTTTAAATTTTAAAACTCTATGAATTTTAGCTACTCTCAATCCTTCTCTCAAAAACTGTTTTAAGCTTCTCTGATGCAAAACATATCCCTCTTTATCATAGAATGTTGTTAATAACTTTTCTGTTGATTTACCTTTAATATTAAAACTTTTATGATAATCACTTAACCATTCTTTCTTTGGAGTTTCTTTCTCACATGCAAAAGGAAGATCTTTATGCTTATTATGAAGATCACTCGGGTACCTCAAATCAACTTCAAAATAATAACCTTCTTCTTCGTCATTCAATTCCTCTTGAGAAGAAATAACAATATTCATCAAAGCCTTTTCATAATCCTTTTCTTCCACCCACTCTAATTTACCATAAGGCAGAGATTGAGACATTGCCCATCCATACAAATTATTAGCATCAAAATACATCAAATAATTACTATCTTTTTCACTATCATAATTTGGAAGATATTTATTATTTGCTTTAGCATATCTTTTTGAACATACTTGTGATATTCCACCTCTCTTGGACTTCTCAATCATCAAAAGCATATCCACATCACTGATTAAATCTATATCTTGTTTTGTCATTTTCAACATTGCACTCCAAGCTAAACCAGGAGCTGTGAAATAGTGGGCAGGATCTAATCCATAACCATTTTTATTATGACAGAGTGATCTAAAAGCTTCAAACACATCAGCTAACAATAAAACATCTGTTTTTAGATATAAATCATGATATTCTCCAAGGTTCTTTATCTTAAATATTTTCCATATTTCTTGTGCGTGTTTATATTCCTTATCACTTATCTCTTCTTCATAAAGGTTATTATAGAAACTTTCTTTTGAAGGAAGTTGTGTTTCTTTAAATCTCATAAATGAATCCATATAATCATAAGGATAAATTCCCTTACTTGTAAGAATTTTCTCTTTACTTTGAATTTCATTCCTTGTTTGAATTTCCTCTCTCGTAAGAATTCCTTCTTTAATCAGAATTTCATCTTTAATCTGAATTTCCTCTTTAGTTCGAATTTTCTTTATAATTAGAATTTCATCTTCAGTTAGAATTTCTTCATTAATTAGAGTTTCCTCTTTACTTTGAATTCTCTCTTTAATCTGAATTTCCTCTTTAGTGAGAATTTCCTCTTTTGGAAAGAATGAATTAAGATTTGGAAAAGAGTCCGTGGAGCTTAGATTTGATGCGAGGTAGGCTAGTGGTGTTCCCATAAACTTGTAAGAATCTAAAAACCTAATACGAGTTAAAGGTTTTGTGAATATCATTTTTGAAAATGAAATATACTTTTGACTTGTGTTTGTTATAGCAGAAATATTCCCTGGTGTTTTTGAAAGTTCATTTATAAATAGATGTGTATCATAGTTGGCGCTGTTGTGAAGAAAGACTGGAATAAAAGAAGGTAATTTATAATTAAGATTACAACAGGAATGAGCGGGACCTCTATATTTACCAGTAAGATGACAATGGTCTCTAACTTTAGACTCCTTAATTTCCCCCTCACAAATATGACAGATATTGTTCATTCTAAATTCTAATTTTTCTTCTTTGGTTAATTTCATCGGTTCATTTGTTTCTTTCATTAATTTAGTGAGTCTTATACAATCCTTTTCTAATCGTTTTACAAACTCTTGTGAAGCATTTTTTCCACGATAATGTTCAAGTTTGTTATACTTTTCTCCAACAGATGATTTGATATAATAACAGAAACCACAAGGAATATGTTTTTGATATTTATTTGTATATGGTTCTTTTGGATTAGGAGAAGCAGTATTTATCTTTTTAAGGATACATTCAAAATCAGCGTATATCACAAATGGGTGCATGATAGATTTATTATAATCTTCAAAATAAATCTTTTCACCAGGTTTAGGCATTGTAATTACAGCTGATTTATGATTACTACAATATTTTGAATGTTGTTCTAATCGTTCTTTTGTATGAAATGAATTAAGACATCACTTACAAGGATATATTTTGTTTGCTGTTCTGAATACCTGAGAAGAGATTAATCTTGATAAATTATTGATGTATGTGTAATGTGAATTCTTTCCAAAACTAAAATATAAAAGGTCAATGTGTGTTTCTTCATTTTTATAGTTGTTTGAAATTTTTAATATTTGAACTTTGTTTGTATCCATTAATCCATATACATTAATAGAAAGATTATTCTTTTTCTCAAATTTAGGAATATCTGTTAATGGCATTGGGAATTTAAAATCTTTAATGTCCAAGGTATTCTCATATTTCATATATTGTTTTACTCTTTCTGAATTACATTTTGGTGGATGTAAGTGAGCAAGAACAGACCAGAGAAAACATTTATTATCATTGTTCTTAATATTAACAACTGCCTTCTTTAGTTTTATTTCTTTTGGTAATTCAATATAAGAAGAAGCTTTAAGAGGGTTTGATTTTAGAATGTGTATATCTAAAAAGATGATTTTTTTAATATTGAATCCACTTCCTACCACTGTATTATCAACATCCTCCTCTTGTCTTGATAGTTCTTCATAAACCCCACTATTCAAAAAATCTTGAAATGATGTTATAAAATGAAGATCTGTTCTCATATAAGGAGTTTGTTCTTCATCTTGTCTTTTCATATTCATTTTCACTCCCATATAAAACTTTAAAGTTTTTATTTCTTTTAATGTCTTTTTAATAAATTTTTCAACATCGGGTTTCACTATTTCAATTGATTCAGCTATTGATGATGGACCGGGTTCTCCAAATTGAAAAATCCTTATTTTTATATGCCCTTTAAATGCCTCATCAGTGTTTTTAATATAATAGTCTCCCTTTACTTTAAACTCATTTTTCTTGTGTTTTTGTGATTGAAGATGTTGATTATAACTACTCTTCAAAACATCCTTTGAACAGATATCACAATGTTTTCTTTCCAACTCAAGAGGAGATATTTGATGAAATAGATTAAATGTGTGTTTGTTGGTTCGGAGGTGTTTTCTATAATGTTTATATTCGTGATTACAAACATCGCAGTACGTTGTATTCACCATATTTATAGAATAAAACTTTGCTTAAACTAAAATTTTCTTGATGAAAATTTCGTTTAATTTATAGGTGAATCTGTGCTTAAAAACATTTTATCCTCCAACTTTTTCACTTAATAAATACAATGTTTCAAGACACAAAAGACAAGTTTCAATCAATCTCTTCATCTGTTAAAGATACTGAGAAATATGTCAAGGATGTAAAATTGAACAAAGATAAATATAACAACTATTGGATAAAAACTATTATGGTAAATAATATGAGTTCTTCAATTTCCTTCAGTGGAAGGGCTTTTAGTATACCTGGTAGAACATCAATTAAAGTATCTCTAACAAAAGTTTCTCCTCTCCTTCTAGTAATATATTCAAAACTAGAAAAAGCAATGAAACAAGAAAAAGTATCAAAGAACAAAAACCTTATGGATGAAGCTTTAGAAAGAAAAGATAAGACCATCTGTAATATGCAAGGAGAAATTTGTATTTTTTTCAACAACCCTAAAGATGTAAATCTTGATGAAATAAAGGATGTTAATATATCAGGTGAAATGACATTTCGTTCAATAGTAGTTAACGATAATTTTAAAATTACCTTTAATATAAAAAATGTTGTCGTTGAATCTGATAATGAAAAAAAGTATATCGATATCGATGGTAATATACAACTGAAAGTATAGATGAATTTCAGTTTAAGTAAAGTTTTACTTTATAAATATGCTAGACTTTCCTGATTCTCCATATGACAAATTTGAGAATTGTCCTGCGTGTGAAAGACGGGGATTAAACACAGAGTCAAAAGCCTATAAACAATGTATATTCTGTGATTATCTTCTAATTAATGATAATAAAAAATATAAAAAGGAAAATAATTCTTTTAGATTTACACCAAAAATGAATTACTTTACAAGATTGATTAGAGAAATGAATGTAAAGTATGAGGATGATAACACACCTTTCCTTACAAGGGAAGAAACTGAACGTATAAGAGAAATGTTCAAAGGATTGTTGTTGTATATTATTCATGGATGTAATTTTCAGGGAAATATCAACACAAGATATTGTATAAATAAAATAATGGATTATCTTGAAATTAAACCTGAACTTAGGATAAAATATAGAGTTTCTAAAAAAGCCAATAATAAATTAAATAACCTGTTTTTCAAATATATAAATGAATGATTTTTTACCTATTTGGGAAAATAAGATAAAATTTAACAACCATAAAAATCTCCCAAATTCATTAAGATGTCTCATAGTTGGTTCAAGTGGATGTGGAAAAACCTGCTTACTTTTAAAAATGCTCCTCACTCCCAACTTTTTAGATTATGATAATTTAATAATTTTCACAAAGTCGAGTTTTCAACCAGAGTATCAACTACTCTCACAAGGTTTTAATGCTGGTCTTCAAAAGAAGATATAATAGGTTTATTTAAACGTCAAAAAAACCTAAATGATTATAACATTGAAGATATAATTCAACTATTTTGTGATACACAGAGATGTAAAAAGAAATCAAATCTTATAACTTGTATTCTTAGTGATAATACGGATGATATACCGTCTCCCCAAGATTTGGATAAATCAAAAAAGAACCTCGTTATCTTTGATGATTGTGTTAATGAGAGAAACCAAACGGTAATGGACAGCTACTACACAAGAGGGAGACATTCTTCTTGTAATTGTATTTATCTTAGTCAATCGTACTTTCAACTTCCTCGTCGTTCCATCAGAAACAATGCTAATACTTTTATTTTATTCAAGTTAAATTCAATAGATATCAATAATTTTTGGAGAGATAATTGTTCTACATTATGTAGTAAAAAGAAATTTGAGGATTATATGAAGCACACGACTGAAAAATATAAATATATTGTTGTGAAACAAGATGAGATATTAAGGGATATATTTTTTGTTTTATAAACAATTACATATATAAATGACAACTATTATTATAAATCTTGTGGGTAAATCTGCTTCTGGAAAAAACTTTCATAAATCAAGGTTCTTGTGTAGTACAAATGAGAATATTGTAAATTTACTTAAAAAACACCCCGTGATACGCATTGTATCAACAACAACTAGAGCAATAAGACCTGGAGAAGTAAAAGGTGAAGATTATCACTATATTTCAGTGGAGGAACATATGCGATTGAGGAATGAAGGACAAATATTTGAGGAGGTTTCTCTTGGTACAACAAAATATTCACATTGTAAGAGTGAGTTAAAGAAACTAAAATCTGGTGGTGTTGGGATATTAGAAACTAATCCAGAAGGAACGAGACAAATTATTAAATATCTGAGCGGAGTGAAGATTTTATCATTCGGTTTTGATGTTGATGAAGAAACTCAACACAAACGTATGAAAAGCAGAGATGCAAGGATTAGTGAAGAAGAAATTACAACTCGCATTAATGTTAATAAAGAATTTGATGAAATATTTAAAGAAAAGGATTTATTTGAACACATCTACTTGAATGATGAAGAAAAGGAAAATTTCCCTGTTGATCTTTACAATTCATTAAATGATATTTTACAATAAATAAATGGATACAAAAGAAAGAGCAAGAAGATTTAAGGAACATCAAGAGTTGGTTTCAAAAGTTGTAAAACAACAGGAAGACATAAAGAAGAAACGCAGACAGAAACTAACGGGCGAAGAAGCATTTGAAAAAAACAAGAGAAATTTTTTAAACCACTTTTAAAAACTTCCCAAGAAAAAATGAAAGATGTTTCCACAGTTCCCACAGTAGAATATACTCCTAGAAAGCTTCAAATGTTAAAAGATTTCAGTCAAATGACGGAGGAAGAATTAGAGCATTTAGGAGAATTAGAATATGATGATGAAGGTTTATTTCAACAACTGGAAGAGATTAATCAACCCCCTGATTATATTGTGAATGCTGTTCAAAACAATGAATATTCAGCGGATTCAAAAACCAAAGCAGGACTCATTCCAACAGAACAACCAGCAATATTTCATCTTGTTCAAGAAAAGGTATTGATATTTAATGATGAATTAAGGTTCTTAAGTTCTGCTCAACCCCTGTTAAACTAACTCCGAGATTAATGTTTCTTCTCACAAAAGATGGAAGACAAGGTTCAACTGTGAGGGATGAATCAAAGTATATTGATAAACCATTGGATATGGAAAATAATGATGATAGAGTATATATTGATTTGCTGAACACTCTAAATTATAAGGTTATTCTTTCTGGTAAAAGTAGGAAGAATGAGAAGGAGAAACACATTATTCAGGCTTTAAGTATCCTTGGTTCAGGTATTAGTTTTCTTCCAAATGACCCATCGCAATTAGTTAATAGACTGTTATTGTTGTTCGGCAGAAAGAAGGCTGGAAATAACAATTGTTTTAATGAAGCATCAGCCATTTTAGACCAGTTGATGAACATGAAAATAATTAATAAATCTCAATATAAAGACATTTTATCTCATATTAAATAAGATGAGAAGCACAATCCTGAGTTTTAATTTCACAACAAGCGACCACACATCTTCATTCCCATACCCACTACAACTTGACACAACAAAAGAATATGAGGCATCTTTATTGTCCATGGAGACTTATAATACCTTATTTAATATAACCGAGAAAAATGACAAGTTTAGTTATAATCCGGGAAGTGGATACAAAACGATAACAGTCTCACCCGGAGCATACGAGATTTCTCAAATATCTTCCGAAATTGCTCGTCTTATGAAAGAACAGGGTGATGAACCAAAAAATATTATTATAAACATTCAAAAACATACTTCAAAATCAACGATTAAAGTTAAAAATAACTACAAGGTTGATTTCACAATTGATAATTCATTTAGAGAGTTATTAGGTTTCTCCTCAAAAAGATTGAAACTAATGGGACGTTTTACAGTGATAATGTCATTCAAATATCCTCAGGAATAAATTCGGTGTTAATTCACTGTGATTTGATTGATGGTGCTTATAATGATGGATTAAAAACAAATACAATATTTTCATTCAGCGCATACTCAACCCCAATTGGTTATAAATTCAATATGGAGCCTAAAAATTTGGTTTATCTACCTGTGTCAGGAAAAACCATACACAGAGTAAATTTTAGGATAACCGACCAAGATAATCGTGTGATCTCTTTTAATGGAGAAGTTATATCCATCAGAATTCACCTACGTGAAGTTTTTCAATAAATAAATACGATGGTTATTGTGAGGAAGCACGAGTTGGGAAAATATAAAATAATTACAGGGGATGGGATGTTCCTTTCCCCGTACTACAAGGGTGAAGGTATGTATCTTGGTAGAGGATACTATAAACCTAAGAGACAAAGGGGTGTTGGACATCAATTTAGAGGAGATGGGATAATTGATACTCTCATGGGTATTGGTTCAACTATTCTTAAACATAAAGACCTAATTGGTTCAACTGCTTCTGCTGTGGGAAATGTAGCAGGTGCTGTAAAGAGTATAAAAGATGCTCAGAAAGAATCTCATAAATTACAAGCAATAAAAGAAATTAAGAAAGGTAAAACTCAGTTGTCCCCCAAGAACGACAGAAAATAATTCAAATACTTGGATCAGGGTTTCAAAAGTTTTAACATCTTTTTTCCTAAATAAATACAAGTATGGAAGCAATTGATAGTATCTATGATTTGGATGATACTATTATTATCTCAAACTCCACTAAAAAAGAAGATTACTTCAAGGTAAATGCAATAACTGGAACAGACTGGAATACAAATGGTACAAAAAGTTTTGAAATAAATAATCAACAAACCTATTTGAATCTCTCCGAAAGTTTCTTGTTGTGTAAATTTAAATTCACTAAGGCTGGGAATAACACAAACGCTACACTTGTAAATGATTTCTTCTGGAAAATGTTTGATAGTGTGCGATTGTATATTGGAACACAAGAAGTTGAAGCGGTTGATTATGTCTCTGCTGTATCTGAAATGATGAAATTTACACTCTATACATTCAGTGATAGAATGGGAAAGGGGTCTGTCGAAGGTTTTATTCCTGATATGTCAACGGGAACAAACACAGACCCTGGATATATTCAAAGGAAAGGAATGTATAATGATGATACAAAAGCAGAAAATAGTTTTACTGTGGCAGTTCCTCTTAAAGGTATATTTGGATTTTGTGATTATGATAAAGTTCTGTATGGTCTTAAAATTAGATTTCAACTACAAAGGAACGATAATGAAAATAGATTGCTTTTTGGTGTTGGTAATGCTTTTGGTGATCAGAATAAATTTGTAATTGAGGAGATGAGTTGGTATATCAGTGAATATACTCCTAATCTTAAAACAGAAGAGATGTTGAATCGAAGACTTAACTCAAAGAAACCACTCAGTGTATCATACCTCAAAAGAAGATGTCAACACGTTAAACTCAATCAAACTACTTACACGTGGAATTTGGGTGTTCTGGAAGGAAAGCCACGATATCTGTGGATGATTTTTAAAAAGCCAGATGGTGATACTGCGACTGATAAGAATAATGCATTGAGTGATAATGCTAAGGTGAAACAACTTCGCGTTTCTCTAGATGGAACATTTTATCCACGAGATAGATTGGAAATTAATTGGGAAAAAAATGATTTTGCTGAAGCATACAAGTCTTACCAAAAGGTGTGTGAAAGTAATGGAAATAAAGAACCTATTTTGGATATGACAGCATTTAAAAGTTTGTATACAATCTATACGTTTGACCTGAGCGCTCAAAAAGAAACTATAAAGTCTAATCGAGTGGATACTTCCCTATACATTGAAAGAGGAGAGAGTGAAGAAGTTGATACATATTGTTTGCTTTTGGAAGAAACAGAATTGCAGATTAATACAGATAATGGTGTGATGATTAGTCTCACATAATTTTTTGTTAAATAAATGAGTGGCAAAGTACCAACTGGGGTATATGTTAATCAAATCAATCTTCATAAACTATCATCTTGTGTTCAAAATCAAAAGCCTTGTACGATTAACGTTAATACAATTCAGAGAAAAGGAGCAGTAAGAATTGATGTTTTGCTCACAAGAGAACAGGTTAAAATCTTGAATGACACTGGCTCACTTAAAATTAAAATGACAAAACCAATGTTGAAAAAATATTCAATAAGAGAGACGAGTGGAGGATTTCTCCCATTTCTAATTCCTTTATTTGCTGGTTTAAGTGCGGTTGGAGCATTGACGGGTGGTATTTCAACAGCGGTCAAAACTGCCAACGAAAGGAAGGCTCAACTCCAGGCTCAAAAAGAATTGGAAAGACATAACAAAGAGTTGGAGAAACAAATTAGTGGAAGTGGTGTAATTGTAGATTTTGCTGAAAAACTTGAAGGTCTGCCTGATAAAGCGAGATTGTTAGTTGGAGATATGCTTTCTTCTATAGCACAAGCAGGTGTAAAATTAACGAAAAGAGGTAATGGATTATATCTTTCTAATAAATAAATGAGCATTGATGAGTGGTTCAAAGAATTTGGAAAGAATACAACATCAAATTTACAACTTGCCAAATATTGTAAGAAATTACAAATTCATAATGTGGTTATTTGTATGAGAGATGAATTAACAAATGTGTCGAAACATACAAAGAATATTATTATGAACTTAGAAGATAATGATGGGAACGGTTCTCATTGGGTTTGTATTTTTAATAGTCAAGACAAATATTATTTTGATAGTTTTGGTCTTCCACCACCTGTTGAAGTCATAAAATTCTTACAGAATGGTGTTTATCAAACATTTCAAGTCCAAGAATTAAATTCCAAGTGTTGTGGTCAATTATGTCTATATGTGTTATTTCAACTCAACAAAAATAAAAAATTTTATGATATTATTTTTAATCTAATATAAATGACTTATGTTGGTAAAGATGGTTCTATCTTTGGTGTATCTCAAGAACTGGATATTGATTTATCAAATTATTACACAAAGGCACAGGCTGAACGACATAAATATAATATAAACAAAAATATTAACATGAAAAATGCTTATAAATTAAAAAATTATCCAAGCCCGACTGACGCGAATGACTTGGTGAGATTAAGCGATTTATCACAATATATATACTTAAATAAAACGGCTGTGTATTCTAAAGATACAGAAGTGTTGATATTATCTCCAGGTCATACAGAATTCACAGTTCGAATTAAAATAAATTTTTATAAAGAAGGGCGTATCGTTTGTATGAGAATAGAACAATGGGGGTATGATATGAATGATTTAGGGTAAATTGGTCATTTAAAATTAACCTCGAAGACCTGGAACAATTAAATCAGTCTCGTAAGGAAGAATATTATCCACTTGGTATGGAGAATGAGTTTTGTGGGGCTACGATTAGTAAACAACAAATAAAAGAATTTAATAAGGGTAAATATAATAATGGTTTTGCCCTTGTTTATCTCATGAAAACAGAAAAAACAGGATTATATATAATAAGTAAGGAAATACAAAATGATTTAACTATGGGAAGATGGGGAGGTGTTTCGTGCCATAATATTATTCTAACATATATTTCTAATACATAAATGACAGCAAGAAGGCTTCAAGAAAATTATCATTTCTGTGTCCAAGCATACCTTCAAGAAAAGGGTATTCGGTATTTTAATAAATATGTTCTACAACATAAGAATGAGGTATTTTCAATAAAAGATTGGCATTATGCTGATGTTGATAAACCGACAACTTTAGATTTAATTAGAATGTTAAATAATGAAAAAATTATAAGGTTAAGAAAAGGTAAGGCTCTTTTAGAAATTCAAAAGAAATTTTATTGGTTTCCTGTTGTAAAAAAATTATTTTGGATACAGGAATAACAAGAAATCCTGATGAATATATGTATAATATTCTATGGGGTGTAAACTATTCAAGTATAGTAAGGGATGAGGAAGGAGTTGAAGAAGAGAGGGAAGAGGAGGAAAAGAAGAAGGAGGAGAGAGAGAAGGAGGAAAGAGAGAAGAGAGAGAGGGAGAATAGAGAGAGGGAGGAAAGAGAGAAGAGAGAGAGGGAGAAGAAAGAGAAGGAGGAAAAAGAGAAGAGAGAGAGGGAGGAGAGGGAGAGGGAGGAAAGAGAGAGAATGAATAAATATCAAAATATGGAAACCAGTGAGATTCAAAAAAGAATAGAGGTATTAAAGAAAATAACTTATCCCACCAGGAAGGAATACAAAGAATTAACAAGTCTATTTGCAATACTTTCAACAAAACTATTAGCATCGTCAAGCTATTCATTTTAATTCAAGTTTTTTCTTAAATAAATGGAGGAGAGAGTGAAGGCATTTCTAAGGATTCTTTATGTTTTAAAAATTAAGATTCAAATGTGCATGTTGGAAACTAAAAAGGTTTTTGCACTCTCCAGAAATTTTTCTCATAAATAAATGAGTTATTGTCTCAAATGTAAAAAGAAAACTAATACTAAAAATATTTCATATATTAAAAGTAAAAATAACAGGGTTATACAAAAAGGTATATGTTCGGTGTGTGGTTCAAAAAAAAATCAATTTACCTCCAAACACAAACTCGGAGGAGATATACAAAAGTTTTTATCAGGAAGTAAATTTACAACTACTGGAATACCAGGGGAATTACATCTTCCAGGGTATTCTTTCTGTGGTCCAGGCACAAACTTGGATAAAAGATTAGATGAGGCAGACAATCCTAAATCCTGGAGTAAACCAATCAATAGAGTTGATGAAGTGTGCATGAGACACGATATTGATTATGGGAATACCACAACGTTGGAAGAAAAGCATGAAGCCGATAGAGAAATGTTGTATAATTTGTCTCTGATACAAAATCCAACCTTGAGAGAAAAAGTTGATAGGTTCATCGTGAAGAAGATGATTAGTGCTAAATTGAAACTTGGACTTGGAAATTCAAAAAACTTATAGGCTCTAATGATGCCATTAAGACTGAAGAGCAATTAGCTGATGAATTACATAAACCAATATTCACAAAGTTTCAGAGAAGGAAAGTTTATTCCAAGGAAGTTGATTATATCTGGTCTGCTGATTTGATTGAACTCAATAATGATAAGGGGTACAAGTATGCTTTAACCGTTATTGATTTGAGGAGTAGATATGCGTGGGTTGTCCCTTTAAAAAACAAAACAGGTAATACTCTTATGTTAGCTTTTCAACAGATATTTAATAAAAGTAAGAGAAAACCTAAGAAATTGTGGACTGATGAGGGTAGAGAGTTTTATAACAAGACATTTATGAATTTTCTAAAAAATAACAGTATTACATTATACAGTACCTTTAATGAAGGGAAGGCAGTTGTTGTTGAACGTTTTAATCGTACCTTAAAAGAGAGACTATATAAAAAATTCACACAACTCGGTTCACAACAATGGTTATCTTTTATTCAGGATATTGTGGATAAGTATAATGACACGATTCACACGTCAACGAATATGAAGCCATCAGAAACATTTACAAAATTAAAATATGAAAAAGAGATTAATGTCAGAAAACCTAAGTTCAAAGTTGGTGACATCGTAAGAATATATAGGTGGAAATCTCATTTTGAAAAGGGTTTTACTGAACGATGGACGAAAGAACTTTTTAAAATTGTTGATGTAATAGATACAGTTCCTTGGACTTATAAAATATATGATTTGGAAGGGGAAGAGATTTTAGGTTCATTTTATTCACAGGAATTACAAAAGACAAAACTAAGCAGATAATACACCTTTGTGGACACTAGAGGGACAAGTCCGAGGTGTATAACAGTATATAATGTGTGTCAAGGGGGACGTTCTTAGATCTGTGAACCCCAAACACAGAATCCTCAACTGAATAGTCAAGGCTTAACTTTTGTTTGTTGATGTGTATGTGTGTGTGTGTCCCAACCCTCACATTCAAAATCTCAACCCCAACCCTCACATTCAAAATCTCAACCCCAACTCAATCCTCGCCCAACACAATGTCTTTTTCAAAATGAGATTTCCACCTATATATATATATTTTTACGTTTTTTTTTTCTTCTTCCAATTCTGTCTTTTAAGGCTTTCAGGTTTGATGACGTAAAAAGGGGGAGTAAGCCTGCACTTTCTTCCTAGAACTTTCTTGATCTTGCTCCCATCAAGCACCATCCGACAAAGAACTACATCGATAGGTTTAGATCCCAAAGAGTGATAGCAACTCCAAAAGTCTCCAAAATATAAATAAATAAAATAATAATAATAATAAATAAATAAATAAATAAATAAAAGCCCCCCAAAAAGTTTCAAGTGTCCAACATAAACCCAACTTTCCAAGTCTTCAAGGTATAACTACATTCCCGTTGAGTTTCCAAGATATGTATCACATTGTGAGTTATCAATCCAGAACCCACATTTCAAGTATTCAAAGTAAAACCAACTTACAAAGTCTCTTAAGGATAACTCATTTACTGATTTTTTCAAAATTTGTGAGTCTCCAAGGTAGACCCCATATTTAGAACCATCTTGGCAGAACCCTTTTCCTGAGTCTCCAAGGTAGTTATTTAAACCATCAAGGCAGAACTCATTTACTGATTTTTTCAAAATTTGTGAGTCTCCAAGGTAGGCCCCATATTTAGAACCATCTTGGCAGAACCCTTTTCCTGAGTCTCCAAGGTAGTTATTTAAACCATCAAGGCAGAACTCATTTACTGATTTTTTCAAAATTTGTGAGTCTCCAAGGTAGGCCCCATATTTAGAACCATCTTGGCAGAACCCTTTTCCTGAGTCTCCAAGGTAGTTATTTAAACCATCAAGGCAGAACTCATTTACTGATTTTTTCAAAATTTGTGAGTCTCCAAGGTAGACCCCATATTTAGAACCATCTTGGCAGAACCCTTTTCCTGAGTCTCCAAGGTAGTTATTTAAACCATCAAGGCAGAACTCATTTACTAATTTTTTCAAAATTTGTGAGTCTCCAAGGTAGGCCCCATATTTAGAACCATCTTGGCAGAACCCTTTTCCTGAGTCTCCAAGGTAGTTATTTAAACCATCAAGGCAGAACTCATTTACTGATTTTTTCAAAATTTGTGAGTCTCCAAGGTAGGCCCCATATTTAGAACCATCTTGGCAGAACCCTTTTCCTGAGTCTCCAAGGTAGTTATTTAAACCATCAAGGCAGAACTCATTTCTTGATTTTTTCAAAATTTGTGAGTCGCCAAGGTAAAACTTGTATTCTGGCTCATCAAGGTATAACTTGTTCAGTGGGTATTGTCTTGATAACTCACAATGAGTACTATTGCTGTAAAACTCTTTTTCAGGATTTTGCTGGTCTCCAAGGTATAACTCTTTGGTTGGGTCATCAAGGACGAACTCGTTCTGTGGGTCTTGGTCGCTCATAAGGTCTTCAACCAAGCCAACAATTTCGCCCCAAGTTGTAGCAAAAGCAGTATTTTCATTTCGTATTTCAGACACAATTTCCTGTGAGAGAAAATAATAATGTATTAATTAAGTTATTTAATTATTAAATGAGTATGCTTCAATCAAAGTTTGAAAATAGGAAAATAAAAAATCTTACCTCAATAGATAAGAGGTTTGAATCCAGTTCATCAACTTGAAGGTTTAGTTCCATAGAAGACAGAGAGTTCGAGACAAGCACACAAAACACCATTGCCAGCAAAAACAAATGTTTAAAATGGAGCCTGGGTTTGAAGCTTTTATAGAGAAAGACTGGTGGGTGTGGTTTCCTTTGGAAATTCCCTGGGCAAGCCTAGGCAAGCCTTCATTGGGAAATTTTTCAAAACCATAACATCCTGTAATTTTCTAGTGATTTCTTTGTGAGTCAGAGATGAACTGGAAATGATGTAAGAGTGGGCGGAGCTTAGCAAAATGGGCGGGGCTTAGGAAAAGTGGGCGTGGCTTAGAAAAATACCTTATGAAAAGTGGGCGGAGCTTAGCAAAAGTGGGCGTGGCTTAGAAAAAAAACCTTATGAAAAGTGGGCGGAGCTTAGCAAAAGTGGGCGGGGCTTAGGAAAAGTGGGCGTGGCTTAGAAAAATACCTTATGAAAAGTGGGCGGAGCTTAGCAAAAGTGGGCGGGGCTTAGGAAAAGTGGGCGTGGCTTAGAAAAATACCTTATGAAAAGTGGGCGGAGCTTAGCAAAAGTGGGCGGGGCTTAGGAAAAATACCTTATGAAAAGTGGGCGGAGCTTATCAAAAGTGGGCGGGGCTTAGCAAAAGTGGGCGGGGCTTAAAGAAAAGTGGGCGGGGCTTATTGAATACCTTGTGGAATGTGGGCGGGGCTTAACAAAAGTGGGCGGGGCTTAAAGAAAAGTGGGCGGGGCTTAACAAAAATAACCTGTGGCTCAGGAGGTGGTCAAACAAGAGCATTAAGAGAAGTTTATCATTTCGTAATGGCACAAATGGGGTATCTTAAAAAATATAAAGATTCAAATGTTTTGTTTGTCAATATTTTAGATGGGGATTATTGTGCAAAGAAAATTAAACTATTGAAGGAATTTGAGAATGAACAAATCTTTATAGGTTCAATGAGTGAGCTGTTCAACCCCCAGGTGTTCAATTCAATGAGGTTCAACCTCCAGGTTAAAAGGGGAGACAAATAAATATACCTTGGGATAAAAAGGGGATTTATTTTTAGGGAAAAAAATATGAATCGCTGAAAATCCCCCATTCATTTACATGGGGAAAAGTGAGCCAGAATCAGTATTCTTACCCTACTCCCGCCCACACAAGCCCCGCCCACACAAGCTCCACCCACATAAACCCCTCCCACACAAGCTCCACCCACATAAACCCTGCCCACACAAGCCCCACCCACACACACCCCGCCCACACAAGCCCCACCGAAGCCCCGCCCACATAAACACCACCCACACAAGCCCCTCCCACACAAGCCCCACCCCTCATCCCCCCTGTGCGCCCCCACCTTTGATCCACCACCTCCCTCATCCCACCCCCACCCTTCCCCACACACACACATGGGGAGGGGAGGGGTGGGATGAGGGGTGATGGGTCATTGGGGGAGCGCACCTACCCCCCCCCACCCCTCCCTCCCTTTCCTTCATGTCTTAATCCTTTTTTTTTTAATTCAAAATCAAGTAATTGTAAACAAAACAAATATAATTAATCAAAATTGCAAATATTAAATATTCATTTGCGAGAATGTATAATCTTTCCCAGCAATCTTCTTCAGATGTCTTGTGATTTCGAAACTCAGACACCATATTCTGTTGTGAAACAAAAAGTGGATAATAATTAGGTTTTATAAAGATAATTACATGGTAATATGAGTAAGCCTGGTGTTGGTTCTAAGTTCAAACCTCGTTGACCACTGAATTAACACACCAGGAGGCCGACTCAGCCTGTCATCCTTCCAAGGCCAATAAAATGAATTGCAGTGTACTGGCAAAACCGCGTCCAAACTAATGATGCAACCAACATAAGACGACATTCCAAAGAGAGAGTGATATTAATAAAAGAATAAATAAACAATAATTCAGAAACATTTACCTCCAGAAAATCATGTGTTGTACCAGATTGCTTCAACAGCTGATGTTGTGTGATCGAGCTGAAAAAAAATAAAATAATAAGTCAAGGGTATAGATGGAGAGACAGACAGAGAGAGGTAGGTAGAAAGACAGACAGAGAGGGATACAAAGAGACAGACAGGGAGAGATAGAGAGAGACAGACAGGGAAAGAGACACACATACACACATACACACACATATACACACACAGACACACATATATATACACACACACACACACACACACACACACACACACACACACACACACACACACACACACACACACACACACACACACACACACACACACACACACACACACACATACACACACACACACGTGTCTCACCATTGGTTTAATTCATTCGAGATCAGAGGCCGTGATAAGACTTCGTACCAGTCATTATAAATGTTTTTCAATTCTCTTCTAAAATCATTGACCTCTTCAATAAGAGCATTCATTTGATGCACCTCATCTTGATATGTAAACTCCACTTCTTCCAAGGACCTGCCAGGAAAAAATATATATTTTCGCATTATCACGATTTAATTTATAATCAATTGCTTCATTGTTCAAAGAGGAAACCATACACAAACTTACCAACTTTGTAGTGAGCTGTTATCTTCATCGGAAGAGAGTGAGTCCATGTCTCAGTTTTTTTTTACCATTGGTACAAGATGGCAAAAAGATCAGAGGCCGTGATAAGATGTCGTGTCAGTCTTTAAAAATGTTTTTCAATTCTCTTCTAAGATGATTGACCTCTTCAATAAGAGCATTAATTTCATGCACCTCGTCATGATATGTAAACTGCTCTTCTTCCAAGGACCTGCCAAGAAAAAAAATATATATCAGAATTATCACTATTTAATTTATAATCAATTGCTTCATCGTTCAAAGAGGAACCAATACACAGGCTTACCAACTTTGTGTTGAGCTGTTTTGTTCGCGGAAGAAAGATCGCTCATGTCTCAGTTGTAAAATTGAAAATCCCGTCTGGCAGAAACTTTGTCTGGCGAATCACTTATAAAGCAACGATGAGGAGATTGCTTAATCATTGGGTGTGGCCACAGGAAATGACGCTTCGGGAGAGACAGCTTGGAAAATAACTGGGAGATATATTCTCAAATTGTATGAATCATTTTTAAAACATACTTAAAATACCCTAAAATGGTTTTGATTAAACATGTTTTCAGTTCGTGTTCTGAGATAAAATATAAACACGAGACCTTGTCTCACAGAATAGTTCCTGTTTTTTTTCACAGCATGACTGCCTAAAAACACTTCCTCATTTTCACAGCACGACCGTGTCAAAAAAACACTTCCTCATTTTCACGGCATGAACTGAAAACATTTGAAACAAAACTTTTTTTATGGCGTGGTTTATACACAAAAATGATTTTCAACTCGGGCGGTGGCCAGATGAGATCAATAAGAGAAGTTTATCATTTCGTAATAGCACAAAAGGGGTATCTTAAAAAATATAAAGATTCAAATGTTTTGTTTTTCAATATTTTAGATGGGGATTATT
This sequence comes from Eptatretus burgeri, assembly GCF_056783735.1. Classification (NCBI taxonomy): domain Eukaryota; kingdom Metazoa; phylum Chordata; class Myxini; order Myxiniformes; family Myxinidae; genus Eptatretus; species Eptatretus burgeri. The sequence continues at coordinate 18,784,544 of NC_140966.1, forward strand.
GTGCAAAGAAAATTAAACTATTGAATGAATTTGAGAATGAACAAATCTTTATAGGTTCAATGAGTGAGCTAAACAATATGCATCGGTTATTTGATAAAGTGTCCCGAGTCTTTGACGTTTCAGATATTTCTTTCGAATCACCTTTAACAAATCTTTATCTTATTGCATGGATTATTTGAAAAAAAAAGTATCCCCAGGTTAAAAGGGGAGACAAATAAATATACCTTGGGATAAAAATGGGGTTTATTTTTAGGGGAAAAAAATAGGAATCACTGAAAATCCCCCATTCATTTACATGGGGAAAAGTGAGCCAGAACCAGTATATTCACCCTACTGACACACACTTGTTCTGAGCTTTGTGGAAGGAACTGAAATTACACTCAGTTGGGTTTGCTTTCCATGAGACAAAGGCAAGTTGTTTCAGGACAACTGCCTCACCCCAAGCTTCAGTGAACCATGGGCGGGAGGAAGGGTAGGACACCTGAAGACGAGAGGGGATAAATCTGTGCATGAGGGAGAGGAAGTTTCTTTGAAAGAACAAAGACCTTTGAAAAGTCTTCCTGTCTTCTACTGTCTTCTCTCCGGCCTCCCCCCCAGGTCTGTCTGTGATCTGTCACCCCCCTTTATTTACTCAGGGCCCTCAAATCCACTTTTTCAAGTTTTTTTTTTTAAGTTACTTAAAAAAAACTTTTTAAAGTTAAAAAAATTGAAATGATGTTAAAACAAAACCTGACATGTACTTCAGGAAACCATGTTCACCAATTTATTTCTCTAAACAAGTGCTCACCTTGATTGCTTTAAGTTTTTGAAAAACAATTTATTTTCTCTGCTTACAAAGGATAGATTGAAAAGTGTTCACTGCCGTGCAGAGCCACATGATCAACCAGAATCATCTGACTCACATGCACCAGGAAACATTTTTACAAAGTTTGTTTTTGCAGATACATTCAAAGATAAGAATAAGGGCAGATTGTTTGTTAAAAGATATGTGTAATGATTTTACCTGAAACATTGTGGAATTATTTTGTTTTGCAAGCTTGGAATGGACAAAAACAAACCTTAATCCTTTGTATTATGTTCCTAAAAATATAACAGTTACCTGAGATTGGCTCGATGAAGGTGAAGTTTTGTAATTTATTATCACTACTCTTTCATGGCCTGACTACAGTACCACTTAAATGGCCTCAAATTGTCACACCTTCTTGTATGGTTCGCCAGGGAATGTTATTGCCCTAATTCTTTCACAAATCGGCAGATCAGGCCTGACGTTCAACTGAAAATGACAGGAATTTGGAATTTGGCCAGCATACCAGCAATACCGGAACTCTCCAACTCTTCAGGGATGATGACACAGTGGGATCATTCATGTCCACCAACAACCAGCGATGGCAGACAGATCCTTCAGTTTATCATTCTTCTGATGGATGGTGCACACAATGATGTGTTGTCCTGCATGCAAAACAAGTGAGTGACAGCTTATAGCTTGTTCAAATTTCAATCCCAGGTTAGACAGTTCAGAAGTGAGTCTGCATACATCTAGGCAATTCAACTATTCCTTTGGAAATGGTTAACCAAAAGAGCTTTTCTTCTCCATTGGCAGTAGCACTGAAAGTTTCTTTCAGGATTTCAAAATTATTGTAAAACCATTCCTTATAAGTTATAAAGCATGTACTACATTTGTCTGAGTTGACCATGTAGTAGCATTTTAACATTATACTGATTTCAACTTCTACTTATTTGACATACTTACATTTTTTTGTGAGTGTGTGTATGTAGTTTATGGAAAAAGAGTAACAGCAAACGGTCAGCATATGGTCATCAAAAATATCTGAAATAGTTTAAGTGGAGATGTAGAAGATACGTTTTCTGCAATTTTTAGGTTGTAATTTAAAGGGGAAAAAATGCAAACCTTTATTTCATAATCATTTTAGTTTGTGAAATGCAAAGCCGAGTCTTTTGAGCAATCTGAGTTATAACATTTTCGGAACACACTTTAAGAAAATACACAACACCAACAAAAACACACAACAACCATTTTCCCCTTTTCTCAGGGGGTTGAACAATGAATACATTCCTCTGCATTGGATCTATACATTGGGTTGGTCTCATGCAAACCCAAATATTCCATGTCTTTCTTCTTGACATTTTCAATCCATATCGTTTTTGGACTTCCTCTCAGCTTTCTTCCTTCGACCACGAGCTTTCTGCTTTCTTTGCAGCTTCACCTTATGACCTTCATTGCACATAACCACACAAAGTAAGTCTTCTCTTCCTTGGTTATTCTTCAACAGTATAGATTTTTAATCTCTTACTGATTTCTGATCTTGGTATTATTTATTTTCAGAGACAATATATTCCTCCATTGTATCAGTAATATCTTTGTTATTTGCAGTATTTTTATATCTTCGACCCGCAGTGCCCCGTTTTGCTTCTGCACATCAATACCGGTCTGAAACAGGTTTATTGCGCTCTAACTTTTACAGATAATGAAAGGTTTTTGTGCTTCATTAATACACCTAGTTATCTCCATTTTTTTCCAGGCTGACTATGTTCTTGATCTAGCACCTAATTCTGCTACTCCTGAAGCATCTATAATGTCTCCAAGGCAACAGAAACTTTTTACTTTTAATAAATTTAATGCTGAGCTCAGGAATATATATTTTTGCCCTTCATCCTTTTCTTGAAACTCGAAGATTTGCCTGTCAAAATGATGGGCGACCCTTCTGTATATTCACATTATCAGCTTTGAAAACTCGGGCTAAAACTGCAATTATGTAACGAAACAATAAATTACAAAAATTGCTCATTCCTTTAATTGGGCGGCGTGGCAACAGTTGCCTTTATCACTTCTAAAATAGCAAAAAAACAGAGCACAAAATGCCGTTAAAATGAGTTTTTATTAAAGACTTCAATTATTAGCACAAGTCCTCAACCTACCCCTCCCAACACAAAGGCCTTAATCTCCTCCCCACTCCAAGTCTTCAAACCCCCTTGATACTCCCCACCAACAGTCCTCAACCAATAAATGTCCCAGATTAAGGAAATTATATCAATGGCTTTGAGAAAATGGCAGAACTAAGTGAAAGAAGAAAGTGCAGGGTTAGTCTGTTAAGAAAGTCTGTACTTTCCTCTGTGTGCCGGTGCAGGTGAAACAGAACAGTCCGAACAACTCTACACACAAGGGCCAAACCTCATGTGCAGAGTAATTCCTGGGCATGTCTGCACAAACTTCAACCCCTCAGTCCCTAAAAGACTGTACAAGCATGTTGTGGAAATATTATTTGACAAGACAATGTAACACTCACATATGATCAGACAATCCCATCTGGCATGAATATTAATGAAGGAATCCTGGCCAAATGAGCAGATAAAAACAGAGGTACAAATAAAGGACGGCATTGCTAAAATAAGGAAGTACAAGTTCCCAATGAATGGGGTCTTAATTATTTCGAAAGAGCTAGAGCAGTCAAGCAGTCTGCTGAACCCCATTCATCAAATCTGAACAAGATAAGACACTCATGCTCGGCTACTATCTAAGACACTAAGTCTTACTACTAAGACACTCATGCTCAAACTATCCAATCCACTTCTCTTGACATCCACTGACAGAGATGCAATCCCTGGAAATCCTTTGCCAAACCATCTCCCATAACCTTTCAGGGGATGATCATAACACCAAACTAGTATCAATGGCTAGTTACCCTCTAGCTGGGTGTCTTTTTTAGCAGAGATAAGGCATTCCTGAGCCACAAATACCCTATCATAATCTACTAGGCTTTCATATGAAGTTTTATAGGGTATGGCTGTCCACTCTGTGCTTGTTTTCCTGCTCGAAACCTTTCTCCTCCTGAGATGGTCACAAATAAGGCTTCTGCACTATTGCAAGACCTCACTTGATCAATAAATCGAATGTTAAAAAACAATGGATCAGGATACTAGCTTTGAGGAGGAGAAATGAGACTTGGCGTGCTACCATAATGCAACGAGAATGTATGCACAATAGTATCGGGGGAAAAATAAATAAATAAAACTCCTCCAGATGTTTACCCTTTGTGTTGCATTAAAGCTGCAGGAATGATACTATACCTTGCATGGTGTGGAGATACACCCACAACAAAATATTACGATAGCCATAGTGCACTATAACCTTACAGCAGTCTTCTCACACCAAATAATGTGCAGTCTGAAGTGTAAACAGCATTGCTGATGCATTGCTTTTTGCACTTGAGGTTTGGCTGCAGATGGAATGAGATTGTCAAAAGTCAGTAGATGGTAAAAAGCTTCATAGCATTGCTGCAATATCAATGTAGATGCTTCTGGACTCGCAGATAAGTCCTTCTTGCACACTGTTACAAGCTCGTGCGAAGAAGGTCGTATTGCATGCTGGTGTATTATATTGTACTTATGGCATTATTTGTGCTTGTTATGCTTAAATCCTCATTGATTAATTGCACAAAAGTCTTGGAGCAAAAATGGAAGGGAAATTGTGATTCACCGTTGGAATGAAATGAATAACTTGGTGGAATTTGATGACATTGTGCTTGTGTACCAAGGCTTGACTGATTTCAACTAAAATTCAAACACAGAGGTGAATTCGGTAAAATAAATGAAAGATTTTGAGAGATAAAGAGGGAATATATAAAAGGTACAGTGAGTAGTGGGCTTTCTTTCCTGCTATTTCTGCTTTGAATGAGTCATATACGTACATTCCGCAATGATATGTGCCTCAAGTGCTGCCCATTGTAAGACTCCTGCTTTGTCTGATACACTGCCCAGGAAAGCTGGTCTAAGCACTTCCTGCCTAGTCACCTTTGACATTTCTGCCTCCTTGATGAGCTTTTGAGGAGACACTATGACTCCAAATGCTGTTCAACTCATGTTTGTGTTGCTCAGCTGTGTTAGACATTATGTGGGTATTTGCTTATCTTCCATATGAGGCAAAGAGTTGGTGGCATTCATGGATAAAGACTCTGTGCTGCACTTCAAGGTATGTGATTATCGCTTGCTTATTGGTCTTATTACTGATTAGCTCCACCTGTGATTTGAGGATAAGTGAGTGTAAAAGCAATTTATGCAAATTAGAACCTCTCACTTTCACTCTCATTCCTCTGCTCCCGAAAAGCTGAACTGCACGACATTAAAGTCCACTTTCTCTCAATATTATAGACACTGCAGTCCTCACACATTGTCCAAGCCTTCAGGCTGTTTGAAGTAAGAATGTAGCAAAATGGGAAGTGTAGTCTCAAATAATTTTCAGTGAATGGTATTTTATATGTGACAAGCAGAGGTATCCAGAATTGCACGGTGCTGCACTAATCCTAATGGCATTTTGAAGAAATAATTTTTTTTGTGGGGACCTAAAACACTTCTCTTTATCCACTAAGGAATGGGGTTGGAGATTGTTTAATATTACCTTTCAAATAGATATAAAGGTTTAGGCAAGAGAGAGCAATGAAAAAAATTAATTCCCCAAAAATCCAACTTAAATTTTTTTTGCCTAAACACTCTGTGACAGTGATGAACTTGTGATGATGAACCTCTAAAAGTTTGACAAAGATCCGTTTGGCCATCTCTGAGAAAAACGGTGACACAGTCAGTCAGTCCGACAGACAGACAGACATCTCTCTTATAGTGTAAGATAATGGAACAATGTTGTTCTGCAACTTTTGGTAAAAGATAGACTTTGATGATTAAGTGGTGCATGAATCGAGGTGCTTATTGGACCTTCCCACAATTGTGATGTGGGATTATGTATTTGACCCCCAACTGGGCTTCAACCCAGATTTATTGGGTGCTGTTAGTCTGTCCTTCTGTCCAGGGCAAGAGTGTCCAACCTTTTTTTTTTTTTCGTAAGGGGTCACATTGCAATTTTTCTCCCACATCGAGGGCCAGTGAGCAAATTTCGGAAAGACAAAGCACCGGAGTCTCAATTTTTTTTGTTTTTTTACTATTTATCAAAACAACAACAAAATGTGCATTTTTAGAAACAAATCTCAAATGAGAAGACTAATTTATTTGCTTACTTTCTCATCACTATATTAAACTGTTTTAGAGAGACATCTGGCATTGTTTTTGCTTGCACAAGTATTCAAAGTCTGCCCGCACACTTGATGTAGCGATGCGGAGTATTCCGGATAAACGTCCGTCTGTCAGGATTTATCTTGATCTCGTTTTAACATTTTTAATTCTTGAGAAAAGTGTTTTTCAGCAATATATGTTACCAAACAGGGCAATGAATTGAAGAGCATTGTTTTGAGAGATTAGGATACGATGCTGAAGGAACATATTGGCTCTAAAATGTCAAAGCCATGCTCTACAAAAGCTCTCTTCATGTCACTGTCATTTGGGATCTCAATTTGTTCCAGTTGGAACATGTCATGAGCATCAGTGACATCAGTTCCAAATGGATCTGTAAACAGCTTTAGTTTGTCACAGTGTTCTCTGAAATCCACAAATCTTCTTTGGAAATTGTCTCAGGCTGCCGATCAGTGCAGAATAATTTTCATGGTTTCCTGTCTCAGCATTCCTTGTTGATAGTGTTGTGAAATGGACAACTTTCTTCATCATCAACTGTTGAACTTTAACTAATGAATGAATGTTTGAGCATGCTCATACAATTTACTTACAAATTGATCCTTTCCTTCTAGTTCCACATTCCAGTCTGCAAGCTACTTGATGTCAACTAGGTATGTCAAGTCATTCAACTACTCATTATCGTCCATAAAGCTTACATCTTTCCCGTTATTCGTCATGAAGGTTTTTATTACTTCAGCCAGTGACCAGCATCTGTCTGGTGTGTCCACCCTGCTGAGCCAATGAACATGGCTGAAGTAAACGACATCATGATAGTCTGATTCTACCTCTAAGAAAGGCTTTGAACTGTCTGTGATTGAGCCCCATCGACCTTATGAAATTGACTATATAAACAACCTTTTCCATCACACGTTTCATCTCCAGAGTCTTTGGGCACAGCTGTTCTTGGTGAAGGGATGATGCGGTGATGCGTGATGACTTCATGAGTCACCGATTTGAACATTAGACAAACGAATCCATTGTGCTTGCCTGTCATCGCAGGGGCTCCATCAGTTGTAAGACCACAAAGTTTGTTTTCTGGAAGATTTAATTTCACCATGACACGTTTTAGTTAATCTAAAATGTCTTGTCCCATTGTTGTATTTTTCATTGGACAAAGGTTGAGCAGTTCCTCAACAACTTCAAAAGTTTTGGTGACTCCTTGAACAAAGATTTCCATTTGAGCTTTATCACTCACATCTGTACTTTCATGGAGCACTAAACTGTAAAACTGAAAGCCATCGACTCTTTTGATCAGATAATTTTGAATGTTCAATGCTAAGACATCTACTCTTCTGGAAACGGTCTGATGTGAAAGGCTGAACTTCTCTCCCATCAACTTTTTGTCAGGACATACCACGAATGTAAATATGCCCAAGCAGTCTTTCACAAATTCCCCATCAGAAAATGGTTTCCCTCTCTCGGCCATTGCTTCTGGCCAAGCTGCAAATCAGAGTTCTGAGGCAGCAAACAAAATAAATAAAAAAAACTGATCTTGTTTGCTGCCTCAGAACTCTGCTTTTCAGCTTTGAAGAAAGATTGTTGCCCGATCACATTTTGTTTCGGTGAGTTAACGAGATCGGTTCTCACCTGGCCTGTGAGACTGTCAAATTTGCTTGGTGTTTCGTAGAATAATGCCGCTTGACATATCAGACACAATTTGGCTCCGTTGCGTTCGATAACAAAAGAATCGTTGGTCCAACATCCTTTGAAAACTCAATATTCGGTATCAATTCTCCTTTTCTTGTTTGTAATCATGGGAGCCATCATCTTTGTTTTTAGAAGTATTCTGGGTGACCACAGCTACAGAGAGTCAGTGGTAGTTATAAAAGGGGAGACAATGAGGAAATGAACCTTCACGAGCTGCAGTGTTTTTTTTTTAATCAGGAGGTGCGTCCTTCATGTGCTTCACGACCAGCCAGCTCGATTATGGAGCAAATACGATGACACGTGCAACGACCGAATACCTAAATAAAAGGACTGCATGTCATAGCTCATGATGCGATGCCTTGCCCTCTTTGTGCTTTCCTGTTTGCGCTTGAGAAACCAAAGCGTTAGACTTGGATTTTGATTTAGTTTTTGGACTTTTATTTTTAATTTTTTTATACATCATCAAGGCTCGTGGAAGAACGAGTAAAAAAAAATGCAGGTTGGTGGGCCCGATATAAACCATTGGTGGGCCGGACTCTGGCCCGCACACCATTTGTTGGAGAACCCAGGTCCAGAGCCTCTACTCAAAAATAACTGGAAGCATTTCTTTCACACTCAGCAAGTGTGTGCAATAATATCTGGGCATGAGGCACGTCAAATAATTTTGGGATCGGAGCCAATTTGGATTTTTTTGGCAAGTATTATTATTATTTTTTTTTTAAGGGAGAGAATGAGACAGGATTGTATCTGCTTTCGGGAACCATTATTTAGTTAAATGCACAACCATATCACTGCCAACACAAAACCTTGTATTATTTATATATTTTTATCCATTTTTTAAAATATGCCTTTTTTAAAATATTTTACCAGCCTCAGTGACATCATGGTTTGAGTGTCAGCTCTGAGTCTGTAAGGTTGGTGGTTTTAACCCCTGCTGAGTCATACGAAAGATTTAAAAATCCTTTCTGATCCTTGCCTTTAAAAAGGATAGAGCACGGACAATCAACCATGCTTTGCAGCATTGGTAAGAGCAGTGCAGGCTTTGATGGGCCTACTTAATGTCATCATGCATCAAAGTTCCTTGTATACTTTACTAACTTTATCAACACCACCTTACCAACACACAACTTTGAACTATGTATATTTTTCTATTAAGAGCTCCATTTATGGACTGTATAGTCCTCATTGAGGCCAGACCTGAAATGAAACCACAGAACTGAAGAGATAGAGAAATGAAGAGAAGGAAAAATAATCTAAAAGTTTTTGAGGAACTGGAAAACCTGCCTTTTTAAAAGGGACAGGTTATAACTGTTATGAAACACATGAGAAGGAAAATGATTCCAGAGTTCAGTGGTGAAGGGAAAGAAACAAACATCACATCGGTCCATCCTTGAGTTGCCAATGGCCACACAATAAGCATGCAGCGTAGTAGTGGCTTGAAAAGTATTTAGTGGCCTAGCTAATGGCGGATGTATCTGAGCAGCCAGTTCTCAGAAGTAGAAACCGAAGTAATATACTGTTACGGCTGTGGAAATTCGCTGAACATCATAAAGGTCCTTAGTTCAGTTAGATCGATAAGTCTGTGTTCAGTTAGATTTCCCCACCGTTGTTTAATGGGATTTTATCCGTGTGGACAGGGCTGTGATCTTTGAGATAGCCGTTTTTCTTTCACTATCATTATTTTGGACCACCACCACCAACAAAGCTCTCAAACAATCGCTTCAGACCCACCGTCCTTCCACCACCACAACCACACACGCCTCTCAACAAACCACGCCAACTGATCACCTTAACCACAACCCTCATAACCACACCACCACGTTTCCACCTCAGCACACAGTTGCTAGAGGCCTGGCCTTCGTCGAGGGAAAGCAGGTGGCCCCCGTCCCCCCTCCCCTGGACGAATGGAGTCACCATGGTGAATTCCACCCGGCGTGTGGAAGAAGACAACCACAGTGGGGAGGGAGCGCCCTCAATTTGGCGGGAAAACGCTTCGATCGGGAAGGTTCCCGCATGATCTGGAAGATTCCCGCATGTTCTGGAAGGAGGGCGGGGCACGAGCAGAGGGGCGGAGCGTGGCTAATAAAAAGGGTGCACGGAGCGTTCGTTCTCTCTCTCGGGCGTTCGTTCTCTCTCTCGGGCGTTTGTTCTCTCTCTCGGGCGTTCATTCTCTCTCTCGGTGGTTGCTGGAGTTGTCGCGGCCACTGGACGCCACGGAAGGACCTGGGCTGCTTCTGCCGGAGCTGGGTGAAGATCGGGGCTCGTGTCCGAGTGGGGAGCTGGGAGCAGCCAGTTGGTGGAGGTCCAGGCGTCGCGAAAGGGACGCGGGCGGGAAGCGCAGCCCTGCTGTGTCGCGCGAACCTGCGCGTTCATGTGGGGAGTCGGCGAGAGCTCACCTGCCATGTGGAAGCCCCGAGCGCAACCGCGGCTACGCTAGCTGCCGTGGGGACAGAACGTCGTGACTCTCCCCGTCAAGGCACCGCGAGGGTGCAGGTAACCTGCAACGGTCTCGTGGGGCCCTTTCGGTCACCAAGGCCCCACGTTATAAAGGCCCACGGGCCCAGTCTGACACTATTGCCTTTGATGGGGTCTTTTCCTTTTCTTTTGAATGAATGATGTGGCGCCGAGGCCCGACAAGTAGAACTGTGTAAGTGACTGTACATAATAACCATAGACGGTTGTAGTGCTTCACCTTGCCCGTGTCGTTGTCCCCGTCCCGCAATCTTCGTAAAACAACTGCATGCGTGTTTTGCTTTTGTTGACTGTATAAGTGTTTTTCATTGCTTACCTGCATGACTGCATGATTGTTTATATATGTGTGTAGAAATAAATGTACTTGTGTGAATGTTACCCCATTCGTCGTGTCGTTTTCTCCTTATTGAACAGCCATCTTGCATCGCGGAATGTTAGTTGGGTTTTAAAGACCCGATAAATAGAATCGGGTCCTGCGAAGTCTGGCGATAATACCCGCTCGGTTATCTCAGAACAGAACGGACCACTTGAGCGGTTTGTGTCCAAGCAGGCCTCCGCCGAGGTACGGTCCCTCGGTCGGTTACCCGCGCGGGTACTTAGGTATATCGATATTTGGCGATTGACCCTATTTCACGCGGGTAGAATACGGACTGGGCTGTGGTGGGATTAAGAACCCACCCGTGACTGGTTTCCGGCATTGTTCTGGAAAGTCATGACTGAATTGCTCGTTCGGTGGGCGAACCGGCCGCTATTAGTTGACGCGGCCACTCCCACACCGGACGGGCGTAAATTCGTAACACTACATCTACTGTATATGTATAAATCTCTCTCTCTCTCTCTCTCTCTCTCTCTCTCTCTCTCTCTCTCTCTCTCTCTCTCTCTCTCTCTCTCTCTCTCTCTCTCTCTCTCTCTCTCTCTCTCTCTCTCTCTCTCTCTCTCTCTCTCTCTCTCTCTCTCTCTCTCTCTCTCTCTCTCTCTCTCTCTCTCTCTTTCTCTCACAGACACATATTTTGGGGTACAAATATAACTTTGCGTGTGGGATAACAGGCTATGGGGGAATAAATTCTCCTTGTAAATGTGTACCATGTTGTGCCACCTGGTGGTGGTGGCAGAAGGTATTACAATTTCCTTTTTTACTTGGGCATAGCTGAGGTTAAAGCACTCTTCACATGGGAAAAATTGTTAGAAAAAATAAATAAATAAATAAATAAATAAATGGAGGGGCCTGTCAAAGCCTGTCATTGTATGTGAAACATTTCTATTGAGAAGGGACATCATATCAGGATGAACTTGAGGGAAAGGGGGGAGCGGGACATGGGGACGGGGATTTAAGCACTCTATGCACAGGCAAATCAGTCTTCTTTTCTTCCCTTCTCACCCAAAATGGAGGGGCCTGCCAAAGTGGGAAAATAATAACCAGAGTGAGGGAAACATCATGTGAGGGAAACATTTCTAACAGAAGGGACATGCGGCTGGAGTGACGGGGTGGGAGAGGAGATGGGTGAAGGGGATGGGTTGTGGTGAATGGGTGGTCGGAGTGGGGTTGGGAAGCGCCAATGTCTGTCTTTTGATTGAACCTGTCAGTGCAGGGTTGGGCAGGATTGGAATCAAAATGAGAAAGCGACTGTCGTTATTGTGATTTCTTTCCTCCATCCTCCTCAACTCTTTCTATTTTTTTTTGTGTACCAAGTTGAGGCTCATGTAAGAGCTCATACACAGAAACATATAACAAGTCAGGAGACAAGAGGGCTGGTAGAGGGGAGCACAAAATAGTGGGGAACAAAGACAATAGGATATCTGGGGAAGGGAGAGGGATGGGGTGGGGTGGACACTAGAAGGACTTTCAGGAAGGAAAGCAGGGAATTTGAAGGTGGGTTTGGGGTGGATTGATAGGGGTAGAAAAGATCATCGTTTTGGGTGGAGGAAGATATGAGATGGTGGTGAACAGCTTCTTTGAAGGTTTGGAGGGAGGAGTTGGAATGAAGAGAGTGTTGGAGTTTGCTCCAGAGGTGGGAAAAAGAGGAATGAAAGAGTGAAGGTGAGCAGTGATTCTTGATTTTGGCAATTTCACCAGAAGGGGGTTGTTGGCAGACCTTAAGCACCCTGAGGAAATATAGGGGGGACAGATCACAGACAGAACAAGGGGGGGGGAGCAAAGCTGGAGAGGAGATAGTAATAGAGAGAAACCTGCCTCTGGTGAGAGAGTGAGAGACCCAAGTAATCAGCTTCATTGTGGGAGATATCAATGATCCTAAAAACCTTGGTTTCCACAGCATGAAGCCGAGAAAGGTGAGAGGCAGGAGCACCAGCCCAGAGGGGAGAGTAGTACTCCATCACGCTGCAGATGAAAGCTTTGTAAGTGGACCGGAGCTCATGTATGCCAAGGAAGAACTTTGCACAATGTAGGATGCCCAGTCGTCGAGTGGCTTTGGAAGCTCGAGTGGCATCAAGAAGACCATTCTTGATGGTGTTGAACTGTAGCCCGACATTAGCCATTACTTGCACCAAGTTGGTGAACCTGTTGGTTTGATTTTGGTTTTGCCTCTCTCTCTCTCTCTCTTGCATCCAATAAAGGTAACACGGTGGAATTCTGATTTATCGAAGGTGCTATTAGCAGAGACAAGATCATGTTGTTGTACAAAATCGCAAAACATGTCTGTTTGCAATATCATGTGCACATGTGTGGAGGAATGGTGTTCATATGGATTTTCTTCGAACCAAATTCAGATCTCTGAGAACAAGGGTCGTGTCTCTCTTAGGCACCCTCTAAATTTGACCCAATGGAAAGTCTAAGAAATCCACAGAGTCTTCCAGATAAGTTGCAGTTGGTCCATATAGGCAAAACAGATGTGCATTTCTTTTTGTGAGCTTGTGTCAACACGAGGAACATGATGTCACAATGTCTGACGTATCACATGTTGGCATGGACGAGAGTTAACCATGGCTCCGACACTACCGTGCCTGCAGCGGTTAGCAGAGGTGTCAAGTGGGATCCATCCTTCACCAAGCTCTTATTGTTGTAGACCTTCTATTATAGCAATGTACAGTTCTTCAACCATGATGAGGCGTGGAGTCAGATTGTTGGCCAGACGTGTGGTCATTCTACATCTCCAGTGCACTTCAGTGTGCAGCAGTTGAGCCTACCAATGTGTTCTGTATCTGGTAAAGCTGGAGCTCAAAGAGCCTTGAGGTCACCGGCACCACCTAGAGGATCCTGTTTGGACAAATTGCATTCACATTTCTCACATCGTTGGCCTTTACCCCTTTACTCATCCTCCCTGGTTCCTCTCCCATCTCCGTTCCTTCCATCTTCAAAAGCTTCTACCTCTGCACTTCATCCAGCTGAATTTGCTAGCTGCATCATTGAAGGACAGCGGCACTCCGGGTTGTTCATGGTGGGTGGGGGATCTGCCACCAGGAGCGATCAGCAGTATATTCTCCCGAGTGTGAAAATACAACAATCCTGAAAATACAACAACCCAATTAGTTTGTTATTTAAATGTAAAATCTACACGTCCCATTTTAAGGTGTCGGAGGGGGAGGTGGGGTATCCTCGATGAGGACTTGCATTGTTATAAATATTTTTTCCAAGTACAGTACTGTGATTAGGGTAAAAAACTCGAACAAAGACCTCAGATTTGATTAGTGTGGAGTGCAAGCTTATTTGATTAAATGCTAAAACAATAATTATTAGTCATTATTCAACTGATTAATTGATATTTTTGTTCTCAAGTGTCTAAAGCACATGGGAGATTTAAATATCTCAGCAATAGTCTGAATTCAAACCATTTTTGTGTTTTAAAGTGAACTTTCAGCTTGCCCATTTTGCAATTTATATATTTTAATCAAAATAAAGTCCAATGACCTTTGAGCATTGATCCTGTATGTGTGGTGATGCTTGCTTAAACAGTGTGATTGCACAGAGCAGTATATTGAATAGGTCACTCAGATGGTTAGCATGCTCAACAGTCCCTGGTCATTTGTGGCCCTGTTATTAAAGGAACGCTAAAATATCTGGGGGGAAACCGTAATATATTTCCAAGTTTCTTGTGCATTCCATTAGAAAATCTGCACTTGAGTTTGGGAAAAGTAAAATAGTCAAGCCACATGACAAGTTAGCCAATCCCCCAAGCAGTGGAAGAAGGGGGTTTGCAATCACTTCTGTGTGTTTGTGCATCTGTCCGGGTCATAACTTCTTAGCTTTTGTCATCAAATTTGCAACAATGCTTTATTACGAGAATATGGAGATAACTAATTAATAATTTTGTGAAAAGGTCAAAGGTCAGCGTCACCTAAAATCATCAAATTTCAACCAATTCACCTGAAATTCTAATTTGACATTTGAGCTTTGTCATCAAATTTTCAAAAAAAAAAAGCTTTATTATGAGAAAATGAAGAAGACAAATTGATAATTTGGTCGAAAGGTCAAAAGTCATCATCAATTTTCATCCAACTGACCTGAAATTTTAAGAATTAGCATATTGGGTCACTGAATTGGTTGACAATCAAAATCTAGAAGCCGATTGTATTTTTTTTGAGATCAAAAGGTCAAGGTTTCCTGAAATCTTAATTTATTTATTAAGATGTTTTCATCATGTTTAGCATGCAGAAGAAAAAGAAGAAGAAGAAGAAGAAGAAGAAGAAGAAGAAGAAGAAGTCTAAAAAGATAGCGGACGCAGACGGTGTTTTAATTCCTAGATGCTTTCTAGTTATCTGTGTAAAAAGAGATGGCAGGGAGTTTGGAGAAATTGTGGATTTGGTGGATTAATCTAACAAGCACTATAATGTGGCTCAACTGCTATTGACTGAGACAGGAGGAGATTAGTGTATGCTGATAAAGGAAAGAGTAGTTATCTTTTTAGAGAGGGCCTGGCATATATCTTGGAAATCTGTGTGGTTATGTGATGGAGATCTCCAGGATTTTATTAATCAGTCTCATAGAGAACAGAGCAACCTTTCATGTGAATGAAGACAAAAGCCCGGTTGCAGAAAATTCCCTCGTCCTTAAGGAAAGATTCCCCTTAAGTTACACTGCGATTGCTTAGGGAAGGATTTCCTTGAGGGTTGTTACGTAAATGACTCTTATAAAACCTCAAGTGAGGATTTCCTCGAGGTTGAGGAAATCCTTCAGAGCCATTGCTATGCTTGGCAACCAATCAGATTAGTGATAGTAAGAGGTGTCTGAGAGCTCGATGGTGATGAAATGATCTACAAACTGGCTTCAGGAAGAGACAGAAGCACTAGTGGAGGCTATTTTCAAGCACAAGAGACACATTACATTGTATGGTTGTATGATGTGTGTTGAAGTACTTTTATATTTAATTGCAACACTATAACTATAAATAGTGTATAATTGTAAAGAATCCCTCGATTTGGGGAAGACCTGGGTCCACAGGTTAAACCAGGACTCCTCGAGTCGAACAAGGCCTCACACATCTCCCTACTACATGGGATTGACGAGTTATGGACCTCGTAACACGCCACCTTCAATCTGTTTATTATGTACGCAGTTGACCTTTTTATTTTTTTCCTGGGGTCACCGTCAGCATCAATTGAATTGGTATCTAAATAACCTGACCATGAATTAATAAATGTCCGCACCATGAAACACAAGCAGCCCAGACTAACAACTCGTTCAGCTGCACCTGCAGTACCTGTGCCAGAACACACCTTTACTTCTGGCCCCAGATGTTGTTGTTTGTCTTTCGGCTGCTCCCGTTAGGGGTCGCCACAGCGGATCATCCGTTATGATCCGCATACTGATTTGGCATAGGTTTTATGCCGGATGCCCTTCCTGACGCAACCCTGGTCACCTCTTACGACACGGATAAGGATTGGGTTTCGCCATGATTCCGGGCTGCCCTTCACCCTCTCATTGCATGGCCCAGTGCAGAGCTCCCATCCTCAAGCGATCCTCAAACCCAAGCCTCCGGGTAGCCGGATTACAGGTGCACGCCACTACACCCGGTTTACTTCTGGCCCCAGATATCACGTGTTAAATACCATGGGATTGTCAGTTCGATGGAGTTTAGAAACATATTGCTGGGAAAATGACTCCTGGGGGATCAAAGATGCTTGGTATAATTATAATTATTCCTTAATGTGTTTTAGATCAGGGTAACATCATAAACTGAAAAGTTGGTGTTTAAGGATAGGAGAGTGTTCTTTTGAGTTTAAGGAAAAACTTAAAGGATATTCGAATATGGAACGATCCTCAAATTAAGGATGCCCTTAAGACGAAACTTGAGGAAATATTCAAGTTAATCCTGAATTTTTTTCCTGAAGGGTGCTTTATGCAACCGGCCATAGACCTTGGTGCCCCTTAATAATGGAACTGTCCTTGACAGTGAAAGATCCCAGATTTTTGTGTGAAGTCCCACCGACCTTCAACAATGACAGCCACAAACAACTTGAAGACCGAGTCTTGTCCAAATTGTGAGAATCCATTGTGCTTCTTTCCAGAAAAATCATGACTGATGGCATAGGTGCCAACGGGCAAAGTCTGCCAATGGAAAAGTGATCCTTACATCCCACTGAATAACAACCACATGTTCAAAAAGTAAACAATTTCATTGCCGTTTTCAGAAAGAGAAATGAAACAAAAGGTCATGACGATTTCCCTCGGGAAACTTGCAATTTACTTTTTCAAAGCCTCAAGATCATCTTTTCATTGTGATAATCAACAAGTCTCCTGTGTTAAACAACACAGTTTAATGTCATTCTTTTTTCTCCTGCAGGTCTGCAATCTGATGCACAAATGATATGGAGTTGTGATTGTATCGTGACAAATACAGCAATTATTCCATGTGTCACTTAATGCACTCATGATCATGCATTTTAAAATGTGCTGAGATGTTTTCTACTTTCTCTTAATGGAAGACTTTTTCTAAAGCTTTGCTTCGATGGTGTATTGGTATTCCAAAAAGCACTTATGATGTCAATGAGAAAACGAATTGGCACAAATAACCTAGGGCCATGTCAAATGCAATATGTATATAGTGGTTTATTACATTGACTTGATTAAGAATTGAAAAATTTAATTGGGATGTTGACCTTCTTCATGTGAAAATAATGTGGGAAAGGAAATGTCTATATATATATATATATATATATATATATATATATATATATATATATATATATATATATATGTATAGATATATATATATATTTATATATATATCTATATATATATATATATATATATATATATATATATATATATATATATATATATATATGTCTGTAATTGGAAAGACAATGCTGTGCATCATCACCAAGTAAGAGTAACCAACTCTTTGAGAAATGAGATCTTCACAACGTGCTAATACACAAACATTGTGCCAGCTATTATTTACATGGGAGCTAGATGTACCAGGAAGACTTCCAGAAGGGAGACATCATGTTTGGTTTGGGAGCTTCTGAACACCTATGGGAAGGGTATACGGTATCTGCGGCTTGTAATTGCACACCGTAAGTTTAAAATCAACCTTTATAATGATATTTAGTATTAAACATGTTTTGTAGGGTGGAATGGGGGGAGGGGAGGGGGGCTGTGATGGCTGTCCTAAATATATTGTGTGTTTGGTTCCAGGGCCACAGGAGCTTTGTTACAGGGACAAAACAGGAATTATACTCGATTTTTGCATCTATTGCTAAAAGGAGAAGTGTGTGTGTGTGTGTGTGTGTGTGTGTGTGTGTGTGTGTGTGTGTGTGTGTGTGTGTGTGTGTGTGTGTGTGTGTGTGTGTGTGTGTGTGTGTGTGTGTGTTATCCACTGCCGCTACTCGCTTGTATTAGTAGGAAATGGTAGGAACTCGACACCTCACATCCATGGATATTTCTCGTATTTCCTATCTTTTTGTGAGTCCGATTTGCATCCAGAAATACAACAATTATGGTTAACCATCACAAAATGTCCACTCTTTTTTTTATAAATGCTGAAAATTATGTTAATCAGACTATTTGACTTAGATTTCACCTGAGTAACATGAGTTAAAAGTGCCCCAGTTAGTAGAAGCAAGTCACAGAAAACGCACACAGTGAATGTGCGGAAGGCCTCGTTGGAGGAGTCATTCATCAATTTGGAAGTCCCTTATTGCCACTTCTGAGTAAGGAGAGCAAAGTGACATAAAATATGTTGTCGTTGGTACCCCGAGTTCTTTGGTAAGTGAGATCACTTCCCAAGGTGTTTGTCTGAAGTCGAGTCGAGTGTTGTGTGTATTTCTGTGTCATTGGTTATCTCCACAATTCAGGTTTCTGTGCATCATCGCCAAGGTGGAACGGATTCCTCCCAGGACTCGAAGTATCCACCTGTGTTTCGGTAAAGGATCGTGGTTCATTTCCTAAGTTGTGAAGTCGTGTTGTTTTCTAAGTTTTATTCCAAACGCTCTTTTCAGGATCGTGACTGAGCCCAGACAGCATCCAAATGTAGTTTGTTTGTGGTAGTGTTCCCAGGGTCGCTGGCTGCCTCATTTTCTGGGAGTGCGACTGTGCCGCTGATGCAGTGCCCTCTATTACCAGTACACTGGTATTCATTTCGCCGACCTTGGAAGGATGAAAGGCTGAATCAACCCCACCTGGTGTTAATTTAGTAGCCAACAGGGGCTCAAACTCAGGACCCTAAGATCTTAAGCTAGCCACCTTCACGGTTAAGCTAACTCCAAGCTTTTCCCAGGGATGGTTTTTAGGATCTTTGTGAGGTTCTTCTTATCGTTCCCGTTGATCCAATTATAACTGATACAATTTTGACACTCTTCAGCTTCCAGGATCACATTATTCTTGAGGTTTTGATGTTTTGTCATTTTATTGATTTCTGCATTATTTAAACCAAAATCACTGGGTACAGAAAACCTCAATTAGCAATGCTTTATTTTCTGATTTGTATCTGAGTTGTGCTTTGTTTTCTATGTTCACGCATCAGGTCATACCTGAGCAATATGTCCTTGCTTTCAATGAGTGATTTTGGGTTGTGGTTTGATGTTAAAATTTCTGCAGATGAACTATTGCATGACTTTACATACTTTTTTCATGACATATTCGGTGGCACTCTTCCACTCCAAGGTATTTGTAAGATGCTTCGTTGTTTAGCTCCTGTATTGTTGTATCTCTGTCGATTTTTATGTTGTCCGTTTTTGTTGGTCTATCTTGTACGAATGTGCACGTGGCACACTCATCTCGGCCAAATTACATTTGGATGTGGTCAGAGTACCGTTTCACTAATTTCAGTTGTTCTGCAAATTTTTCGTCACTTAGTGCAAAGAGGCTTAAATCATCCATGTTCAGTGGATATGTCACCTTTAGTGTTTCTTTGCACATTATTTTTTGGTTATTAGTGTATCCGTATCCTTTCTCATTAATGAGGCTACTTAGTGGATCCAGAGCCAAGCAAAACATGAGGGGGGGGGGGAGGCTGGCTCCTTGAAAAATCCCATGTCATATCTTCACTCCTGGTATTTCAATATATCCTTCCAAGTGCTGCAGAATCAGTGTGGTATTCTATAGATCCATGGCTTTCTTAACCAGATTGATTATTTGGGGCTTTATCTTGTACATTTGCATGCACTTTATCATCCATGAATGCATGCACTTTATCATCCATGAATGTGGAACACTATCAAAAGCTCTCAAAATCTGGGACGCTTTTTATAGTCTATTCAGGCTGTGGACAATTTCGTTCTTCTCGTGTTGCAGTTTTCAAGTTTGGCCTTATGTAGTTGAAAGTGGTCTATTGTTCTGTAACATCCTCTCTTACATCCCATCTGTTCTGCTTCTACTCTAGGGCCTCCTTGTTGTATTTGGTGGTACGTCGTTTCCGTGATGATTCAGGTTAAAGGTTTGTATGTTGTTGGTAGGCAATTTATTGGCTGGTATTTGTGAGGTAGTTGGGTTTCTTCAGATTTTGGGAGAAGGAAGGTGTCACCTTCTGTGAACCATTCTACAATTTCCTGATCCCTTAGGGTAAGTTCATTGAATGTTCGAGCGGAGTGAATGTGGAGAGCATCAAATTGCTTTACCCAGAAGTTTGGGATCCCATCTGGGCTAGAGCTTTTGAAGTTTGCCATTTTTGCAAGTTGTTCTCTTATCTTTTCTGCATCAATTATTACTGGGGGAATTCCCTCGAGATATTGCTTATTCTCCTCCAGGTTTCAGATCCATTTTGCCTCCCTATGTTATTTTTGATCTTCATAAATTCCTTTCTAGAATTGTTCCGGTTCATCTTTTTCAGTCGGGGTTGACACATTATGCTTCCATTTCCCTCATTCATGGTATAATATTTTCAGGTTGTTTTCAATCACCTGGCCTTGTTTTCTCCTGGAGTTAGCCTCGTCATCGTTTTTTTTTTTTTTTACTTTCCTTGCTATCAATTCTATTTTCAGTTTGTTATCAGCAACTATTACCTCTCGGTCCTTGTCTTCAATTTTATTTATATATGTGTATATGTTTATGTATATATATATATATATATATATATATATATATATATATATATATATATATATATATATATATATATATATATATATATATATATAGGTATGTGTATGTGTATGTGTATATATGTATATCTTCTTCTTCTTCTTTTGGCTGCTCCCGTTAGGGTTCGCCACAGCGGATCATCCATATGATCCGCATTGTGATTTGGCACATGTTTTACACCGGATGCCCTTCCTGACGCAACCCTGGTCGCCTCTTACGACACAGGGATCTGGTACACCTATTTTAAGGCCCGGTCACACCTTGACGTTTTAGCCAGCGATGGCAACGTATTAAAATGTATGTAAAACGCTGGCTTACGTTGAACTTTTGATGTTTTTTTTAAAAGATTCGGACGTATTCATAGCGACTTGGTCTTATGTATAACGCATTGGTAACGGACACAGAACGTTTCGTTGTGTTATAGATAACTTATACCAACGAATGCTGAACCTGTTGTCGGCCTACACAACCGATGCCCAACGATAGTCTAACTTAGGCATCGCGCGTTGCACGCATCGCCGACGATGTCGTGACGTAGCCTATTAAAAGGCTGACGCACAACGATTCGAATCATAACTGCCGTAGAAATGGAAGTGTCAACATCGCAGTCACACCTTGGCAATCTTGCCAGCGTATGCCGACCTAAGAAAAATGTGTCTAAAACGTTGGGGCACGTCAAATACGGTATGAGTAAGTTTGGTATACGTGAGTAGAACGCTAAAGTACGCTATCATACGTCGTAGTAAGTAGAGTACGTCAAGAAATTTTAAACATGTTCAAAATTTTACGACGTACTCGGCGTATGACACACATGCGATGGGGATACGTTTTACACACGATATGTGGACGCTTACACACGTCAACAAAGGCTACTTATAAGCTACTAATAAGTCAAAACACGTCGCGGTAATGTCTTTTTTTACGCGAAACTTATTTCTAACTTATGTTTGACGTGCTTTCAACCAATTCTTTACGTAGTCCCAACACACATCGACGTATGTAGATGTATTCCAATGACGTATTCCGGTCGACAATAAAAAATAAATGAATGTGTTTCTTGCTTACAACTGCCATATAAAGATGTGTTCCCAGCGGTTTTGGGAATTGGTACATAAAAATGCTGCTCATAAAAGGGGAACCCAACAGTGTTTTCGAGTCCTTTTTGAGTCGATGTCCATGTCAGCAGTAACAGTATCAGTATCAGTATCAGTATCAGTATTAGTATTAGTATTAGTAGTAGTTTGTTCATGTTGGCAGTAGTAGGTGAGTGTGAGGGGGAGGGTGTGGGTTATGATGGATCGTCCTTGCGTCCGCGTGTCCACGGGTAGGAGACATCTTTTCACCATTGTTCGAAGTTCTTCGCGGATAATTTTTTATGGGGCTTTTTCAACAATGAGCTATAGCTTGTTTTTACGATTTAGGTCTATTCATAATGGGTTGGACAAATGCACAATGAACTAATAATGTGCATAGAGTGCTTTGATTACTTATAGATACAATATACCAACGAATAATTATCGTGAAGCCGGCGTTCACAAACTATGCCCAATGATAGCCTAACTTATCCATATCGTGCGGCAGTTTATCTTTGCCGGTGACGTAGGGTTTGCTATTCATAGGCTGGCACTCAACGATTTAAATGGCTGCATTTCCACTATTGAAAGTAGACGCTTGCGCTCAACAATTGGATTTTTTTTACACTCAACGACTTTTAAACGGTACCACTCAGCTATTTTCATTGTTTACAATGAACGATTTAAATTGCTGTCACTCGCCTTTGTTTTTTGACGCTGGGGTTTTGAAATTTGAAGCGTTTCTTCTGAACGTGTTAAAACGCTCAAACTCGACTATTTTAAATAGACGCTGCCGATGGACAATTGGAATCATAGCCAAGCTAGACATCGAAGTGTGAACATCCTCGTCATGCCGAAGAAAAGTTTGAAGAATGCAGCAAATAAGTGTCCTGGATGTGGCCGTGGACGCTGACGCAAGGACGATCCATTATACCGACGTCTTTCAGCCTATGAGTAACTTAAAAGTAATGTCTGTCGATGTGTGGCAACGATCGCATAACGTGCCAACAACACGTTAATCATAGGTTAGA
>NC_140966.1:18812318-18874818 GCF_056783735.1 Eptatretus burgeri
TTGCAGAAAACAGCTGCAGACGATCCGGCCGGCACAGGCCTTGCAGCACAGCAGATGCAAATGATCCAGCCGGCACAGGCCTTGCAGCAAAACAACAGCTGCCGATGAAGTGGGCCGGCCTTTGCCTTGCAGCAACGCAGCCAGCAGATGAAGCTGGCCAGCCTTTGCCGTTCAGTGGAGGTTGGTGGAGGGAGTGCGGTGGTGCTGGCCACTCGGAAGGCGGGCTCGGACCTACCCTACGGTCTCCCTCCCAACCTATCGCCTTTGCCTGTCATTCTCTATACCCACTCCCTTAATTTGTCAAACCCCAATTTAGCCCCAACTTATTTCTTTTTATTTTTACTTCCCCACTATAAATCGTCCCCTAACCCCCTGTACTATCCTTGTTCGGCTAACCTATCCTGTCACCTAGCCTATTCCCAACCCCTACGTTCCCTTCCCGGATGGGAACAAGGGAGAGCTAGCGTCCTGTGTCGAGGCCCAACGAAGCCTCAGAATGGCCTCCCCAGAGTTCAGCGATCTATAACACAAAGTGGGTCCAGCGGCCCACAACGAGAGCGAGGGGATGGATGGTGCGGAGGGGTACACTTCCTATCTACCCTAACCATTTAACTGTTAAACTACCCCGGGGCTTTCAACAAGCGCCTTTCGCTTAAACTATTGGTTCTAACAACCCAGATTCCCGTCGCTTGTGTTGGTGTCCTCACACCTCGGGCCTCGCCCCCAATTTTCTCTCCGTGCCCTCACACGGTCTCATGGCTGGGACACACGTGGCTCCTTTGGCAGGCACGACCCTCTGCCGATTCTCCGACGATGGCACCCCCGGGCACTACACTGCCTCCGAGCCTACCAGCTCCCTAACACCGGGAGTGCCCCCATGGCACCTCCCCTGAAACGCACACGTGGCAGGCTGGCTTCCCAGGCCCCTTTCCGAGGGTCACCCGTGCCCACAACACTGCCCACGCGGCCAATGGCGCCCCGGGCCCCCGCACCCAGCAGGCGCACCCGTGCCCACTACGCTATCCCGGCTCCCCCATGGGCCCTTGGCCCACACGGCCGACGAGCCTGGTGCCCGGGTACCCACCAGCGATACTCACCTTCGCAGCCACGCTCCCAGCCCGTCAACAGGGCTCCTGCACCCCTCCAAATGGGTTTCGAGCCTACATTCACACCAACAACAAAACGACCTCCATTTTTCAATTTAACTAACCCCCTAACTCACTCTACACTGACCCCGGGGTCCCTTGGGCGGGAGTCACTCCTCCCCCACTCACTCATCGCACCATGCATTCCCCATTCGCTCCACTCACACAGACCCGCTGGCCTCACTCACTCATCATGTACTCACCTCACAACTCTTCAACACACTCACCGCTGAACTCTGCCATCCTTCTATCTGCATCCCCTAACTAAACTCGTGCTCCCATGTCGTCCCTTAAACTATAGCACGTTCCTTTTAACACTACGTAGCTAAACTACGTCAATTCTACACATTCACAAGTCTGTCACTGTTCTCAAATGTCCCAAAAATTATTTACCCAACCTACATCTGGCTACAATCCCTCTAACTAATCCATTCCACGGACTCCATGAGGACTTACCCCTGCCCCATGAAGTCGGTCTAGCTAAGCTAACCCTTCCCCCTAACTAGTTTCCATCCTGTGCCCTGGTCAAGGGGGTCTTCCACCCCTTGCCCAGGAATCCTGTGCACCCGAAAGTGAGGCTTGCTTTTTTTTTTTTTTACATGCGCAGCACCAGCGCGGCAACTCACAGCTCGCGCACTTTGCACCTGCCTGTGACGTCATGCAGCTGCACGTGTACCTCGTCCCTCCTTGGACGATACCATCCGGCAGGGATACCCCTCCTGCCGGATTTCAACCCCGCGTGCAGCCATGACGTCACCGTGCGCATAAAAAAAAAACACAAGCCCCACGTCTCGAGGGGTTCCCCACGCGAACACATGTGCTTTGCCCGTTGGAGCTTAACACACACGATCGCGTGGAGAACCCGTCCGGTCCAAATCCATGATCCTGCCTAAACTTTGTCCGTCCGCGGGATCGGCAAATCCACCGCGTGCATTTCCGGATCGGGACTTCACTCTCGCAAGCGAGCACGTGGGGGCCTCGTGCGTTGCACAGCACGGACCTCGGGCTCAATGCTGGGTGAACCCGGCACGGTCCCCGAAACAACCACAGCCGCTACTCGGCTTTCTTTCCTCACATGTCGCCGTCGTCGCCATTAGACACACGCACTCCCGCGTGTTACGGCGCTAACACACCTCACCATTAAACTCACACCGGGAGACGCGGCTGCATGTTCACACATGCCCACCGACATCTCCCTTACATACCGCTCTCTCACACACACGGTCTCCCTTGCACTCGGCCGTTCACTCACGCATGCCATCTCCCTCGCACACGTGGCTCCACTCACTCGCGGCCTTCCACTCACTCGTGCCATTTCCCTCACACAAACCATACCACTCACACACGCGGGGCACTCGCCCACGGTGCCTCACTCATACTGGCCGTTTCACTCACACACACGGCCTCTTCCACTTGCGGTGCCCCTTTTACACACGGCGTGCTGGGAAGCACGTACTCTGGCACAATCGCCACCACACCACTCACATACGGGGTCGCTTCCACACACGGGGTCTTTGTCACCCACCCGGTCGCTCTCACACACGCCCTTGCACCCACGCTATGCGTGCGTTGCAGCACGCATTTCGCCACACTCGTGAACACACACCTCGACACCACACACACCGGGACAACCACACTGGGGATTCGTGTCCCCACAAGGGTCTCCGGGGCCTCTATACCCCCCAAGCTCGGTGTGCACCCGTCCACAGCACTCGTCCCCTCGACCTCGCAAAGCACGACCGAACCCACCTGGTCGTGACTCGCCTCAAGGGGGCATACTCCCTCCCCTCGTTCCTGGAGGAGGCCATCCAGCTGCTCGCACTGGGCCTCCACCCAGTCCGCCAGCTCCCCCTCATGGTCCTCCACTACCTCTGTGTGTGTGTGTACGTCACTAACCTTGTCCAATTCACCCTCTATCTCCCGTGTCTCTATACATTTTATTATTTCTGTCGTCTCCTCGTGTCTATTGGTCTCTGCTTCTTTCTGGCGTCTTTCCCTTATCTTTATGTAGGTCAACCTTGCTTTCTCCTTAAGTCGCTCCCGTCCTTCCCTGTTTTTCACTCCTTGCTCTTTCACGATCTCTGCGTACCTCCTCCTTGCTTTCCGTCTTAATTGTTCTTTTCTCTCCCTCCCAATTACTTTCACCTCGTCTCTTGTCTCCCGTGTCTCTATACATTTTCTCTCCTTGTTCCTTATTTCTGTCTCTTCCTGGTTCCTTTTTCCTTCCCATCTGAGTCGTTCTTTCTCTCTGAGCCCCATGAGCTGTTCGTTCTCCCTCTGGAGCTCCTCAATCTCCGTTGACTCCAATCTCGCTCTCCGTTTTAGTTGTTCAATTTCACACTCATATAGTTGTTGTTTTCTCTCCCACTGTTCCTCCTGCTCTTTGTTTTCCAATCTCATTGTTTCTTTCAATTGGCTCATTTCCTTCCTGTGTTTCATTCGCTGTTCTCTCACTACTCTTCCTCGTTTCCTCTCCTGTCCTTCCTTCTCCAGTTTCATGGTTTGCTTAATTTGGTTAATCTCCTTTTTGTGTTTCATTTGCTGCTGTCTCCTTACTCTTCCTCGTTTCCTCTCCTGTCTTTCCTTATCCAGTTTCATGGTTTTCTTCATTTGGTTCATCTCCATTTTGTGTTTCATTCGCTGTTCTTTGTCTATCTCCTCGTACTCCAGCCTCAGCTTTTCTTTCAATTGGTCAACCTCAGATTCATGTTCTTTTTGTTTTCTATGCCATTGTTCCTCTCGTTCTTCCCTCTCCAATCTCCTTGTGTCCTTCAATCTCCTGATTTCTCCTTCCTGCTTCATTCCTTGCTCCTTCAACTTCTCCTCGTATTCCAACCTATTTTTTTCCTTTTGTCGTTCAGTTTCAAATTCATACTCTTTCAGTTTTTTATTCCACTGTCTCTCTTGTTCCTCGTTCTGCAATCTCATCGTTTCCTTCAATTGACGGATTTCTTTCTCCTGTCTCATTCCTTGTTCTTTGTATTACCTATTCCACTGTCTTCCTTGTTCCTCATTCTGCAATCTCGTTATTTCTTTCAGTTTGCTGACTTCCTTCTCCTGTCTTATTTGTTCTTCCTTCATTACTCTTTTTTACATCTCATTCTGCAATCTCGTGGTTTCCTTCAGTTGGCTGATTTCCTTCTCCTGTCTCATTCCTTGTTCTTTCAGTACCCTTTCTTGTTCCTCATTCTGCAATCTCGTTATTTCTTTCAGTTGGCTGACTTCCTTCTCCTGTCTGATTCGTTCTTCCATCATTACTCTTTCTTGCATCTCATTCTGCAATCTCGTGGTTTCCTTCAGTTGGCTGATTTCCTTCTTCTGTCTCATTCCTTGTTCTTTCAGTACTCTTTCTTGTTCCTCATTTTTTAATCTGGCCTTCGCTTCCAGCTGTTCTATCTGTACAGTGTGGTTTCTTAACGTTTCATTTTCCGCTGTCGTTCTTTCTTCTCTCACCATCCTCAGTTCGTCTTGTAATCCTCTTTCTTTGTTTTCGTGTTTCAGTATCTCAGAAGTTTTTGTTTGTAATTCCTCCCTCAATTTGCATGCTTCTTCACTCATTTCATCTCTTCTTTCCACCGCTTCCCTCCTCAATTCGTCCCTTTTTTTACTGTATTCATTTAGTTTTTTCTGCCATTCCTTTCCCATTCTTATCTCCCCTTCCAGGATTTCTCTTTTAAACTGGCTTGCCCTTACCTCTCGCTTCAGTAGTTCCAATTCCCCATCTTGTTTGCGTTTTTCCTTTTCGAGCTTTGTTTTCCTTTCTCCTTCCTCCCTCAATTCTCCCTGCAGTTCTTCGAACTGTTCTGACTTTTCCAGCAATTCCTTTTCCCTTTCCTCGAGCTGTCTCTCTCCTCTTTTTATCTTCCATTCTAGGCTTTCTCTTTCCTGATTGCCTGTTCTTATCTCTTCCTTCAATTGTTCCAACTCCCCATCGTGTTCACATTTTTTCTCTTCCAACTGTATTTCCCTCACTCTCCCCTCTAGTTCTTTGAACCGCCTTGCTTCCTCCAATAATTTTTCCATTAATTGTTTTACTTCCAAGTCGTGCTCCTTTTGTTTCTTTTCAAGCTCGGTTTTCCATTCTTCCTCCCATTGTTTCCTTTCCTGGGAGATACCAATCTGCTGTTCCTCTATTCTTTTGTTCAGTTTGCTCTTCGCATATTCCAACTGACGGGTATAAAACACTACCAAATTCTTTTTCCCACGTAATTTGTCGACTCTATTGGCCAAGTCATGTTTTTGCCACCGAATTCGTTCCACTAAATCATCCAATCGCTGTGTCCCCCCGTACACGTAATTTTTCTGAAGCGCGTCTGCGTGCCGTTGTGACTCGTCCACTCCACGTTGCACCTCCTCGATATATTCTTCATAACGCTTCACCTTTTCCAAGACATCCCCCAATTGTGCCTGAAGCCTGCCAATGCTCGCATAGTCATCCTGCCACGCCTGCCATGGCACATGCCGTGACCACGTGCCTTGAACCGGTGACTGGGAGCTCACGCCTCGTGCTGTGCCATTAATATCAGCCCGCTCCGTGCTGCCATTGTGCGACTCCGTTTGCCGGCAAAGTTCGTGCTCAAGCCGCTCCCACTGACCACAGTTAGTGGTGGGGTTATAATTATAAAAAGAACTGACCTGGGCCATGGATCCTACATGATGACACATACCTAATACCCCCGGCACCCGCTCGCCTTGAGACGCCATCTTATTTCTCGTAAAGGGTTAATTTGAATCGCTCGTAATTTGGAGGGAATCGGGGGTCGCTCCTCTCACCCCTGGACCGATTCCCGTGAATTTAATTGGAGACAGGAGAGCCCGTTTTCCCGTTCTCCGATACCAGTGCCGCGAGGAGGGCGATGAGTTTATATCCCACTCCTGACACCAGTGTTGCGGATTCGCGCCCGCCGGCGTGCGAGCGGCCACGTAACTCGAATCGCGGCACGTCGCCCACCGGACGGACAATCCCGTCGTGACCCTCTCGGACTAACGCCGGGAACTAGTCACGGGTGGGCCTTTCGGCCTCACCACGATCGTGCCAATCGGCCCCCCGCGTGGGATAGGGTTGCTCGCCAAATTCGACCTACCTAAGTACCCACATGGAGGGTAGACCGGGCGATCGCACCTCGCCGCAGGTCGACTTCGGACACGGGCCACTTTAAGCGACCCGTTCCGTACTATCGGGATAACCGAGCGGTGTTATCATCAACCCCGACGGTTCGATTAATTATCGGGCGTTTTAGCCCATGACCAACCCTTTACGTGAAGCAAGATGGAGATTCAATAAAGGAAAAGACGAAGCGAAACGGGAAAAACAGTTCAACATAAAGCACATTTATTCCGCGGCAAACGGAAAGCACACATATAAAATTATACACCAAAAGCAAATGTAAAAGAAGAAGAAGCACACAATAATGCACAAAAAGCAAATGTAAAAGCAAAACACAATGCAGATATACCACCGACTACCGAGCACACGGCAACACTTGTACAGTTTTACTTCACAGACGGCGCCGACAACACATATACTCAAAGCAAAAGAAAAAGGGACCACCCTCCACGATGAGGGGGGCAGACGGGCCTGGGGCCGAGACCGCGTCGAGCCTACCCGTCTGGTAATGAGTCGCAAAATGGCGGTGGCGCCCCGACTCCGCGGGCCTCGCGGACAGTGTCTGGAATGGGGTGGGAACGGGGCCCCCTTCTCGCATTATCTCAGCGCGGGGGGAAACAGGAGGGGTTGTTGATGCTCGGGGGAAGGAGGATATCTCCCTAGCTCGGGTCCCGCGACGAGCGTCTCCACCACGACCTCGGTCGCGTTACCGGCCTCTCCTCTCCGCAGCTCCCCGACTCTGACACGAGCACCCCCTCGACTGCCTTCGCCGCCGCCACCTCTCCAACTCTCCACAGCTCCGTCCGACTGCCTTCTCCGACTCCTCTCTTGACTGGCTCTTCCCAACTCAACTCCGAACTGAACTGTTTGGCGAGCGAATAGCCTTTTATAGCCCTTTATAGCCCCCGTGGCCTCGCTCCTTCACCTTCGACCCTTTACCTCTGGCTGGCTCCCCATTGGACAGAAGAAAAGTGGGCGTGAATGCTTTTTGATCCGCGAATCTGCATATAGCGACCACACTCCGACGCACCTGGAGGCGGGGCCAAATCGCCCCACGCTCGCCGATAGGACGGAACAGAAGTGGGCGTGAGTCATTTTTGATCCGATTGCTTCGGAAAGGCTGGTGCCTCTGCACCCGCTGCTCGGTGCGCGCCCTGCACGAGTCCAGTATCGGTGCCCACAAGCGGCGCGGGATTGGTGGTGATGCGATGGTTGCGAGGGCGAGTTGTGACGGTAAAGGTCGTGGCTGTTGGCGTTGTTGTTGTTGTGAAGAGGCGTTGCGGCTGGTGGTTATTGTGTGATGGCTGTTGAGACGTGGTTGGTGGTGGTAGTAATGGTAGTAATGGCGGCTGGTCCAAAATAAAGATAGTAAAAGAAAAACGGCTATCTGGAGGGGTCGCAGCCCGAATGAATGACATTTATTCCCTCTAAACAACAGGTTTGGGCCTAACTACACATATACTTACAGAGATATCTCACCTAAGGGACCTGAATGGTGGTTTGCGAATTTCGTCAACCACAACAATATATATATATATATATATATATATATATATATATATATATATATATATATATATATATATATATATATATATATATATATATATATATATATATATATACATGTGTGTATGTATGTGTGTGTATATATACATCTATGTGTGTGTATGTATATATATATATATATATATATATATATATATATATATATATATATGTATGTATATATATATATATATATATATATATATATATATATATATATATATATATATATATATATATATATATATATGTATGTATATATATATGTATGTGTATATATATATATATATATATGTATGTATATATATATATATATATGTATGTATATATATGTATGTATATATATATATATATATATATATATATGTATGTATATATATATATATATATATATATATATATATATATATATATATATATATATATATATATATATATATATATGTGGAGGATTAATGGGACTTCTGAGGCATCCATGCAAATGAATCGGGTAAAGGGGGAAAACTCTGTGAATTAAACCCCGAAAACCCCAAAACAGGAGACTGATTCCTCCCCCCCCCCCCATATAAATGTATGGGCTAACCTTTCTGACTCAAGGTTTATTCGGTTAAAACAGGAGAATTATTTTCTCCCATACAAGCTCATGTTAAGCTGTCTCAAGACTTAAAAAAAAACCCCATAGAAATGTATTGGGAAACCTTTCTGACTCGAGGTCAATCAGGACAAAGCAGGAGAATGATTTTTTCCCATACAAGCTCATGTTAAATTGTCTCAGGGTCCAAAAAACCCAACCCCCACCCCTGCCCCCTTTGACTCTCGGCCCATCAGGTCAAAAGAAGAGATCGATCTCTGCCCCATTACTTACTGATTTCCTTTCATATTTGCACTCCACTCAAAGAGTGATCCAATAAATATTTGTCCATGTTGTATTCGAGGTAATAAATTAATTTTCCGATTACATTCATCACCATCGAGTATATTCACAAATATTATTTTGGAACTTAGTTCTTGGTTTATGTGTCTTTGTTGAGCTGAAATAAAATGATAAACTTCTCTCAATACTCTTGTTTGACCACCTCCTGAGCCACACATTATTTTTCATAAGCCACGCCCACTTTCCATAAGCCACGCCCACTTTCCATAAGCCACGCCCACTTTTCATAAACCACTCCCTGTCCTAAGCCATGCCCACTTTTCATCAACCACGTCCACTTTCCCTCAGCTCCGCCCACTTTTCCTAAGCCCTGCCCACTTTTACTAAGCCCCACCCTCTTTTGTGAGGACCACCTCCTCTTACATCATTTCCAGTTCATCTCTGACTCACAAGGCTTTCCTGGAATTGACCAGGGAATTTCAAAAAGGAAACCACACCCACCATTCTTTCTATATAAAGGCTTGAAACCCAGACTGAATTTAAACATATTTTTACTTTTACTGAGAATGGACTGCTGTGCTGAGCTTGAGTGGGATAACTTTGGAGTTCCTTGGAGTTCTACTACTTGAATGGAACTAAACCTTCAAGTTGATGAACTGGATTCAAACCTCTTATCTATTGAGGCAAGATTTTCTTTTCCTATTTACAGAGTTTGATTTAAGCATATAATAATTTAATAATTAAATCACTTAATTAATACATTAATATTTTCTCTCACAGGAAATTGTATCAGAAATACAAAATGAAAATACTGCTTTTTCCACAACTTGGGGCAAAATTGTTGGTTTGGTTGAAGACCTTATGAGCGACCAAGACCCACAGAAAGAGCTCGACCTTGATGACCCAAGCAAAGAGTTATACCTTGGAGACCCGCAAAATCCTGAAAGAGTTTTACATCAATGGTACTCATTGTGAGTTATCAAGACAATACCCACTTAACAAGTTATACCTTGATGAGCCAGAATACAAGTTTTACCAAGAAGACTCACAATTTTCAGAAATTTTGAAAAATGGAGTTTTCCTTGATGATCCACAGTTATACTATGTGAGATTTATCACTGAAACCCATAAAAATTGGAAAATGGAGTATTCCTTGATGACCCACAGTTATACTATGTGAGATCTATCACTGAAACCCATAAAAATTGGAAAAATGAAGTTTTCCCTGATGATCCACAGTTATACGATGTGAGACTTATTGCAGAAACCCACAATATTTCTGGAAATTGTGGTTCTACCTTGGAGTCTTGGATAGATGGTTATATTTTTGGAGACTTGAAATGTGGGTTCTGGCTTGATAACTCACAATGTGATGCATATCTTGGAAACTCAACAGGAATGTGGTTATACCTTGGAGACTTGGAAAGTTGGGTTTATTTTGGAGACTTGAAATGTGGTTTCTACCAAGAAGACTCTTGGGGATCTCAACCTATCGATGTAGTTCTTTGTTGGATGGTGCTTGATGAGAGCAATATCAAGAAAGTTCTGGGAAGAAAGTGCAGGAAAGTTCTTACTCCTCCTTTGTACTTCATAAAACCTGAAAGCCTTAAAAGACAGAATTGGAAGAAGAGAAAAATAAAAAACATTGAAAAATACATATTGTTAGTTCTGGGAAGAAAGTGCAGGAAAGTTCTTACTCCCCCTTTCTACTTCATCAAACCTGAGAGCCTTAAAAGACAGAATTGGAAGAAGAGAAAAAAAAAACCATAAAAAAATATTGTTAGTTCTGGGAAGAAAGTGCAGGAAAGTTGTTACTCCCCCTTTCTACTTCATCAAACCTGAAAGCCTGAAAAGACAGAATTGGAAGAAGAGAAAAAAAAAACATAAAAAAGATATTATGTTGGGTTGGGGTTGGGTTGGGGTGGAGCTTGTGCGGTGTGGGGTTTGTGTGGGTGGAGTCAAAAAGCGGTGGAGTTTATAAAGGGGCGGAGTTAAAAAAAAATTCAATTTATCTTTCTCTTTTGTAATTCCTGTGAATAAAATGAACCTAAAATCTCTTCCCCCTTTAAATCATACACCTTATAAGTCCAAGGAACTGTATCTATCACATCAACAATTTAAAAAAGCTCATTTGCCCATCATTTAGTATAACCTTTTTCAAAATTAGATTTCCATCGATATATTCTGACTATATCACCAACTTTGAACTTAGGCTTTTTGACATTAATCTCTTTTTCATATTTTAATTTTGGAAATGTTTCTGATGGTTTTGTATTTGTTGATGTGTGAATCGTGTCATTATACTTATCTACAATATCCTGAATAAAAGATGACCATTGTTGTGAACCGAGTTGTGTGAATTTTTTTAGTCTCTTTAAAAGTGCGATTAAAGCACTCAATAACAACCGCTTTTCCTTCATTGAAGGTACTGTATAATGTAATGCTGTTATTTTTTAGAAAATTCATAAATGTCTTATTATAGAACTATTTACCCTCATCAGTCTACAAATTTTTGGGGTTTTCTCTTACTTTTATTAAATAGCTGTTGAAAGGCTAACATAAGAGTATTACCTGTTTTGTTTGTTAAAGGGACAACCCATGCATATCTACTCTTCAAATCAATAACGGTTATAGGATACTTGTACCCCTTATCATTATTGAGTTCAATCAAATCAGCGGAACAGATATAATCAACTTCCTTGGAG
This sequence comes from Eptatretus burgeri, assembly GCF_056783735.1. Taxonomy (NCBI): domain Eukaryota; kingdom Metazoa; phylum Chordata; class Myxini; order Myxiniformes; family Myxinidae; genus Eptatretus; species Eptatretus burgeri. The sequence continues at coordinate 18,823,698 of NC_140966.1, forward strand.
TAAACCTTCCTTCTATGAAACGTTGTGATTATTGGTTTATGTAATTAATCAGCTAATTGTTCTTCAGTCTTAATGACATCATTTGAGCCGATAAGTTTTTTGAATTTCCAAGCCCAAGTTTCAATTTAGTACTGATCATCTTCTTCACGATGAACCTACAAACTTTTTCTCTCAAGGTTGAATTTTGTATCAGAGACAAATTATACAACATTTCTCTATCGGCTTCATGCTTTTCTTCCAAAGTTGTGGTATTCCCAGAATCAATATCGTGCCTCATGCACACTTCATCAACCCTCTTGATGGGTTTACTCCATGGTTTAGGATTGTCTGCCTCATCTAATCTTTTATCCAAGTTTGTGCCTGGACCACAGAAAGAATACCCTGGTAGATATATTTCCACTGGTATTCCAGTAGTTGTAAATTTACTTCCTGATAAAAACTTTTGTATATCTCCTCCACGTTTGTGTTTGGAGATAAATTGACTCTTTTTTGATCCACTTATCGAACATATGCCTTTTTGTATAACCCTGTTATTTTTACTTTAAAATATGAGATATTTTTAGTATTAGTTTTCTTTTTATATTTGAGACAATAACTCATTTATTTATGAGAAAAATTCCGAGAGAGTGCAAAAACCTTTTTAGTTTCCAACATGCACATTTGAATCTTAATTTTAAAAACATAAAGAATCCTCAGAAATGTCTTCACTCTCTCCTCCATTTATTTAAGAAAAAAATGAAAAACTTTAATCAAAGTGAATCACACCAACATCATCTATCTTATCCCTGAAAACGATGTTCATCGTCTTGTCAAAAATATTTCTAATAGACTTGTCAATTCTTTGTTTTCCTCCTGGGTGTGTTGAGATTTATTTATTTTCTGTAATATCCCCAATCTTTTTTAATCTCACTGGTTTCCATATTTTTATATTTATTTATTCTCTCTCTTTCCTCCCTCTTCTCTCTTTCCTCCTTCTCTCTCTTCTCTCTTTCCTCCTTCTCTCTCTTCTCTCTCTCCTCCTTCTCTGTCTTCTCTCTTTCCTCCTTCTCTCTCTTCTCCTTCTCCTCCTCTCTCTTCTCCTTTTCCTCCTTCTCTCTCTTCTCCTCTCTTGTCTCAGTTTCTTCAACTCCTTCCTTGTCCCTTACTATCATTGAATCATTTACACCCCATAGAATATCATACATATATTCATCAGGATTTCTTGTTATTCCTGTATCCAAAATAATTTTTTTTACAACAGGAAACCAATAAAATTTCTTCTGAATTTCGAAAACAGCCTTACGTTTTTTTAACTTAATAATTTTTTTCATTATTTAACATTTTAATTAAATCCAAAGTTGTCGGTTTATCAACATCAGTATAAAACCAATTTTTTTTATTGAAAATACCTCATTCTTTTGTTGTAGAACATATTTTTTTAAAATACCGAATACCCTTTTCTTGAAGGTATGCTTGGACACAGAAATGATAATTTTCTTGAAGCCTTCTTGCTGTCATTTATGCATTAGAAATATATGACAGAATAATATTATGACACGAAACACCTCCCCATCTTCCCATAGTTTAATAATCTTGTATTTCCTTACTTATTATAAATAATCCTGTATTTTCTGTTTTCGTGATATAAACTATGGCAAAACCATTATTATATTTACCCTCATTAAATTATTTTATTTGTTGTTTACCAACTGTGCTTCCACATAGCTCATTCTCAGCACCAAGTGGATAATATTCTTCCTTACGAGACTGATTTAATTGTTCCAGGTATTCTAGGTTAATTTTAAATGACCAATTATACCCTAAATCATTCATATCATACCCCCATTGTTCTATTCTCATACACACGATACGCCCTTCTTTATAAAATTTTATTGTAATTGGAACTGTGAATTCTGTGACCTGGAGATAAAATCAACACTTCTGTATCTTTGGAATACATGGCCGTTTTATTTAAAGAGATATATATATATATATATATATATATATATATATATATATATATATATATATATATATATATATATATTGTGGTAAATCACTTAATATCACCAAGTCATTCGTGTCAGTTGGGCTTGGATAATTTATTAATTTATAAGCATTTTTCATATTAATCTTTTTTGTTAGAATATATTTTTGTCATTCAGCCTGTGCCTTTGTGTAATAATTTGATAAATCAATATCCAGTTCTTGGGATACACCAAAGATAGAACCATCTTTACCAACATAAGTCATTTATATTAGATTAAAAATAATGTCATTAAAAAATTTATTTTTGTTGAGATGAAATAACACATATAGACATAATTGAGCACAACACTTGGAATTTAATTATTGGATTGAAATGTTTGATAAACATCATTCTGTAAGAATTTTATGACTTCAACAGGTGGTGGAAGACCAAAACTATCAAAATAATATTTATCTTGACGATTAAAAATACAAACTCAATGAGAACCGTTCCCATTATTATCTTCGAAGTTCATAATAATATTCTTTGTATATTTAGACACGTTTGTTAATTCATCTCTCATACAAATAACCACATTATGAATTTTTAATTTATTACAATATTTGACAAGTTGTAAATTTGATGTTGTATTCTTTCCAAATTATTTGAACCACTTATCAATGCTCATTTATTTATGAGAAAGATATAATCCATTACCCCTTTTAGTTAATTTTACCGCTGCTTGTGCGATAGAAGAAAGCATATATCCAACTAACAATCTCACTTTATCAGGCAGACTTTCAAGTTTTTCAGCAAAATCTACAATTGCACCACTTCCACTAATTTGTTTCTCCAACTCTTTGTTATGTCTTTGCAATTCTTTTTGAGCCCGGAGTTGAGCCTTCCTTTCTTTGGAAGCTTTCACCGCTGCTGAAATACCACCCGTCAATGCTGCAGCCGCACTTAAACCAGCAAATAAAGGAATTAGAAATGGGAGAATTCCTCCACTCGTCTCTCTTCGTGAATATTTCTTCAACATTGCTTTTGACATTTTAATTTTAAGTGAGCCAGTATCGTTCAAGATTTTCACCTGTTCTCTTGTGAGCAAAACATCAATTCTTAATGCTCCTTTACTCTGAATTGTATTAATGTTAATCATACAAGGCTTTTGATTTTGAACACAAGATGATAGTTTATGAAGATTGATTTGATTAACATATGCCCCAGTTGGTACTTTGCCACTCATTTATTTAACAAAAAAATTATGTGAGACTAATCATAACACCATTATCTGTATTAATCTGTTATTCTGTTTCTTCCAAAAGCAAACAATATGAATCAACTTCTTCACTCTCTCCTCTTTCAATGCATAGGGAAGTATCCACTCGATTAGACTTTATAGTTTCCTTTTGAGAACTCAGGTGAAACGCATCGATTGTATACAAACTTTTAAATGCTGTCATATCCCAAATGGGTTCTTTATTTCCATTACTTTCACACACCTTTTGGTAAGACTTGTATGCTTCAGCATAATCATTTTTTCCCAATTAATTTCCAATCTATCTCGTGGATAAAATGTTCCATCGAGAGAAACACGAAGTTGTTTCACCTTAGCATTATCACTCAATGCATTATTCTTATCTGAAGCAGTATCACCATCTGGTTTTAAAAAAATGATCCACAGATATCGTGGCTTTCCTTCCAGAACACCCAAATTCCACGTGTAAGTGGTTTAGTTCAGTTTAACGTGTTGACATCTTCTTTTGAGGTATGATACACTGAGTGGTTTCTTTGAGTTGTCTTCTGTTCAACATCTCTTCTGTTTTAAGATTAGGAGAAAATTCACTGATATACCAACTCATTTCATCAATTACAAATTTATTCTGATCACTAAAAGCACTAGCAACACCAAAAAGTAATCTATTTTCATTATCATTCATTTGAAGTTGAAATCTAATTTTAAGACCATACAGAACTTTATCATGATCACAAAATCCAAATATACCTTTAAGAGGAACTGCCACAGTAAAACTATTACCTGCTTTTGCATCATCATTATACATTCCTTTCCTTTGACTATAGCCAGGGTCTGTGTTTGCTCCTGTTGACATATCAGGAATAAAACCTTGGACAGCCGCCTTTCCCATTCTATCACCAAATGAATATAGTGTAAATTTCAGATACAGCAGAGACATAATCAACTGCTTCAACTTCTCCTGTTTCAATGTACAAACGAACACTATCAAACATTTTCCAGAAGAAATCATTCACGAGTGTAGCGTTTGTGTTATTCCCAGCCTTAGTGAATGTAAATTTACACAACAAGAAACTTTTGGATAGATTCAAATAAGTTTGTTGATTATTTATTTCAAAACGTTTTGTACCATTTGCATTCCAGTCTGTTCCAGTTATTGCATTTACCTTGAAGTAATCTTCTTTTTTAGTGGAGTTTGAGATGACAATGGTATCATCAAAATCATAGATACTATCAATTGCTTCCATACTTGTATTTATTTAGGAAAAAAGATGTGAAAACTTTTGAAACCCTGACCCAAGTATTTGAATTATTTTCTGTCGTTCTTGGGGAGACAACTGAGTTTTGCCTTTCTTAATATTTTTATTGCTTGTAATTTATGAGATTCCTTTTGGGCATCTTTTATACTCTTTATATTATAGCACCCGATACATTTCCCACAGCAGAAGCAGTTGAACCAATGAGGTCTTTATGTTTCAGAATAGTTGAACCTATACCCATTGGAGTATCAATTATCCCATCTCCTCTAAATTGATGTCTGACACCCCTTTGTCTCTTAGGTTTATAGTATCCTCTACCAAGATACATACCTTCACCCTTGTAGTATGGGGAAAGGAACATCCCATCCCCTGTAATTATTTTATATTTTCCCAACTCGTGTTTCCTCAAAATAACCATTGTATTTATTTATTGGAAAACTTCACGTATGTGATTTCTGATGGATATAATTTCTCCATTTAAAGAAATCATACGATTATCTTGGTCAGTTATCCTAAAATTTACTCTGTGTATGGTTTTTCCTGATACAGGGAGATAAACCAGATTTTTGGGTTCCATATTGAATTTATATCCAGTTGGGGTTGAGTATGCGCTGAATGCAAATACTGTGTTTTTCTTATTCCATCAATGCAAGCACTATCAATCAAATCACAGCGAATTAATACCGAATTTATTCCTGAGGATATTTGAATGACATTATCACTGTAAAACGTCCCATTAGTTTCAATCTTTTTTGAGGAGAAACCGAATAACTCTCTAAATGAATTATCAATTGTGAAATCAACCTTGTAGTTATTTTTAAGTTTAATCTTAGATAATTGTAGATATTTGTTTTTGAATATCTACAACAATATTTTTTGGTTCATCACCCTGTTCTTTCATAAGACGAACAATTTCAGAAGATATTTGAGAAATCTCATATGCTCCGGGTGAAACTGTTATCGTTTTGTTTTTACTTCCCGGATTATAACTAAACTTGTCATTTTTCTCGGTTATATGAAACAAGAAATTATAAGTTTTCATGGACAATAAAGATGCCTCATATTATTTTGTTGTGTCAAGTTGTGGTGGGTATGGGAATGAAGATGTGTGGTCGTTTGTGAAATTATAACTAAGGATTGTGCTTCTCATCTTATTTAATGAGATAAAATGTCTTTGTATTGGTATTTATTAATTATTTTCATGTTCATCAACTGGTCTAAAATGGCTGATGCTTCATTAAAACAATTATTATTTCCAGCCTTCTTTCTACCGAACAAAAATAACAGTCTATTAATTAATTGTGATGGGTCATTTGGAAGAAAACGAACAGCTGAACCAAGGATACTTAAAGCCTGAATAATGTGTTTCTCCTTCTCATTCTTCCTACTTTCACCAGAAAGACTTACCCAATAATTAAGAGTCCAGCCGATCAATATATACTCTATCATCATTATTTTTCATATCCAATGGTTTATCAAAATACTTTGATTCATCCCTCACAGTTGAACCTTGTCTTCCATCTTTTGTGAGAAGAAACATTAATCTCTGAGTTAGTTTAACAGGAGGTTGAGCAGAACTCAAGAACCTTAATTCATCATTAAATATCAATACCTTTTCTTGAACAAGATGAAATATTGCTGGTTATTCTGCTTGAATGAGCCCTGCTTTGGTTTTTGAATCCGCTGAATATTCATTGTTTTGAAGAGCATTCACAATATAATCAGGGGTTGATTAATCTCTTCCAGTTGTTGAAATAATCCTTCATCATCATATTCTAATTCTCCTATATGCTCTAATTGTTCCTCTGTCATTTGACTGAAATCTTTTAACATTTTAAGTTTTTAGGAGTATATTCTATTTTGGGAACTGTGGAAACATCTATAATTTTTTTGGGAAGTTTTTAAAAGTGGTTTAAAAAATTTATCTTGTTTTCTTTCAAATGCTTCTTCACCCGTTAGTTTCTGTCTGTGTTTCTTCTTGATCTCTTCCTGTTGTTTTACAACTTTTGAAACCAACTCTTGATGTTCCTTAAATCTTTCTGCTCTTTCTTTCGCATCTATTTATTTATTGGAAAATATCTATATTAATATTTCGGCACGCCCCTTTTTTTGTTCCACCATCAGATTTTTGTTACTGCATGAAATGAAACAAGCTTTGACATATATAGTAATGATATTATTGTCTTCCTTAAGAGGCCCCTCAAAATTTGTTTTGATGATTATCTATATTCATATCTATATTAATATTTTGGCATGCCCCTCTTTTTGTTCCACCATCAGATTTTTGTTACTGCATGAAATGAAACAAGCTTTGACATATATAGTAATGATATTATTGTCTTCCTTAAGAGGCCCCTCAAAATTCGTTTTGATGATTATCTATATTAATATTTTGGCATACCCCTTTTTTTTGTTCCTCCATCAGATTTTTGTTACTGCATGAAATGAAATTATATTAATATTTTGGCATGCCCGTTTTTTTGTTCCACCATCAAATTTTTGTTACTGCATGAAATGAAACAAGCTTTGACATATTATATAGAAATGATATTACTGTCTTCCTTAAGAGGCTCTTCAAAATTCGTTTTGATGATTATCTACATTAATATTTTGGCACGTCCCTTTTTTTGTTCCACCATCAGATTTTTGTTACTGCATGAAATGAAACACGCTTTGACATCTAAAGTAATGATATTATTGTCTTCCTTAAGAGGCACCTCAAAATTCGTTTTGATGATTATGGTAGTTAAACAGTTCATGTTCATCCGACTTTTCATTATTCCTACTGCACTTCATTAGAACATAGATTGTGGATGGATGCGCAGATCCCAGGAGAACTATAGCTGCACAGAACAATTCATATTATCGATGGATAAAAATGATATTTAATTGATATTATAATAAATTGTTTATTTAAAATATCTTCAAATTTTGTGAGTTTTTAGATTGTTGTGAAATATTAGGTCCTCGGTGTGCTGTGTCACGTGATTGGGTTTTCGTATATCATGCCTCGCCCGCTAGGGGTGGCAGAACTGTGCTTCCGGCTGCGCAATAAAGCAGAGTAGATGGTGGCCCGCGTGCTTCTTGCGTCCCGCCGCACCTAGTACACACTAGTTGGCTGACGAAAATGGGATCATACGGACTTATGCCCGTTTTCGACGGGGACGACTTCGAATCGTTTTCAGAGCAATTGGATTGCTATTTCCACGCGAACGATGTGGTTGACGAGGGCAAGCAGAAGTCAATCTTGCTCGCTTCGCTTTCGCCGGAGCATTATCGGCTGCTGGGTGATTTAGTGGCACCGAACAGGCCCCGGGATGATGGGCTGGCGTTTCGGGACATCGTGGAGAAAATGAAAGCACACATGGCGGTTGAGCAGACTCGCGGGGATGTTCGAGCCATCACCGGCCACGCGGGGTCGCGAGTACCCCGGGACGCGCGCACGGCCTTCGATGCGGGTCGGACGTCGCCGCGCGGTCACGCGTGCAGCAGGGTGACACCGCGGACATGCTTGGGATGTGGAGGTCGGCACCTGCGCCGTGCATGCCCGTATAAAGGCAACGTGTGTTTGAAATGTCACAAGGTGGGTCATTTGGCGCGTGTGTGCCGTGGGGCTTCGGCCACCGTTAAAGTCGGGGACGGCGATGTGCGACGCGACTCGGGGCGGAACCAGCGGCCGGTGTTGAGCCTGGGTTCAGTTGGCCCGGCGACGGCGCGCCCGATGACGGTGGAAGTCGAAGTGAACAAAACGCCGATCACGTTTCAGGTCGATACAGGAGCAGCGGTGTCGCTCATTGGCGAACAGACCGCGCGTAGACTCAACGGCTTGAAGCTTATCAGGTCAAACCTCGCGCTGTTCACGTACACCCGCGAGAGGATAACGCCAGTCGGGATGGCAGACGTGTCGGTGCGGTACCAAGGCCAGGTCGCCACGCTTCGGGTGTACGTCGTGCGGGGGAGGGGGCCGTCTCTCCTCGGCCGAGATTGGATGGCCCGCATCAGGCTAGACTGGGCCGCAGTTAACCTTGTGCAACCCGTGCCGAGCCAGTGGGAGGATCAGTTGGAGGAGATTCTTCAAAGACATCAAGGGTTGTTTAGAGGCGACCTTGGGAAACTCAAGGGCATGGAGGCGAAACTCTTCTTGAAGGAGGGGGTGGTTCCTCGGTTTTGTAAACCGCGTCCGGTGCCGTATGCCCTGCGGGACAAGGTCAAGGGTGAACTGGATAGGCTGGAGGCCTGTGGAGTGATCGAACGGGTGTCGTGCTCGGATTGGGCCACCCCGGTTGTCACGGTGCTGAAACGGAATGGAGACGTCCGATTGTGCGGGGACTTCAAATCCACAGTTAACCCGGGGCTCAGCGTGGAGCAATATCCACTGCCGTCAATCGATGAAATATATGCGCGATTGGCGGGGAGTCGATACTTCACGAAGCTAGACCTGCGTGATGCATATTTTCACCTGCCGATGGATCCTGGGAGTAGCGAGCTTTTAACAATCAACACGTGTCAAGGACTCTATCGATATACCCGACTCTGTTTTGGGATTGCTTCGGCTCCAGCTTTGTGGCAGAAAGCCATGGATCAGGTTTGCATTGACCTGCCCACTCAGACCTACCTGGACGATGTGCTCATTGCGGGGAAAACGGCGGACGAGCATCTGGCGAACATTGCCCAAGTGCTGACAAAGCTAGAAGCGTGCGGCCTGCGCTTAAACAGGGACAAGTGCGCGTTCTTCAAGCAGCGCTTAGAATACCTCGGGCACGTCATCACGCCGGAGGGGCTGTTGAAAGGTCCTCGGAAGGTGGAGGCGATTCAGCGCATGCCACCACCTCGCGACAAGACGCAGCTACACGCGTTCATTGGCATGGCCCAGTATTACCAAAGGTTCGTGCGCGGGCTCAGCTCACAACTTGCGCCGTTGACGCGGTTGCTCAAGAAGGACGAGCGCTGGGTTTGGGGGCCTGCACACCAGGTGTCGTTCGACCGCGTCAAGCGGCTGCTCACAGAGGATACGGTCCTCGTGCACTACGAGCCTGCACGTCCGCTCCTATTGGCATGCGACAGCTCTGCATATGGCATCGGGGCAGTGCTCTCCCACAGGATGGACGATGGTTCCGAGCGGCCTGTTTGTTTTGCATCCCGGACCCTGTCCACAGCAGAGCGCGGATATGCCCAGATCGAACGGGAGGCTCTCAGCATCGTCTGGGGTGTGCGGAGGTTTCATAAATATCTGCTGGGACGGCATTTCATTTTACAGACGGATCACAAACCACTTCAATTCATCCTAAGACCCGAACGCGGAGTGCCGGTGGTAGCAGCCGCGCGAATACAGCGGTGGTGTCTGTTTCTGGGTGCTTACGATTATGATATTCAGTTCCGAAGCACCGAGAAGCATGCTAACTGCGACGGGCTCTCACGCTTGCCGTGTGCGGAGGGTCCACCTGCGTCTGAGCTGGGCGACCGGGTCGACGTGTTTGCGCTGGACCAGGTCCAGAGCGGGCCGGTCACGGCCAGACAGGTCGCGGTGGAGTCGGCTTGTGATCCGGTGCTTGCCCGTGTCGTCCAGGCGATTTCTACGGGGAATTGGAGCGATCTACCTTCGACACCGGCATTTCAACCTTTCACGTCACGCGCAGCGGAGCTGTCGTTGGTCCAACGGTGCATAATGTGGGGAATGAGGACCGTGATTCCATCGAGGTTCAGGCAGCGGTGTTTGGAAGAACTGCATGCCAGTCACCTGGGCATCGTGAAGACCAAGAGTCTTGCTCGTAGCCTGTTGTGGTGGCCGGGGTTGGACAAAGACATTGAGCAATTGGTTAAGCATTGCACCACGTGCCAGACAGATGCTGATAACCCGCGTCGAGCTTCGGGGCTCTGGCCTGTGCCAGACCGAGCTTGGCAGAGGGTCCATGTAGATTTTGCGGGGCCGGTTAATGGCAAGATGTTTTTGATTGTGATTGATGCATTCTCTAAATGGCCGGAGGTGGTAGTAATGCAGCATACTTCAGCAAGCATTACGGTAGAGAAGCTGCGGACGATCTTTGCTAATAAAGGGTTGCCGGAGATCCTGGTCTCTGATAATGGTCCGCAGTTCATCGCGGGTGTATTTGATGAGTTTATGCGCCAGAATGGTATTCGACATCTAAGGTCCGCACCTTATCATCCTGAGACGAATGGCCAAGCTGAGTCGTTTGTCAAGATGTTGAAGCGGGCTTTGCGCAGGGGGGGTGTTGCACCTGTGCAGACGGTGGTCGATGTTTTTTTGCTCCATTACAGGAACGCAGTTCATCCTGTCACGGGTGACTCACCTGCTATTCGTCTCTATGGACGGGCTTTGCGGTCCAGGCTAGATTTGCTGCGACCTGGAGGGTCGGTGAGTGGGGCTATGTCGCGTCCGATGCGGCTGCGCAGCTTCGAGGTGGGGCAGCGGGTGATGGTACGCGATTATTTCCACGGTTCCAAATGGGTGCCGGCGGTGGTCTCTGGGGTACTGGGGCCGGCGAATTGCATGGTGCGGACTGATGGTGGGGGTGTGTGGAAGCGGCACGTGGACCAGATGCATGATCGCTGTTCAGCGTCACCCCCCCACACCTCCCCGAGCCGAACGTTGCGGGGCCCCCACCGGTAGTCTCGCCGGCACCTGACGTTGTATCGCCGGGACTGGCTGGGCCAGCGCCGAGGGGGTCTTCGCCTGATGCCGTCCTACCCGGGGACGTCGAGCAGGCTGGGCAGTCGGGGGTAGCTGGTGTTGCGGAAAGTGCGAGTCCGGCGAGGATGTCACCTCGACCGAGCCGGGAGGCGTATGAGCCTGGGCTGTCTGGTAGCGCTGCCCGTCCGAGGCGGGTCAGGGTGCGGCCGCGGTACTTGGAGGATTATGAGTGTTGATGGGTTTCTGATGGTCATGTTGTGATTATCCGTTCGTTATGTGACGGGTCATTTTACGAGGGGAGGAGTGTGCTGTGTCACGTGATTGGGTTTTCGTATATCATGCCTCGCCCGCTAGGGGTGGCAGAACTGTGCTTCCGGCTGCACAATAAAGCAGAGTAGATGGTGGCCCGCGTGCTTCTTGCGTCCCGCCGCACCTAGTACACACTACTCGGGTCTCCGCATAGTGGCGTACAGGCTTAAGTCATACTTCTGTTTACAACCGTAGAAAATCACAGAACCATCGGATCGACATGCTAACAGTTTCAGAATCAGCTAAATTCTACAACATATGAATATGGAGACAAAACTGATCCGGCCAGGTAAAATCTACAAGATATGAATATGTAGACGAAACTGATCCGGCCTTTTGGATCATTTTAAAGTAGGGTGCCCTGTAATTTTAATGCACACTATGGATACTCCGGAACTCATGAATGGTACACGATGTGTAGTCACTAAACTACGTGGTAATGTCATCGAAGTGGAGCTACTGCGGGACAGTCGAAAGGGAAAACCTGAATGATAATCAATGGATAAAAATGATATAATATTGTTCCGTTTGAGGGGGGGGGTATGCATTCAAAGGGTAAGTAGGATGTTTAATTAGGTATGCCATGCTGTTCGAGTTTACCAGGATCTCGATGTAATAAGTAGCAATTCAGTGGTGATAAGTTGTCTAGTAAATGTTCATTTCTTCAAGGGGGGAAATGATAATTGTCACATAATTAGATAGGGACACGGGATAGGGTAAGTGTGTCTGCGTAAACCCCTTTTGGTATTCTCTGGAGACTGGCCGTGACGTCACAGGACACTGCAGCGGATGGCTCCGCCCCGTGATCACGATTGGCAAAAGGCGACGGCGGTGGGCCAATAAACGGCTCGATTAGAAGTGATGAGGACAGGAGGATAAAAAGGTTCTGTTCGGGGTCGAAAAGGAAGAGGAAGAAGATCGGGACAAAAACGATCGTGTTTTTTTGGTGTGGAGGCTGTTGCGCGGAGAGCGTCCTTGTTGTTGTGCTGATTCGATCGTGTTCTTCATCGTGTCTTGGAGCCTTGCTGAGCCTCGTGCCTCACCTTGGTTGGCTCTGGGGTTCTGCTGACTCGGAGTACGGGGTCGAATGGTGGGTGGACCTGCCTCCCTCTCCTGCTCGCAACTTGGCGCCAGAACTGGTTCCCTGGCGGCTGTGAGCGGACTTGGGCCAAGACCAGGAGGTCGACAGCACCACGGTTTCTCCTGCCCCCCCCTGACGAGAGCAAGGCCAGCTCGTCCAACGCCGATCCAGGGACAGTTGCGTCCACACCACGGTCCAGCCTGACCACCAAAAATAGCTACGTTTTGTGTGTGTGTGTGTGTGTGTGTGTGTGTGTGTGTGTGTGTGTGTGTGTGTGTGTGTGTGTGTGTGTGTGTGTGCTTGGCGCCTTAGAGGGTTTGAGATCTGTATATTCATTGGAATTGTCTGTGTTTTTCCCCACGCCCGATCCCACACCATCCCGTCGAATCGCCCCGGATCCCTCTTCTTGCCGAGTCTTGTTATTTCTGGTTAATAGTAAAAACGAATAAACATCATCAACTCAGTGAAAAGTGACTCGTGCCACATTCCTCGTCCCGTTTCCGGTAGAGCGATTAGAACTGCCATGTTTGGGTTATAAATAAATAAACCGCCTCCATCGTTTCGGCTCATTCTACGTTGGCGGGACTGTTCAAGTCTCGTGGACGTCACATTGGTGTCAGGGTGTTGGATGTTCGAACCCCTCGAAATTATATTTGGTATCGGGAGAATATACCAAGATTAAAATCTCGCCACGAATTGGAATATAAAATTACTACAGAAAAGCGCGCGAGCGTGGGAAAATTTTGGCGGGATTTTTCAAATTTAAATTAATTGGCGGCAAACGGGACTTCTGCACCATGGCGGATGTGCAGATGTTTGAGGAGGAAGGCCACGTGTCTGGCAGCGAGTCGGGGGAAGAAGGGAGAGACGGGGGTAGGGTTGGAACCTCCCCCATTCCGAGCGTGGCCCGTGCTTCATCTCCCGTGACGGAGCCGGCAGCGCCGGAAACCGGCACGATGACGATCTGGACAATGTTGGAACGTTTAATGAGTGCAATTACAGCACAGGGGGCAAAAATGACGGCACAGGGGGCACAAATGGCAGAAATGACGGCACAAATGGAAAATCAATTCGTGACACAGAGGGCCGAAATGACGGCACAAATGGAAAATCAATTCGTGACACAGAGGGCAGACATGACGGCACAGGGGGCAGAAATGACGGCACAAATGGAAAATCAATTCGTGACACAGAGGGCAGAAATGACTGCACAAATGGAAAATCAATTCGTGACACAGAGGGCAAAAATGACGGCACAGGGGGCAGAGATGGCGGATCGATTGGGGGTAATGGGGGAACAGTTGGGTGCACGGATTGATTTAATGAGGGATGAATTCGGGGAAAAGATGGAGAAAATGAAAACTGAGATGCAGGAGTGTGTGGATGTTAAATTGGGAGAAATACAAAGTAAATTCGAGGATAGATTGGAGGAAACAAAGGCAGAAATTACATTGGAGGGGGAAAATATACGAAAAAAATTGGTAGATAAAATTGATGCAACGAACATTCGGGTTGATAAAGTGGATGAAAGCCTGGAACGTCATCGTGCCTGTGTGGATGCTCGTATGCAGCTGCAGCTTGAAGAGTGGGGAGAGCTGAGGAAGCAAGGGATGAATTTGGCGGAGGAGGTAAAAGGATTGGAGGCTCGTTTGGACGAACAAGATAAAATTATGAGCCAAGATGAAGTCTTGGATAAAGGCCTGGTAGAGCCGTCTTTTGTAAGTAGAGTGTCCGGGTTGGTTGAGAAGCAGCTGCAAACTCACGACGGAGCCTTGGAGGAGGTTGTGCGGGCCCAGAAGATCCTGCTGGAAGAGGTGAATCGGTCCATTCAACGTTTGGAACAGGAGGCAAAATTGACCCATGAGACCCTCACCACAAAACATTTTTGGCCACAGTGGGCTCTGAAATTGGATACGCAGCCACAAGGGTGTATGATCCCTGGGCTGGATTCGGACAAGGGAGAAACTGAGAAGCGGGCCACCGTAAAAGTGATCCCCCTGGTAAATTTTGACGGGTCAGGGAGCGTTGAAGCTTTTCTGACGCAATTTGAGTGCATTTCCCGACTAAACGGGTGGAATGAGCGGGAACGTACAGGGAATTTGGTGGCAACATTGCGGGGACCAGCCGCAGATGTATTAAACGTGATCGCGGAGGGGATGTTGACCAGCTCCCACATTTGCGAGGCGTTGAGCCGTCGGTTTGGGTTCGCGGCAAACTGTGATCTGGTGCGGGCTCAGCTCCAGCACCGCAGATTAAAGCCGGGTGAGACAGTGCAGGAGCTGGCACAGGACATTTACCAATCAGTCAGGATCGCGTATCGGGACCTTACAGTGGAGGCGTGAGACAGACTGGCACTAGAGAAATTTTTAGCTGCTCTTCCTGACCCTGAGGTCCGAGCGCTAGTGGAGTTACAGGATCCACCCACCGTGCACCGAGCGGCCGAGTGCGCGGCCAGGCTGGCCTCGTGGAGTCGGCCAGGTCGGGTGCCCGAGAGGCCTTCGGTGACGATCCGACAGGCAGAGATTCAGGATCAGGGAAGGGGGCTGGGAGAAATTGGCATTACCCGAATGTTTCAGGAAATTTGCCAGAAACTGTTAAGTTTGATAAGGGGTAATTCGGTAGTTGGTGCGCCAAAGCGGCGGGGTCCAACCCAGCCAATAGAGCAATTTGATTATGGCCGAGGGGGTCTGGAACCAGAAGAGACATTACACCGATACTCACGGGGGCCTTTTATGGGGAGTTGTTCCCGGTGCGGGCGAAGAGGACACATGCAACGATATTGCCGGTACCCGGCGATGGAGGGACCCTCCAATAGACTTTTAGACTCGGAGAGGGTGAATCCTCCTGCTGAACCGCCAGGTCTATCCGAGATGCCCTTTCATAGGTCGGGTCTGGAGATCACTGTCGGGGGTCCGGGAGACTAGATTGGGCTGAGCATATACGACCATGCTCGGCTGCTGAGATTGTGGCGAAGTGCCCTTCTTTGGTGGAAAAAAGTGAATTGTGGAAAAATTGGCATGGGTTTGTAAGTTCTGCTGGGTTTTAGAGTGACAATTGGGACAGTGGATAATTGGTAACAAAGCAGGCACAAGTGGCTGTCCAATGGCTGGTGCGTGGATCGGGTGAGAAGTGCTGTGTGAGTTGTTTCAAGTTAAGAAGTGAAATGTATGGTGCACACGTTGATTTTTTTTATTGGACATGGTGTGGTAACAGGGAAGGTCATGGTCGGCGAAGTGTTAGAAATGCAGGTGTCACATGTAAGGCCGATGGGGTGGGGGAGTCATGTGGGTTTTGTGGGTGGGGATGATGTGCTTGTCCACAGGGATTGCTGAAGCTCATGGTGAGCATGAATTGCGACCCCCCTTCAAGGAGATTCACCACCTGGTGGCTAATGGTGACAGTGTCTGGAGGCAACTGGGAGAGGGTCTGGTTGGGCGACCAAGGCGGGTAGGACCTTGGCGACCCAGGAAGGCCAGAGGAGCCAGTGAGACCCCTTCCAGAGTGTTGTGTGGGATTAGAGCTGATGGCTACCAGGGGGGAGGGAATCAAAGGGAGCGGGGCGGAGAAGCGTCCGGGTTGGACTAAAGCTTACCTGTGGGCATGGTTGCACCTGAGATGCCCCCATCATCTTGTGGTAACCCACCCCACGGCCATGACGGGATTCAGCCTGCATGATTAAAATGAGGACCATGACCTAGAAATGTGATGATGACCATGGTGTGAGTGTTGTGAAGATGTGTGAGTCCCACTCGATCCCGCACAACTTGACATGTGCAGCAAGGGCATGATGTCCGCATAATTTTGGGGCAAGCAAATTTGAAAATTGGCTCCCCAGGTAACGCTGGGTCTATTAGCATCCACTGGGGGAGGCGGTCAAGTGTAAATATCCTGTGAATAGTGTCGTTAATGCTTGGAGTAGGAATGTAAAGTATAAGTGTTGTGTTTTTGTGGAACCTTTTGTTTCCCCTCCCCAGATCACTGGAAGAGTGCTGGGCAAGAGCGATGATCCAGAAGATGGATTGCAACTTCGCTCAGTGCTCTCATGTGATAAAATAAAAAAAATAAAAATAAAAATAAAAACGAATGATTGTTTAGGCGAGGATAAGGCCATAAGGTGGTAGTACATTAAGCAGGATAGGTAAGTTAGCTGCGACTCGCTGCCCATTGCCCTTCGTACTTTATTTCGTTAGGTTAATTAGGTGTGAGTCAGTAAGTGTTAAGGCTGGTACGGTAGCGCCTGTGATATACCTTGCAGGAGCTGCGGTACCAGAGGAGGGGGCAGTGTTACGTTTGAGGGAGGGGGGTATGCATTCAAAGGGTAAGTAGGATGTTTAATTAGGTATGCCATGCTGTTCGAGTTTACCAGGATCTCGATGTAATAAGTAGCAATTCAGTGGTGATAAGTTGTCTAGTAAATGTTCATTTCTTCAAGGGGGGAAATGATAATTGTCACATAATTAGATAGGGACACGGGATAGGGTAAGTGTGTCTGCATAAACCCCTTTTGGTATTCTCTGGAGACTGGCCGTGATGTCACAGGACAGTGCAGCGGATGGCTCCGCCCCGTGATCACGATTGGCAGAAGGCGACGGCGGTGGGCCAATAAACGGCTCGATTGGAAGTGACGAGGACAGGAGGATAAAAAGGTTCTGTTCGGGGTCGAAAAGGAAGAGGAAGAAGATCGGGACAAAAACGATCGTGTTTTTTGGTGTGGAGGCTGTTGCGTGGAGAGCGTCCTTGTTGTTGTGCTGATTCGATCGTGTTCTTCATCATGTCTTGGAGCCTTGCTGAGCCTCGTGCCTCACCTTGGTTGGCTCTGGGGTTCTGCTGACTCGGAGTACGGGGTCGAACGGCAGGCGGACCTGCCTCCCTCTCATGCTCGCAACTTGGCGCCAGAACTGGTTCCCTGGCGGCTGTGAGCGGACTTGGGCCAAGACCAGGAGGTCGACAGCACCACGGTTTCTCCTGCCCCCCTGACGAGAGCAAGGCCAGCTCGTCCGACGCCGATCCAGGGACAGTTGCGTCCACACCACGATCCAGCCTGACCACCAGAAATAGCTACGTTTTGTGTGTGTGTGTGTGTGCTTGGCGCCTTAGAGGGTTTGAGATCTGTATATTCATTGGAATTTTCTGTGTTTTTCCCCACGCCCGATCCCACACCATCCCGTCGAATCGCCCCGGATCCCTCTTTTTGCCGAGTCTTGTTATTTCTGGTTAATAGTAAAAACGAATAAACATCATCAACTCATTGAAAAGTGACTCGTGCCACCTTCCTCATCCCGTTTGCGGTGGAGCGATTAGAACCGCCATGTTTGGGTTATGAATAAATAAACCACCTCCATCGTTTCGGCTCATTCTACGTTGGCGGGACTGTTCAAGTCCCGTGGACGTCACAATATATTGTTTAAAATACATTCATGCTATCTGTCTTTTACCATATGTTGCCAGTGACGCCCGTTGAAGATGGGCACCTTTACTTGTCATTTAATGAATTGTAAAGATCAACAGGTGAATTTTCCTTTTCTTTATCATCCAAGTCGATGTGTTCAAATAAATCCTTTTCTTTAAATATTTCATCAAATTCTTTATTAACATTAATACGAGTTGTAATTTCTTCTTCACTAATACTTGCATCTTTGCTTTTCATAAGTTTGCGTTGAGTTTCTTCATCAACATCAAAACCGAAAGATAAAATCTTAACCCCGCTCAGATGTTAAATAATTTGTCTCATTCCTTCTGGATTAGTTTCTAATATCCCAAGACCATCAGATTTTAGTCTATTTAACTCACTCTTACAATGTGAATATTTTGTTGTACCAAGAGAAACCCCCTCAAATATTTGACCTTCATTCCTCAATCGCATATGTTCCTCCACTGAAATATCGTGATAATCTTCACCTTTTACTTCTCCAGGTCTTATTGTTCTCATTGTTGTTGATACAATGCGTATCATGGGGTGTTTTGTAAAGTAAATTTGCAATATTCTCATTTGTACTATACAAGAACATTGATTTATGAAAGTTTTTTCCAGAAGCAGATTTACCCACAAGATTTATAATAACAGTTTATATACTTATTTATTATTTATAATAACATTTATTATATTATATAATAAGTTTATTATTTATAATAACAGTCATTTATATATGTAAATGTTTATAAAAATATATATATATATATCCCTTAATATCTCATCATGTTTCACAACAATATATTTATATTTTTCAGTCGTGTGCTTCATGTAATCCCTAAATTCCTTTTTACTACATAATGTAGAACAATTATCTCTCCAAAAGTTGTTTACATCTATTGCATTTAACTTGAATAAAATAAAAGTATTAGCATTGTTTCTGATGGAACGACAAGGATGTTGAAAGTATGATTGACTAAGATAAATACAATTACAAGAAGAATGTCTCCCTCTTGTGTAGTTGCTATCCATTACCGTTTGGTTTCTCTCATTAACACAATCATCAAAGATAACGAGGTTCTTTTTTGATTTATCCAAATCTTGGGGAGATGGTATATCATCCGTATTATCACTAAGAATACAAGTTATCCGTTTTGATTTCTTTTTATATCTCTGTGTATCACAAAATAGTTGTATTATATGTTCAATGTTGTAATCATTTAGTTTGTTTTGAAGTTTAAATAAACCTATTATATCTTCTTTTTGAAGACCAGCATTAAAACCTTGTGAGAGTAGTTGATACTCAGGTTAAAAATTTGACTTTGTGAAAATTATTTAATTATCATAATCTAAAAAGTTGGGAGTCAGGAGCATCTTTAAAAGAAAGCAGGTTTTTCCACATCCGCTTGAACCAACTATGAGACATCTTAATGAATTTGGAAGATTTTTATGATTGTTAAATTTTATTTTATTTTCCCAAATGGGTAAAAAAATCATTCATTTATATATTTGGAAAA
Source organism: Eptatretus burgeri (assembly GCF_056783735.1). Taxonomy (NCBI): domain Eukaryota; kingdom Metazoa; phylum Chordata; class Myxini; order Myxiniformes; family Myxinidae; genus Eptatretus; species Eptatretus burgeri. The sequence continues at coordinate 18,843,126 of NC_140966.1, forward strand.
CAGGTTATTTAATTTATCATTGGCTTTTTTAGAAACTCTATATTTTAACCTCAGTTCGGGTTTAATTTCAACATAATCCATTATTTTATTTCTGCAATATGTTGTGTTGATATTTCCCTGAAAATGACAATCGTGAATAATATATAACAACAATTCTTTGAACATTTCTCTAATACGTTCAGTTTCTTCCCTTGTAAGGAAAGGTGTGTTATCACCCTCATACTCTACATTCATTTCTCTAATCAATCTTTTAAAGTAATTCAATTTTGTGTAAATCTAAAAGAATTATTTTCCTTTTTATATTTTTTATTATCATTAATTAGAAGATAATCACAGAATATACATTGTTTTTAGGCTTTTGACTGTGTTTAATCCCACTCTCACATGCAGGACAATTCTTAAATTTGTCATATGGAGAATCAGGGAATTCAAGAGGCTCAAAATCTAGTGAATAATTCATATTTATAAAGTAAAACTTTACTTAAACTGAAATTCATCTTCGGTATCATCTTTGGTACTTTCACAATCTTCTATAAAACTACTTTCATAACTATCGTTTGAACACAAACTCTCAGTATCATAACTGTCGTTTGAACACAAACTCTCGGTATCATAATCACTCTCATAATCTTCAAAATCGTCAGTTGAATAATGACTCATATTAATTGATCTCCTATCACTACTTTCTATATTAATTAAATCTCCTATCACTACTCCTATCACTATCATATTAATTAAATCTCCTATCACTACTTTCTCAAACATCAACTCATCCTGGGAATTCTTTCAAAGAAACTTGCTCTCCCTCATGCACAGATTTATCCCCTCTCGTGTTCAGTTGTCTTACCCTTCCTCCCGCCCTTGGTTTACTGAAGCTTGTGGCGAGGCAGTTGTCCTGAAACAACTTGCCTTTGCCTCATGGAAAGCAAACCCAACTGAGGGCAATCTCAGTTCTTTCCACAAAGCTCGGAACAAGTGTGTAGCTACCCTCAGGAGAGCCAGAAAACAACATCTTTCTCATCTCAAGTCTGAACTCTCAAACCTCTCTCCCTCCTCAAAATCCTGGTGGCGTTTAATCAAATCTGTTTCTGGTGTATGTTCCCCCTCCATCCCCTCCCTTACCTCAAATGGCTGCACTGCTGATTCCACACGTGATAAAGCTGAATGTCTAAACTCGGTGTTTGCAGCTAAATCTTGTGTCCCAAACCCATCACTATCTCTACCCACTTTACCCAGTCGCACCCAACTGTCCCTGGACTCTGTATCCTTTTCTCCTGACAAGGTGGAGAGCTTGCTTTCAAACCTCGAGTCAGATTCTGCAACCGGTCCAGACGGCATCAGCCCACGTGTCCTCAAAGCCTGCTCTTCTGCTCTTGCTCACCCTCTCTCTGTTCTATTCACCCTCTCATTTTCCCAAGGTCATCTGCCATCTGCTTGGAAATCTGCTAACATCACTGCCCTGCATAAAAAAGGTGCAAAAACAGATCCCTGTAACTATAGACCAATCAGCCTTCTCCCAATCATCAGCAAGGTTATGGAATCCATCATCGCTTCAGACATGAAATCCTTCCTCTTCTCCAATGGCTTGATTTCCAATCATCAATTTGGTTTCAGACCAGGTCACTCTACCCTAGATATGCTGCTACTGCTCTCCCATCAATGGATGGAGGTCCTCAATGCCAGACAGGAAATCCGAGCCGTATCCCTGGACATATCACGTGCTTTTGACACAGTCTGGCACCCTGCCCTACTCACCAAACTCTCTTCCCATGGTATTCAAGGCCATCTCCACTCATGGCTCGCAGACTTCCTCTCCTGTCGCAGTCAACGTGTGGCCCTAAATGGAGTTCTTTCATCCCCTCTTCCTGTGCAGGCTGGAGTTCCTCAAGGTAGCGTTCTGGGCCCTGTTCTTTTTCTGGTTTTCATCAATGATCTCTCGGACTCTCTGGAAAATCCTCTATTTCTCTTTGCCGATGACTCCACCCTCTGCCGTACCATCTGTCATCCCTCAGACCGGCAAGCAGCAGCTTCTTCGCTCACTGCAGATCTGGATAAAATCACAAACTGGTCCAACACGTGGAACATGTCTTTCAATCCAGACAAATCTCACACTCTCACTATGTCTCTTCGAAAGGACCGTTTACAAAACCCCCCCATCCACTTTCTCAACAATCCTCTGGAAGAAGTCTTTTCTTTCAAGCTTCTGGGTCTCACTATCTGCCATGACCTTTCCTGGGAAAGTCACATTTCCAACCTTGCCTCAAAAGCCAGTCGCCGATTGGGAATCCTCCGTCGTGCAAAGTCCTTCCTCGGCCCTCTTGAGCTCCTGACCACTTACAAAGCTTTTGTCCGTAACCTGATGGAGTACTGCTCTCCCCTCTGGGCTGGTGCTCCTGCCTCCCACCTTTCTCGACTTCACGCTGTCGAAACCAGGGCTTTTAAGATCATTGGCATCTCCCGCAATGAAGCTGAGTCTTTGGGCCTCTCACTCAATCACCGCAGGTTGGTCGGTGGTCTTTCTGTCTTCTACCGACTCCTCTCCACCCTTGCCCCCCCTGCTCTCTCTGCGATTTGTCCCCACCACATTTCCACAGGGCGCTCAAGGTCCGCCAACAACCCCCTTCTGGTAAAACTACCAAAATCACGAATCACTGCTCATCTTCACTCTTTCATTCCTCTTTTTTCCCGCCTTTGGAATAAACTTCCTCACTCTATTCTTTCCCATTCTTCCCTCCAGGCTTTCAAAACAGCTGTTCACCACCACCTCTTATCTTCCCCCATCCAAATCCTCGATCTTTTCTACCCCCGATAATCCACCCAAGCCCACTTCCTTCAATTCTCCTGCTTTCCTTCCTGAAAGTCCCTTTAATGTCCATCTTCCCCTCGCCATGTTCCCCGTCCCATCCCCATCCCTCTCCCTTCCACATTTCACCTGTGTCTGTTCCCCAATGTTTTGTCCCTTCCACTCCCGCCCCTCTTGTCTCATGCCTCATTGCTGTGAGTTGTGTGTTAGCTCTCATACGAGCCTCGACCAAGGTATACAAAAAAAAAAAAAAAAAAAAAAAAAAAATTAGTAGAAAAAACATTACCATCGATATCTCGATACTTTTTTTCATTAACAGATTCAACTACTACATTTTTTATATTCAAGGTAATTTTAAAATGATCCTTAACTACTACTGAACAAAATGTCATTTCACCTGATATATTAACATCCTTTATTTAATCAGGATTTATATCTTTAGGGTTGTTGAAAAAAAATACAAATTTCTCCTTGCATATTACAGATGGTCTTATCTTTTCTTTCTAAAGCTTCATCCATAAGGTATTTATTTTTTGATACTTTTTCTTGTTTCATTGCTTTTTCTAGTTTTGAATATATTACCAGAAGGAGAGGAGAAACTTTTGTTAGAGATACTTTAATTGATGTTCTTCCAGATATCCTAAAAGCCCTTCCACTGAAGGAAATTGAATAACTCATATTGTTCACCATAATTGTTTTTATCCAATAGTTGTTATATTTATCTTTGTTCAATTTTACATCCTTGACATATTTCTCAGTATCTTTTACAAATGAAGAGATTGATTGAAACTTGTCTTTTTGTATCTTGATACATTGTATTTTATAAGTGAAAAAAGTTGGGGGATAAAATGGTTTTAAGCACAGATTCAACTATAAATTAAATAAAATTTTTATCAAGAACAATTTATTTTCAGGAAAGTTTTGTTATATAAATATGGTGAATACAACATACTGCGATGTTTGTAATCATGAATGTAAATACTATAAAAAACACCTTCAAACCAACAAACACACATTCAATCTTTTCAGACAAATACAGTATCTCCACTTGACCAAGAAACAAAACATTGTGATAGATGTGAAAATGATATTCTTAAATTTTTTTTAAAATAAACACCTTCAATCATGCAAACACAAGAACAATGAAGAAAGGGAAACTAAATTCTCCATTGAAAACACTGATGGGGCATTTAAAGGGCATATAAAAATAGGATTGTTTCGTTTTCAAGACCCTGGGCCATCTTCAATCATGGAAGCTGTTGATATGGTTAAACAAAGTATTGAAACTATAATTAAAAACACATTAATTGAAATGAAAACTTTTAAGTTTTATATGGGAGTAAAATTGAAAATGGTAAGACAAGACGATGAAACTACTCCCTATATGAGGACAAATCCTCACTTTATCTCATCATTTCAAGATTTTGTAAGATGTGATGTTTACGATGATCTCCAGAGACAAGAACAAGATGTTGATAACACTGTAGTAGGTAGTGGATTTACGATTACAAAAATAATCTGTTTAGATATTTACATCTTAAAATCAGATGCTCTTCAAGCTTCTTCTTATATTGATTTACCAAAAGAGATAAAACTTAAGAAAGCAGTTGTTAATATTCAAAACAAAGATAATAAACGGTTTCTATGGTCTGTTCTTGCTCACTTACATCCTCCACAATGGAATCCTGAAAGGGTTGAACATTATAAGAAATATGAGAATACATTAAATGTTAAAGATTTAAAGTTTCCAATGTCATTGAGAGATATCCCTAAATTTGAGAAAATGAATAATCTATGTGTTAATGCATATGGATTAACGGATACAAACAAAGTTCAGATATTAAAAATTTCAAATAACGATAAAAATGAAGAAACACACATTGACGTTCTCCACTTTACTTCAAAGGAAAAATCACATTATGCTTTCATCAAAAAATTTTCAAGATTAACCAAATCACAACTATATAAGAGAAAATGCAAAACGTATCCTTGTAAGAGATGTCTCAACTCCTTTCACACAAAAGAACGATTAAATCAACATTCGAAATATTGTAGTAATCATAAATCAACCATAATCAATTTACCAAAAGCAGGTTCAAACATATCATTCAAAGATTTGAACAAATCTATAAAACATCCGTTTGTGATATATGCTGATTTTGAAAGTATCCTTGAAAAGATAGACACTGTTTCTCCAAATCCAAATAAATCATACACAAATAAATATCAAAAACATACTCTTTGTGGTTTCTGTTATTATATCAAATCAGCTGTTGGTGATGAATACAACAAGTTAGAACTTTAGAGAGGAGAAGATGCCTTAGAGGAGTTTGTAAGATGATTGGAAAAAAACTGCATAAGACAAAGAGAAATAATGGTGAAAACCTATAAACCAATGTCATTAACAAAGGGAGAGAAAAGAGAATTTAGAAAGAACAGTATCTGTCATATTTGTGAGGAGAAAATTGAGGGAGACGTCAAGATTAGGGATCACTGTCATCTTACTGATAAATATAGAGGTCCAGCTCATTCCCATTGTAATCTTAATTGCAAGACTCCAAATTTTATTCCTGTCTTTCTTCACAACAACGCTCACTATGACACACATCTATTTATAAATGAACTTTCAAAGACATCTGGAGATATTTCTGCCATTCCTAACACAGATCAAAAATACATCTCATTCACAAAAACAATTCATACATCCCCCATAACCCATATCAAATTTCTTGACACATACAAGTTTCTGTCAAGTCCATTATTTAACTTAGTATCAAATATTAAAAACTTCGAGTCTTAAATCATATTTCTCAAATCAAGAAGAGATTGATCTCTTATCACAAAAGGGAATATATCCATATGACTATATGGATTCATTTGAGAAGTTTAAAGAAACACAACTTCTTTCAAGGGAAAGTTTCTATGGAAAGTTAAATAAAACTCATATTTCCGAGAGAGATTATACACAAACTAAAAAGGTTTGGGAGAAGTTTAACATAAAAAATCTTGGAGAATATCATGATTTGTATCTTAAAACTGATGTATTGTTATTGGTTGATGTGTTTGAAACTTTTAGAACAGTCTGTCATAATAAAAAAAATTATGGATTAGACCCATAGATTCCTATAGAGAAGGACTGGAACCTCATGATCTTGTGGTTTGCAACTTGAGTCTGAAGGATTAACTTGAGTCCGGGGCTAAAATGACTTCTAGAAGGGCTAGAGATACGATCTCTGGATCCATATAGGGGTTTTTGAGGACGGCGAGTTCAATAGTGTCATTTTCAACACCACCTGAGGTCATCTTCAAGGTCAAAAGGTCATATTTCAAGGTCAACTTACTGAATTTTGGTATTTTTTGCCCGTTTTTGTGTCTAACTCATAGAGGAAATCTTTTGTAAAGTCTATGACAAAACATGACATTGTGCACCTACTGCACCTACTTGCTGATTTCTATCATCGTTAACTAATGTATGTTTTGTTTGTTTCTCTTTCAGAAACTGTCCAGCTGGTGATCTCACAGGATCTTTGTGTTGTTTCCTGCTTTGGTGACAATATGCCACGTCATTGCAGCTGCTTTGGTTGTAGAGGAAACTATGATGGGACGCCTTATGTAAAGGTCATATCCTTCCCAAAAGATCCTGAGGAGAGGGAGAGATGGATATTGGAAATGCCAAATGAGAAAGAAAGCTTGAGGTGCTGAAAGGAGATATATATATATATATATATATATATATATATATATATATATATATATATATATATATATATATATATATATATATATATACTTGTGAGACACATTTCAATTGTGATTGGGTGTCAGTTAGGGGTGGCAAATGACCCAAACAACCCCCATCAATATTTCCTGGAGTACCGAAATCAGCTTTGAAGCAGGTGACCTCAGCCCCACGCCCAACATCATCTTCTACGTCAGAATCAAGAGCTAAGAAGATGCAGGCAGCTGATGAGGCTGCAAAAAATATCCAAGATTTCGACCACTTCTGTGCTAAAATCAGCTCCTATTTTCCTGGCTTTAACGTCATAAAAGACCAGGAAAACCTTTACCTATCAAGAACTGATGCTACTGGACAAACTGTCCAGCAGTTCTTTCATTTCCAACAAGTTCACTCACCTTTTGGATTTCTATTCTTGAATAAAGTTGAGAAAGATGGCATTGAGGTGCCCAAACGACTTTTTCCTTTGCAGAAGAACAGCCTGCTCTCAAAATGGTCCCAGATTAGATCCATAACTGACCAGGTAAACATCTATGAATGCACAAGCAAGGAAATTCTTCAGCTTGTAATAGGCCAGCTCTGTTGGATGACTGAGGCACACGAGTTTCCTCATTTCACCTTCCCTCTGTCGCAGCTGCATCTTCTGGCAGAGAAAGACTTTGACTACGTTCTTCCTGCTATATTTGCAGATGAAGCCTTGGAAAAGTTTTTCGGCCAAGCCAGGCAAAAAAGCGGTGGAAACTTCTACATTGACGTAGTTGACATTATGGCTGTAGCTAAAATTGTAAATTTGCAAACACTCATTAAGCATGACATTATGCCCGAATCTAGTTCTCGTGTGATCAATTGCGACAAGAACTGTACAACTTCCATAAATCCAGATGAGCGAAGTGAACTCATTGACGAGATTACTCCTCAAGACACTCAGGATCTCTTGGGGTCTGACGATGCCCTTAAGCATAAAGTAGTTTATTTGGCCGGACACCTTGTTCATAAATATGGCGATAGCACTAGTATGGAGATCATTGACGATTAAGATGGTAAGGAGGTGTCATCTGAGTTTCTAGATAATTTGAATAGAGGTGGATTGAGTGTGCCGACTATGTCAACCATCTTTTTTGTACATTATTCCTATACTTTGTATGACAATACTAAAATGCATTGCCGATTTCATTTTGCTGAGCTGTTATCCTCTGTAGATGCTCCTTTAGCTAGTAGTAATGCTGCATGTACTACTTTAGCTAACATTCTATTGAAAGCTCATGTCTTCAATGTAAGTGACAAAGAAAAAGCTTTGGGATGCCTCAGGAGGCAAGAAAAGCTCTCCAACTAGTGATCGACATCGACATAGTTGTAATAGGCATAGTGTTGTGACATGCATATAATGTTTATGTAATACGATGTATGACAATAAATATCAAAGTTTGACAGCTCTACACACTTGCATCTTATTACAATCAGCCATCTCTCACCATTTATGAGTTAGACACAAAAACGGGCAAAAACTACCAAAATTCAGTAATTTGATCTTGAAATATGACCTTTTGACCTTGAAGATGACCTCAGGTGGTGTTTAAAATGACACTATTGAATTCGCCATCCTCAAAAACCCCTGTATGGATCCAGAGATCGTGTCTCTAGCCCTTCTATAAGTCATTTTAGCCCCGGACTCAAGTTAATCCTTCAGACTCAAGTTACAAACCCCGAGCATGGGAGGTTCCAGTCCTTCTCTATAGGAGTCTATGATTAGACCCCATTTACTATTACACAGCCCTGGGCTTGTCTTGGAGTGCTCTGTTAAAAATGACAAAACAAAATTTGGAATTAATCAGTAATATAGATATGCTTTTAATGATAGAGAAGGCTAAAAGAGGAGGAATATCTCAAGTATGTTCCAAGAGATATGCTAAAGCAAATAACAAATATCTTCCTGATTATAATAAGAATGAGGACAACTCTTACCTGATGTATTATGATTCTAACAATTTGTATGGGTGGGCTATGTCTCAATATTTACCTGATGGAAAACTTAAATGGGTTAAAGAAAAACATTATGAAAAAGTTTTACTTGACATTGTAATCTCCTCTCAAAAAGAATTGGATGAAGCTGAAGTTGTATATTATTTTGAGGTTGATTAAAAGTATCCAGAAGAACTTCATAACAAACATAAAGACCTACCTTATGCCCCTGATAAAGAAAGTCCAAGAAAAGAATGGTTAAGTGATTACCAACAGTCATTTAATATAAAAGGTAAATCTCCAGAAAAACTACTTACAACATTAAATGATAAAGAAAGTTATGTTTTACATCAAAGGAACTTGAGACAATATTTATCTGCTTGGTTGAGAGTGAGGAAAATTCATCGGATTTTGAAATTTAAACAAAGTCATTGGTTAAAGAAGTATATTGATTTTACTACAAAAAGGAGAACAGAAGCAAAAACAGATTTTGAGAAGGACTTTTATAAATTAATGAATAATGCTGTATTTTTGAAAGACTATGGAAAATGTTAGGAATCAACAAAACATAGGACTTGCTACATCTTGGAAACAGGCTTCAAAGTTAATTAATAGACCAAGTTTTGAACGAGCAGAGTTGTTTTCAGAGAACTTTTGTGCTATTCATTTGAAAAAAGACAGCATTGAAATGGATAAAACGATTTATATAGGAACATCAATTCTTGACTTGTCAAAGTCATTAATGTCTGACTATTACTATAATAATTTAAAATTAAAGTATAAGGATAATGTGTAATTGTTATATATGGATACAGATAGTTTTATGTTAGAAATTAAGACAAGTGATGTATATGAGGATATGATCGATAATATTGATATGTATGATACAAGTAATTATAAGTCTGATAGTATGTTGTTTTCATTAAAGAATAAAAAGGTTATTAGTAAGTTTAAGGATGAGTTGAGTGGAAAGGTCATGAATGAATTTGTGGGTTTGAGATCAAAGTCTTATGCTTTTACGTATATTGATAATAATAGCATTGAAAGATGTGATAAGAAGCTAAAGGGAATAAAGAAAATATAATCAAGGAAACAATAAACTTTAAACATTATTACAACTGTTTAACCTTAAAGAAGGAAGAGTACAGAAAAATGAATACAATAAGAAGTTATAAACATCAATTATATACAGAAGAGATAAATAATAAAGCATTAGGAGCTTTTGATGATAAAATATATATTTTAGAGAATGGAATCAAGAGTATCCCTTATGGTTATAAGTACAAGTGTTAAGCAGCATCTTTTAACTGATTTATAAATGATATAACCAAGCAATAACCAAACCAAAGAGTGGAGATGTAATCAGCCTTGGTATTTAATTGGGAAACATAACGAATGTGAGAAATATCAAATAAGTCTTGTTGAAAAAATAATCGGGGTAAAAGTAAATAAAACAAATTAGCAGATAAATTTAATTACAAATAAGTTGGAGGATGTAAAGGAAAAAATAAATAACCTTGAATGGACTGAAAACTTTGATGGTTATCAATTGAACAATGGAAAAACAATTTACTACAATCTCAAAATGATATATGGACCAGGAGGTGGTCAAACAAGAACATTGAGAGAAGTTTATCATTTTATTTCTGCTCAACAAAGACATATAAACCAAGAACTAAGTTCCAAAATAATATTTGTGAATATACTCGATGGTGATGAATGTAATCAGAAAATTAATTTATTACCTCGAATAGAACATGGACAAATATTTATTGGATCACTCTTTGAGTGGAGTGAAAATATAAAAGGAAATCAGTAAGTAATGGGGCAGAGATAGATTTCTTCTTTTGATCTGATGGGCCGAGAGTCAGAGGGGGTGGGGGTGGGGGTGGGGGGGTTGGGTTTTTTGGACCCTGAGACAATTTAACATGAGGTTGTATGGGAAAAAAAATCATTCTCCTGTTTTGTCCTGATTGACCTCGAGTCAGAAAGGTTTCCTAATACATTTCTATGGGGGGGGGGGTGGTTAGGTCAGGTCTTGAGACAGCTTAACATGAGCTTGTATGGGAGAAAATCATTCTCCTGTTTTAACCGAATTAGCCTTGAGTCAGAAAGGTTAGCCTATACATTTCTATGGGGGGGGGGGGGGGGAGAGGAATCAGTCTCCTGTTTAGGGGTTTTTGGGGTTCAATTCACATAGTTTTCCCCCTTTGCCCCATTCATTTGCATGGATTCTTCAGAAGCTCCATTAATCCTCTACTATATATATATATATATATATATATATATATATATATATATATATATATATATATATATATATATATATATATATATATATATATATATACATATATATATATATATATATATATATACATATATATATATATATATATATATATATATATATACATACATACATACATACATACATACATACACACATGTATACATATACACACACACACAAAAATATAGGGGATTCTCTTCTTTAGTTTTGGGCTATGATTTCCTCTTGAAAATTGTTGAATCTGTCCTATCTTCTTTTTTAGCATCTCTCTCCGTCTCTCAAGTCTTTGCTTCCATCGTGGTGCTTGGGTTTTATTTGTGGAACCTGTTCTGTTCTGCAGTGTTTTGTTGTTACTTTTTCCTGAATTAGCAGTGCTGCTGCAAAATTCACTTTGTTTGGTGTGTGTGTGTGTGTGTGTGTGTGTGTGTGTGTGTGTGTGTGTGTGTGTGTGTGTGTGTGTGATTTGTGTTGGAACCCCTCCATGAGTCTTAGTCCTGCAGAAAAGTAACTGCCTTGCAGAACTATGCGAGGCCAACACAGGATGCTCAGGATAGTCAATTCAATTCCACTAAGGCTGTAGACAGGATAAATGCTGAGCCTCCGTTGTCCTGAGTGGAACAGTGAAGCGATCACAGCAACTTCACCAGTCCACCTCTCCTTTATCTGCTGTGCCTCTTTCTTCATGTCATCTTAGCACCAAAATCAATCTGTCCTTTCTTTCTTTCTTTCTTTCTCAGTATGTTCGTGTCCACTCACTATTGAAGTCTGTCTGACAAATTTTCTAAGTTGCGTGCCTCACCCTCAACGTGACATCTGTATGGCTGCCCATTTCTCCAAGGCTAGAACTTATGCCATCATGGTTCCCCTTACCTGGGGAAAATCGTGCCCTGCCACTTCGCTGTGCTATTGTCAAACAATGACTGTTCATGTCCTATGGTTAGTTGATAATTATTTGGCATTTTTACTGTGATTGTCAACGTAGTTCACACATTTCTCTACTCTTAAATTAACTACCACTGGAAATATGAAACAATATTATGACAAGACAATATTTGTTGTGCATGTAAGTACTAAGTTCTAAGTCTCATAAGCTTCCGTCATCAACCCATTCCGCTCAATAATAATAAAAAAGAGCATCACAATAAATACTAAAGTGGTGACATGGTGACAACTTCATTGAAGAAATTTCCTGATGCAAAATTATAAAGCACACAAGCCATTCATTAGCTTACAAAGCAAGTTTCTCAAATTCGTTTGGTGAAAGACGACACCAAAGAGTGGTTGACACAGAACCTCAAGAACAGAGGGGAACAGACATTGTCTGTCTGCCACATTCCTCACATATTTGAGTTTACTTTTCATCAGTTCTAAGATAAATGTCATGACATTTTTTTGGCCTCCTTACAAGCATGCACGTACACACATTTTCACGCAGACACACACACACGCACACACACACACGCACACACACACGCACGCACGCACGCACGCACGAACGCACACACGCACCAAATCGGATAAGGATAAGGTTAGTAGAAGAAAGTGGTATTATTTTTTCAAGGAGGACAATAGCATTAGGTTAAAAGGACAAATCAATGCAGTGTATCGGATTCAAACCTGGGATCATCAGCCGTGGGCTCTTACAATAAATCGAATCAACGGTCTTCGTTCATGAAAGTCGAGTTGGAAAATAATCTTGTGAAATGTATTGGAGTTTTATTTTCATAAAAGGTTTGGATGTTCCAAAGAGTCTAACCCAGCCACAGGTACAGTAAAATTGAAAGTCTTGAAATTAAGGAACATTTTCTTGCCCTTTAAGCAAAACAAAGTCGTGAAAGAATGGTCCAAACTTGTAAAAAAGTAATATCTTTAATATTGAAAAAAATGTTACAACAATGGGGGAAACCCCAAAGCCCATGACGTCATCGGTTGAAAGTCATGGTTTATGTATAGAAGTATTTTGTTGGAAGTCTTCGAAGTGATTGTTTGAAAATTTAGGCAAGGAAATGAAAAGAACAAAGGGAAAATATATTTCAATTGTTTGGAGAAATAAAAGGCCTTCGACTTTGTCACATCATTGCCACCAGCAACACTGTCAACAAATGAGTGTTTCCAAGAAAGGGGTGTGAATAATCAGCTATGCAAGGTCAACAGAATGAAACGTTCTCACGGCGCTAAAAAAGCAGACAAATTGGGCAAGAAGGCACATCAACAGACTGAATGCATGCCGGACAGGAAGCGGAGACAAGGGGTGGAGACATTTTCACCAGGTTACACAAATCAATGCTGGAGGAAACAAAGGGCCATTTTGTGGCCCGGAAACCCTGGATTCCAGCTGCAAGGAAGGCGGTGTGCGGCTTCTAAGTGAGGTATTAAAAGAAACCTCTTTTTAAAGCTGTGGGTATAACAACACATTCTTTAGGTCTTCGTGATTGTCCTTTTCCATGGTACTTGAGTCATTCACGTGCTGATTTCCTTTTATTATTTGCTGTGGTCAGTCACACCAGAAATTTTAACTTGTGTGCCATTGTTGACAATGCTGCAGTGTCAATAGATACATTGACGGTGAAGCACATTGCATTTTTAAGTGTGTGTAAGCATTGTCCTGTCTGTAATGAGGAAGAGAAAGATCACAGGAGCTGTGATTTTCTCATCAACAGGCCTTTATGAGTTACCTTGCCAAATTTGAAATTTCCTCCCAAGATTGCAGGTTGTAAATCTGACAACAGTAAGACTGTTCATAATATATAACTCTCTCAGTAGCTGCATTGCATTTCATCTGATGCATCTCCAACAGAATAACATATATCAATGTTTACAAACAGAGCAGTTCAGTGACTTGCTATCATTTTTTTGTGAAATAATTACACTAGACATTAATTATACTAGCAGAGTACCAGCCCAATGGGCAATCTTGTTCCAAGCATGCAACACGTTCTTCTGATGCATACCAGTACCTTTATTTGGGTGGTGTATTGGCAACTGACTTTTGTGTCAGCAAAAAATATAATAACCCATGAAGCAAAAATATGCCTCCAGATTATAATTCAAAACACCTCACTGCACTGGAAAATGTGGGGACAGGAATGCTGTCCTGTAAATGGTGAAGATCTGTAATACCCCCACCTCGAGGCAGCGCTACATGACGCACATTTACATAGAGAATGTGTTCATCACATACATAAATAATCACGTACAAACATACATACATGCACACAATCACGTAATACCTACATACATACAAACATAATCACATACATACATAAACACATATATACATACATACGTACATACACACATAAACACATACACACATAATCACATATATACAAACATACATACATACATAAACACATACACACATAATCACATATATACATACGCACAATCACGTAATACCTACATACATACAAACATAATCACATACATACATAAACACATATATACACACATAAACACATACACACATACATACATACATACATACACACAATCACGTACATACATACATACGCACAATCACGTACATACATACATACATACATATATAAACACATACACACATAATCACGTACATATACACAATCACGTACATACAAACATACACACATAATCACATACATACCCACATAATCACCTACATACATACATACACACATAAACACAAACACACATAATCACATATATACATAAATACATGCATAATCACAAGCAGACAGTACATACATACTGCATAATCACATACATACAAAAGCACGTAATCACATACATATATAAACACATAATCACATCCATACATAAACACATACACACATAATCACATGTATACATACATACATACATGCATAATCACATACATACGTACATACATACACATAATCACATATATACATAAACACATAAAACATAATCACATACATACATAAACACATACACACATAATCACATACATACATACACACATAATCGCCTAAACACATACATACATACACACATAATCATATACATACATAAACACATACACACATAATCACATACATACATACACACATAATCACATAAACACATACATACATACACACATAATCATATACATACATAAACACATACACACATAATCACATACATACATACATCCATAAACACATACACACATAATCACATATATACATAAACACAAACATACATACACATAATCACATATATACATACATACATAAACACAAACATACATACACACATAATCACATACATACATAATCACATACCTACATACACACATACATGCATAATCACATACACACATACATATATAATCACATATATATATATATATATATATATATATATATATATATATATATATATATATATATATATATATATATATATATATATATATAATCACATACATACACACATACACACATTATCACATACATGCATCATCACATACATATATAATCACATACATACATACACACATACACACATAATCACATACATACATAATCACATACATATATACACACATAATCACATACATAAATACATATGCACATACACAAATAATCACAAACATGCATAATCACATGCATACATAATCACACACATACATACACACATACATGCATAATCACATACACACATACATATATAATCACATACATATATAATCACATACATACATACACACATACACACATAATCACATACTTGCATAATCACATACATATATAATCACATACATACATAATCCCATACACACATAATCACATACATACAAACACATAATCACCTACATACACATACACATATACAGATACACACATACATATATAATCACATAAATACATAAACACATAATCACATACATGCAAAATCACATACACACATAATCAAATACATATATAATCACATACATACATACATACGTAATCACTTACATACATACATACATACGTAATCACTTACACACATACATATACAAACATAATCACATACACACATAATCACATACATGCATATACAAACATAATCACATAAGTACATACATACGTATTCACTTACATACATACATACATACATACATACATACATACGTAATCACTTACATACATACATATACAAACATAATCACATACACACATAATCACATACATACATACATACGTAATCGCTTACATACATACATACATACATACATACATACATACGTAATCACTTACACACATACATATACAAACATAATCACATACACACATAATCACATACATACATACATACGTAATCACTTACATACATACATACATACATACGTAATCACTTACACACATACATATACAAACATAATCACATACACACATAATCACATACATACATATACAAACATAATCACATATGTACATACATACGTAATCACTTACATACATACATACATACATACATACATACATACGTAATCACTTACATACATACATATACAAACATAATCACATTCACTTGCTCCATTATGTATCGATTAACTACCAAACTTTCTTGTTTTACCCTCAAATCTGACCATCACAAGAGAAATCAGGCCTCTTGAGGTGAACCTGAATTTTTAAAACTTCAACAGAGGAGAAATTTTTTGAAAACCTGAAATTACCCAACAAACTAACTGATAAAACCTCCCCAAAAACAATTTATGTTGTGAAATATTTGTTGTTGACTTCATCACATAAAAGTACACCAGAAGTTGTCACCAAATCCAGATTTCTCCAGCTCATTGCAGTACTCAGTTACAAAACACATCATCAATCTCCATACCTTCTTATATATGACTCATGAAGATGAAAAATGTAATTCCTTCACAAATCGATTTGTGGTGTAACCACAAAGCGAAACGGCCAGGGACATCAAATCATTAGCTTATATGATGTAATTTCTTCATTTTGGAGTCACTGCACGTTTTTCCTATCTTTGTATCTGCCATCTATTTAGAGATTGAATGTCGAGAATAGATGAGCCAACATTCCACCACGACTGACAAGGTCGGTTATTACGGCCCTCGACTATTTATCATCACTTTAGCTGAGCGATTACAACATCACTCCCCATACATCATCTGATCTGCATTAAAGGGCATCAGAAAGGCAAAACAAAGAGATTGAGTAACAACATGGCAAAATCAGTTGGACACAAACTCAGGGCCTGTGGTTTGGAAAAAAAAATGATAATGCAATGAAACACAAGTACAAGCTGTGCATTCGACGTTCAAGGACAAAACATCAGTTTTCACGAGCAAAAACACATGGAATTTGCATTAAAGCACTCTCACACACAAATCTGCCAATGAAGCATGAGGGAGCATATGAATCACTGTTTTGTTCATGGACAAAGGTTGATTTTCTCTAAAGGTGTGCAACTTAAACAGGAATACTTGTTGACAACCTCCTTGTATTTGTTGGAGCGTTTCGAAGAGTCTACCAATTTTAACAATACAATACTTTGAAGCCTGGGAACAAAAAGGTCAAACTATTTTTTTTGTTGTTGTTTTTGGACGGCATGCCGTTTGTAAACCAATGTTCCTGATTTGCTGCTGCCTATAACACTTAGACAAAGAGCAGTGTAAACTATCACTTACCTTAACTTGTTTGTGATCAGGTTATTGGACCGTTCAACGGGGCTGCAACATCTTCAAGTAGTCGAACATGTGTCGTCCCACTGCCTGGACTGCCAACAGCAACGATATAAACTACCATTGGGACAGTGCCAACAACTCTATTTTTCAAATTGGTACCAATCTGGAGAACTAAGGATCCAGTATTTACTTCTCAATGATTTAACTCTCTTTTGACGTCTTTATAGAGATGAGAGAAAAAAAAAACTTGCTCTCCTTTTTCCTGGTTGGCCATAAAACACATATTGCAGCTTTTTATGAGTCATCGGGGAAACAGCAAGGTCTGTAGGTCGATTCCTTCAGCTACAGTTGCAGTGAAGCCAGTGATGTTTCATGTAATATTATTAGTGCTGCCTATTATACTTCAACTCTTTGCACTCATCAACAAGGAGGGGCTTGACCTCAAAGTTATAGAATGATTTTCACAAATGTTTCCATCAGTTGCCAGATTGATAATAGTTTTTAATTGCAAGTGCTGGGTTGATAATTGCTGCAGATTTTTGCGCTGACGTCTTTCCTCTCAGTTTGTTTCACCTCCTTCAAATTCGTGTTTACCCCATTTATATTCTTGAGCTTTTATCTTTTTTTTTTAGGATTGTGCATTTAATGATGCAGTCGTCAGAGTTATGGAATTAATTTGTTGAAAACTTTTAATGCCACCCTTGTATTGTATGCCAATCTGCTCATTTGCCATCATATTCCATATTTCTGCTTAATCATCAAAAAAAAAATTCATACGAGTGAGGCTCATGGAGAATCAAGGTAGGAATATGATGCATGGGCGACAGAGTGGGACAGGAGAACAAACATCAAGGGAATTAATGAACAGGAAAAGAGGAGAGGGAGTAGTGGAGGAAACTGAAAGTAGCAACTAAAATGGTTGAGTTCGGAAAGATTGATGGGGGTATATAATAAAGAAGATGGATCAGAACTG
Source organism: Eptatretus burgeri (assembly GCF_056783735.1). Taxonomy (NCBI): domain Eukaryota; kingdom Metazoa; phylum Chordata; class Myxini; order Myxiniformes; family Myxinidae; genus Eptatretus; species Eptatretus burgeri. Next base: position 18,861,512 of record NC_140966.1, read on the forward strand.
GGGATGAAAGAGTTGACAGTACACTGCTTGCATGAAGCCCTGGAGGGAAGAATGAAACAAAACAGCCTCTGCAAGGTGGTTCGGTCGACGAGAGACCCGAGGAATAAAAGAGTTGAGGTGTGTCGTCAGCCTGACATTATTTTGGATTTTTAACCAGAAAGGGATTACTGGAGGAAAACATGCATCCTGCAGTTGCTCGAGACGGTTGGAGAATGGAAAGAGCAGATGGAGCAATGTTGAAGAATAGATGGTGGAAAACAAAGAGATCATCAAACTGCCTGTGATGGGAGAGCAACAGACCTTATGCTTCAGCCTCATCACAGGAGATAACAAAAACTTTGAGAGCTTTAGATGCCACAAAATCTAGTAGAGACAGAGGTGATTTTGTGGTACCACTGCAAAGCAGTACTCCATTTGACTACAAAGGCCTTGGAGACTCTGGGTAGCACTGATTGTCCGAGGAAAGATTTGGATCGACAAGGATGCTCAGTCTCCAGCTGGCTATGAAGGCCAGCTTTGCTGTGGTCAGCTCAAGAAAGGTATTGGCTGATGGAAAGACCTCGATCCAGTTCAAGAGAATGAAACCTCTTCCAGTGGATAACAAAGGAATTACAAAGGTGGGTTCTCTTGATGAACCTGCAAGAGCAAGAGGGTGAGTGTGATAATTTACAAGACTGAAGGACATGTTTCACATTGAGAAGATCAGAGTCCAATCATTTCCAGATCAGCAAAGAGAGAAACATACACACACACACACACACACACACACACACACACACACACACACACACACACACACACACACACACACACACACACACACACACACACACACACACACACACACACACACACACACACACACACACACACACACACACACACACACACACACCTGCACTCTGCTGAGTAGAGGGATGGTGGTACTGTATGACACAATGTGGAGCCGTTTGCAAAAAGGAACACAGGGTTTTCTAGAGTATCAGAGAGGTCATTAATATAGATGACAATGAAGAAGGGCCAAAAACACTGGCTTTGGGAACTCAAGCCTCCACTGGGAGAGTGGAGGAGAAGATTCCATTGATGGGAACACATTGACTACGTGAGTGGAAGAAGTCAGATATCTAAGAATGAATGCAGCCTTTCGTCTGGAGACAACCGCTGTCTGGAAACATCTGAAAATAAACACCGCCCGGACACATCCGGAGATAAACACTGTCCGTGCAGTCCGGAGACAACCACCATCAACTCTCTGGATGTTTGCTCTATGCTTCAGGCAGAAAGCTTAACAAGCATAGCAGGATGCCAGACTGTCGCATGAGGGCCTTCAACCATTGCTGAGAGGAGCAGAAATATGTCTAGATTTGAGTGACAGGGACAGAATCAAAACATAGTCAGAGATCAGAATATTTGAAAACAGGAAAGATTTGATATGGGAAGCAATGATAGAACTATGACTTTGTTGGCAATTGGAAGTAAGCTCACTGGCATATAGTTGGTAGTCTGTTTGTGTGTCCTTCATGTGGATGAGATTGATGTTTACTGACTTCCAGGACGATGTGAGGTGGCCAAAGGAGAAGGACAGACTGAATAGGGCAGATAAAAGGGGAAGCAGCAACGGCAGAGCAGGATTTTTACAACATGGGCATGAATACCATCTGGGCCAATTGCTGAAAAGATCTTTCTCTCCATTTTTGGGTGAAAAGGACAGAGTAGACAGTGGGTATGCAGGTTAAGATGTGGAGAGAACAAGATGTTGAGTGCACAAGATTCGGAAGCAAACACGGTTGAGACATTCCGCCGCAGTACCACATCTGCTGTGGGCTGCCATACTTGCTTCAGGACATCACAGTTACTTTGGGGTTCCACAACTGCAGCGAGGAACCACAACTGCTACAGGGAGCCACATCTGCTACACCACAGGGCACCAGAGCCACCATGGGGTGGCCGAGCTACGGCAGGGCATAAGAGCTGTAGCAGAGCACCAGATCTACGGCGGGGCAAAATAAATTTGATGGCACTTGAGCTGCGGTGGGAAACCAGTGCTGCGGTCTGGCACCAGACCTGCAGTGCAGCATGGGGCTGTGGTGGAGCACCAGAGCTGTGATGGGGCACAAGGACTGTGAGGGTGGGTGGGCAAGAGGACTGTGGTGGAACTGAGTATTGGGGCAGCCTCGGAAGACTTCGGCAGGGTGCCAGGACTCCAGTGGGCCACAATAACTATGATGGGTTCCTGGAACTGCGCTGGGGCACGAGAACTGTGCAAAACTCATCTGAATCACAATGGCTGCTATAATTCTGCGTCGGCAAACAGCTAGTACAATAGATAGAATCAAGGGAATGTTGACAGAAATATGTTAACCACCAATGGAAAGAAGGAGGTGCTAATATTTCAGGAATTAACCCTTCATCAGATTGCATTTGAAAACAGGAAAGATCCAATCCCCTTGCTTAAAAAGATGAAAAAGAGGCCAACCCCCTTGCTCCAATGAAGGGATAATTCCTGAATTCCATCCATGGTTCGAGCCTGAGGAGAGCTTGGGTTTATTATTTATTAAGGACTAGCAAATACAACTTGTCGCTTCACTAATGGAAATACGAGAAGAGGGGGGAGAGAGAGAGAAAGAGAGGAGGAGGAGAGAAGGGGAAAAAGAATGGGGGAGGGTGAGAGAGGAGGGGATTGGGGGAGAAAGAGGAGGGAGGGGGGACAAGGCGGGAGTGTAGGAGGATGGAGGGAAGGGAGTGAGGGGATTGGGAAGGGGTGTAGGAGGAGAGAGGGATGGGGAAGCGAGGGAGGGGGTGAGAGAGGAGGGGTAGGAGAGAGGGGAGTGTAAGGAAGGGGAGTGTGAGGAAGAGGAGTGAGGAAGGGTGGTTGAGGGAGGGGAGAGTGAGGAGGGGGATGGGAAAGAGAGGAGGGAGGGGGAGAAATAGGAGTGAGGGAGAGAGAGGGGAGTGTGGGAGGAGTGAGGAATGGGGAGAGGGAGGGGAAGAGAGAGGAAGGGTGGGGGGATAGAGTAGAGTGTGAGGAAGGGGAGCAAGGAAAGGTGGGTGAGGGAGGGGAGAGTGAGGAGGGGGTGGGAAAGATGGAGAAGGGAGGGGGATGAGAAAGAGAGAGGAGGGAGGGGGAGTGAGGAGAATTGTAAGTGAGGAGGTATGGGGGAGGGGAAGGCAGTGTGAGGGGAGAGAGGGAGGAGTGAGGAAAGGGGAGAGAGAGGGGAGGGAGGGGAAAGAGAGGAAGGGGGAGCTAGAGGAGAGTGTGAGGAAGGGAAGCGAGAAAAGGTGGGTGAGGGAGAGGAGAGTGAGGAGGAGGGTGGCAAAGAGGGAGAAGGGAGGGGGATGAGAAAGAGAGTGGAGGGAGGGGAGTGATGAGGTATGGGGGAGGGGAAGACAGCGTGAGGGGAGGCAACGGAAAGACAGCGTGAGGGTAGGAGAAGTGAAGGCAGTGTGAGGGGAGGGGAAGGGAAGGCAGCATGTGGGGAGGGGAAGGGAAGGCAGCAGGAGGGGAGGAGAAGGGAAGCCATCGTACTAGGGCATTACTGGAATAAAAGTGCTTTCAATCGCCGATTGTGAAAGCCAAGTTGTTGCTGTTGCAGACTTTCGTTTCTTTGAATTCACATTCTCAAATGCCATGAATATGTACTTTCACTGGTGTTTGCTTTTCACATGTTTTTGCATATTGGACGTATTACAGTAATCAGCAAGGTCTATTTAACAAAGTGAGCGTGCAACGTTCGGACTGTCTTCTTTAACCTTTCCGAAATAGTTTCATTCTGCACTTGTTGTTAAACAACAATGACATGTTGTTAAAATTTTCAGTCAAGATAGTGCCTACCTGTCCATCAGCAAAGCAATCAGCACGCTTTACCAGCCAACTCCAAATGCCTTGCTATTCATTGAAAAGGAACATGCCCTTTGGGTGTGTTTAATTTGCAAATGACTTGCTTTTGCTGCTATATTGCAAACGGGACGTCCTAGGGGCATGTTCCTTTTCAATTAATACATTACCTGGCCATGCGTAAGTGGAACATGCCAAACAGGGATGAAAACAATTTTCTCCCCAAAAAACGCTTCTTTCTTTGAAGTGGGAATGATATGGAATCGACATCGATTCCAGTTCACTTCCCAATTCCTTTTGATTTTATGGTTAGAATCGAGTACTTTGGAATCCATCTTCCCACCACTATTGAGCACTTAAACAAGCACTCCATTTAAATGGTTGATGAGGAACGGCTGGTTAGGGCATACTAAACACATTCAGTGATGTCCACAGAAAAAAAAATGTCTGAAATACATTTTCTACTGGTAATACTATAAACACTGCCCAGAGGCAAGGCAAATACTGTCCAGAAACAAACTCAGTCCGGAGACAAACACCGCATGGAGATAAACACCATCTGGAGACAACACCTTCCAGAGACAACTATCATCTGCACATGACTGGAGACAACCACCACCCAGACACGTCTGGAGACAACCACTACCCAGACATGTCTAGAGACAACCACCACCCAGACACATCTGGAGACAACCATCACCCAGATACGTCTGGAGACAACCACAGCCCTGACACATCTGGAGAAAACCACTGTCCAGATACTTCTGGAGACAACCACCATCAGGACACGACTGGAGATAAACACCGCCTGGACACATCCAGAGACAAACACTGTCCAGGCAGTCTGGAGACAACCACCATCAACTCTCTGGATGTTTGCTCTATGCTTCAGGCAGAGAGCTTGGCAAGTAATATCGCATACGGAAATGAAATAAAACCATGAACATTAATCTCTCTGGGCGTTTATAAGCATTGAAATGTATCCAGTGATTCGTATGTATGATGATCGGGCATTTGATGATATGAGTGAAGAAAGTGAAAAAAAAATTCATCAACATTTTATTGTTAAGAAACCATTGTGGCCTATTCCAAGTCAAAGCATTGATGAGCAGGCCAAACAAAATGGTGAATTGAGACTGCAGCAAGTTGACAGAGGGCCGACTCAGGGGCTGACCAAGGATGATGCCTTGATAAAAGATGTAATTAAATAAGGCTGTTAATTATCTTCAAAAGGGGTACTTAAATTTACCCAAATAACCAATTTTCATTCATGTACTCCCTTGGAGTTCCCTTGGCATGTATGCAAAGTGTCAGGCCATTAGGTTTCATTTTATTATGGAGGAGACACAATGACACAATGACACACTGACACACACACACACACACATACACACACACACACACACACACACACACACACACACACACACACACACACACACACACACACACACACACACACACACGTTATAACTGCTAACTATTATAATTTTATAACTTGAGGTCAGGTTTCTCATTTAAGGATGTGTTATGCAGGGTGTCCATAAAGTCCTCATGCAACTTTAAACACTGCCATCCCTCACAATACATTGTTCATTTATGCTTTCTAACTCATAAACATTCTTCAGTTTGCTTCTTAACAATGTCATGAATTGCATTCGTGATTCTAGCTTTAAGTTCCTCCAAAGAATGGGGATTTGATAAATAAGCAGTAGTTTTTGTATGGCCCCATAAAAATAAGTCCAATGGGCACAGTTCAGGGAAATGAGGGGGCCAAGCAATTGATCCACGTCGACTGATCCACTTCTCTGGGAAAACAATATCCAAAAGCTCTCGCCCACCACAAGCAAAGTGGCAAGGAGCACCATCTTGCTGTAAAAAATTGCTGTCTTATAGATTCAATAGATGTCGTTTCGGGATGAAGAATTTCTGTAACATTTATGTGGACATTGTTCAAATGATTCCTGAACAGCTGCAAAAGCTTCCTCATCGATTCGTTGAAATTGAACTGTATAGTATTGTTTTAAAAAGTTATTAATTATGCTTTCATGCACCAATTATAGTGTGTTTATATAATGTGTATATCAAAAGTTTTCGGAGTTCAAAGTTGCACAAGGACTTTATGGACATTCTGTACTCGAACTTCCAAGTATATTTCCCATTGCCCTTCTGCTCAATGAAAAGTTTGCACACGGGACACACGCTGGAAAAAGACATGGAGTACATGTACGAATGCACAGAGTACATGAGATATGAATCTGGGTTCCAACATGATGAGCCATTGTTTTAAATGGTCCAACCCAGAGTTACACTCAAGGGTATATTCTGAAAAAAACATTCCCACTAAATCAATAGTTGAGGAATTTTTTGCAGGTAAATACAGGCACAAGGCATATTGAGGACCCTCTGGCACATCACAGAGCAAAAAAGAAAAGAAAACGGAAGACAACACCATGCTGTAAACTTGTCACAGCTTGATGAAAGGATGCATGAAATTCAATCCAGAATCGTGAAACATGAGCTTTTAGGACATGCACGTAAAATTCCACATTCAATTGAGCATTGAAATCTTATGTGGACATGTTAGTTAGACCAAACTTGCTCTTATTTAAAACAATATATTTGAGGCCTACAAGACAAAATCTTTTTAAAATTTTTTTAATCTCTTTTTTTTGTTTCTAAGATACAGTGAGTATATAAGTTCCAAATGTAAAAGTCATCCACAAGTTAGGCACTTTATCAACAAAAGACGGTATCATATACCACATCTAGGCAATTAAAAGACAACTTCACAGAACGAAAAACAGATATGCAAGTTTTGCTGCAAAAAGACAAAGGATCAGGAATTCAAATGTTTCAGCGAGAGTAGCCTTTATCGATGACCAACACAGGGTTGACAATGGCTTCCTGGATCGTGTGGTCAATTTCATAACCATCTTGCTCGATCACCATTCCCAATCCCCACCTGGAAGGTATTTACGATCACGTTGAAAACGTTGAACTTTGAATCTTTGTCTTTTTGAGAAATTTAAGAAGTTAGTTGTGCTCTTTCATTCTCCTCTCTGCGGTTTTCACATTTTCTCCGACTGAAACTATACAGGTTTACAGTATCAGTGTATCGCTATAATCGATACAATGGTATGCCAATTGCAGTTTAGAAATTCCAAATATCAAAGAAGAATAAAGTGCTGGGGTTTAATAAAATAAATAAATAAATGAATAAGGACAGAACAACATGAAATTTGAAACTTGAAGAAAAATCTGTGACCTAAAGTATACCATTTCTATGTTTTTTTCTTAACGATCTATGAAATTATATGCCAACTGTAGTTAAGAAATTCAAAACACATGAAGAAACTTCCAACACAACTCGGTGTGAAGAACCATCTATATAAGTGTACAGAATATTTAACAAAATAGATGCTCACCAGCATTTTGTAGCTTTCAGTAGATTTGAGAAGGAAGAGGTAAGTAAGGCCACCTCAGCACAAGAGTTGAGCCTGTAGTCTGAGATGAACTGCAAGGCCTGAGAGAAATGTTGCAAATGTTCTATCGAAACACAATTTCATGTGGCCTTCTTCACTTGTGGCTAAATTAGACAACTCTGTTCGAAGTTCTTTTTTGAAGTGAGAAAGAGCTATAAAGTGCAAAGTCTCACCGGGTTATATAGATTACTTGAAATCTAAGACTGGATGACTTAAGTTAAAGTAGACCTGTGCGCAGACCGATCACGTACACTCACTCATTGACTGATACACTGATCAATTACAATATAGTGGGGCAACTTAGCTAAATATAGCATAACAATTGTGCATTTTGTGAAGAAAGCACCAAATTTGGCACACTAGTAGCCTAACATATTATGAACATATTTGGATATTGGGCCATCTCAAATTCAGCCGCTGATGGCTGTGGCAGCCATTTTCCACTGCCATCAAAAATTTTGAGATGGCCCAATAGCCAAATCTGTTCATAATATGATAGGCTACTGGTGTACCAAATTTGGTGCTTTCGTCACAAAATGCACAATTGTTATGCTAAGTTGCCCCACTAATAGCCTTTCCCCTTCAGGCAAGGCTAATTCAGATTTCAATGGCAAGGCTTTTGGTGGAGCCTGTTGGCCTATACTGTTTGACACCATATTGCATGAGGAGTAAAAAGCAAAATTAACACTTCCTTCTTGAAAATCAGCTTCAAAATGGATGGTTTTTGACTTGGTCGATATAATCCTACTGTTTTAAACAAGATTGCCTGAAGGGTACTGAGAAAAACCAACACATGATCGGTGATATCATATTGGATTGTTCAGTCAAGGAAAAGAGAGAGAGAGAGATGAGAGTTGGGATATGCAAGATGGATAGCTATCATTCCAATGCTTATGATCAGATTAAATGGAGATCAAAGGGAGAAAAAATACACCCTTATCAATTCCTTGAGCCTCCAACTCTCATGAAAAAGTTGGCACATACTGATGTATTTATAACACATACCACAAAGATAGAAAAGAGTAAAAATTGCAGGCTTCACAACTTAGAGGAAAGAGTGGTAAACCACAATGAACAACAATACGAGCTGCTCGGAAACAGAGCTCTAGTAGTCAACGAAGTCGTTCCAAGAATGGAGGGGTCTTGGAGGAGGAGGGGGAAGAGGAGTAGGTGGATGGTATAGATTAATTCAAAGCTAAAACTAATAGTGAAACTGTGCACCGATTGGTGTACATTCCATGTTTTAAGGCTATTTCGTGAGTCAGAGATGCAATCCTCTGGAATATTTACTCACGTGCGAAACTCTGCAAAAGAACCCTTTAATCTCCCTGTTGTTAAGGAAACGAGCAAGACTAAAGCGTGAATCTCTTTCATATTTCTTTGCTTCATAAGAGACTCGAATCTGAGGGAATGGAGCTTTATGCTTAATTAAAGTTAATTTATTTTTAAATGCAGTTTGACAGAGTGCTAATGCAGTTTATATGCAGTTTGACTTAATGACAGAGTGCGAAATTATTCAACTCCAGTTTCAAAAACATTTGCTGCAAATTAGTTTCAAAAATATTCAGGAACCAGCTTTTTTTTTCTTTTTCTTTAGTTTGCTGCATTCATCATTATTTTTGGAAGATAGGCAATGTTGCCTTTTTAAGGGCATTGTGAAAGTAAGTATAGCAGGTTCATTTGATCACTGTGTGTGGAACGTGCAGTTCCCACGTAATTCAAAGTACTAACACATGCTGTTCACATAAATGTCATGCTCCACACAGTTGGTGCTCAAAAGGCACATGATGAGGAAATGCCTTTTTTCTTTCTCCAATGAGGGTCTACTCCCATCGTTAAGAGTTTCAATGCACGTGGAACATCAAGGAAGACTATATTGTTTCTACCCATAAGTGGAATTAGGAACACGAAAGAGCAAACGTCTCAGTATACAGTTTAAATTGGCCCATATACACATAATTGGCACAGTCTAATAGAATGGTGAAGAGGTAGCACACTTACCTTTGAGCTGCTTAGCCTGGGGTCGAATCTCAACCGATTAGAAACTGTTTGATTGGTCCTTCACATGCAAGGCGTTGCATCACAAGGTACACTGTTTATCAGATGGACATTAAGCAAGGGTGTCCCATCTGTCTCATCTGCTGTAATTAAAATTCCTAAATTACATCTACCAAATGATGATGTGGATTAATAAAAAAATTGACAAATATTCGAAACTTAAGCAATACAGCATTAATATATCATCAGTTATGTCAATCATCAGGGACACAAATCATATCTGACATAGTAAATCATAAACAGCATGAAAATTCCCATTTTGTTAACAATACAATGTGATGTTCGAAGATACAATCAATTTCGTAACTTAATCCGAAAGGCCTGACATTGTCGTAAATTGTTTTTCACATTCGTTGAACACAGCTAACAAATAACTTTGTAAACAGTTCTGTGGCATCGCTTGAAACTCCTTGAAAAGTTTCCAGAATTTCCCTCTCATTAGTCTTTTCCCTCCCATTAGAATTTCTCTCTAACCCTATACTGTAATTCATATATATGACTTCTCCAGCAACCTAACAATGCTTTGTTATGTCATCATACATTATTTTACCTTACTATACTCAGTGGGTATTACCATATCCATCACCATTTGTAGTTGCATAAAGAAGTCTCATTGGCACATAAACACATTTATAAGTCATTGCCAGAACACAAAGATATCCAACAATGCTGGACATATTCTGGATACATACCATTTGCCAGCTGTCCCAGCAGTTAGCCAGATTAGGTCTGGTGTCATTCTGCCTGGGAATGAATGAATGTAATATCCTGTTGGAGACATATTCAAACAATATCATGAGGTTGAACACATTTATTGCAAAATGACTAGGGAATCCTGAAACACCAATGTGTGAAGATAGAATAGCTGGAAATCCAAACTGAATGTCGAAGAGGAACAAACCCACACGAGTTAGGTGGATGAGCAAATTTTCACCTACTCAACCACCAAATCACTCTTGCTAAGAAAGAAGTTATCCTCAAACAGAAATAATAATAATAATAATAATGACAATAATTGCCATTACTCCAATCTTAATCAGGACCACCGTTTGATAGAAATTGTACTCCAGAAGTAGTTTTATTTGGAGAAAAAAAACCTGATAGTGGTTTGGCATTGTAATTCCAGCATCTGTGTAGGAATATAAAATTAATGCAAAATGCTGGCAAAGCCCACTGTTTTGTTTTTTAATTTATATGTTCAATAATTGAATGCAGACAATTTAAATTTTGAGTGCACCATCTGTAAATGTTGCCTGCAGTACTTAAATCAATGAGAGCTCATACAACATATTACCCCACCCATGCAGTCTTGAGTAAAAGGACATGGGAAGAGTCTTTTAAACTCTTGCTTTGCATTTGTGAGCATGATCTATATTGTTTTGTTTGTCAACCTTGCATAACAGGCGTGATGGTAACCACACAGCACTATGTGCCACCATATTTGTCAAAATGCAGAATCTCACACACCTTTTCTGTCCGCAGGGCATGAGACAGCGTGAGTGCGATTCTCAGGCTTCGCATAGTTACTCTACCCTCAAGGCATGAATATTTTTTTCAAGTCCTGCAAAACAAAAGGTTTTTGAAAGTGCTAAAACAGGTGATTTGGGTTCTTGTGTTCAAGTATATAATTCAATTGAAATAAAATTCAGGTTTTAAAGGTTGTAGAAAAAAAACGTTTTCAGAAGTTTACCACCATTGATGCAATCACTCCTCGACCATTGACCTCATGCATCAGCACAGGACAGGAAATGAGTGGTCGCATTATGATCATTATGAGATGGTCTCATATCAAAAGTGTTATCCAGACACGTACCTACCACAGTGCAGATTGCAATACTGATTACTCTTTGGTCTGTTGTTAGGTTAGGCTCTAGCCAAAGAAGATACATTGCTCCAAACAAGCAGGAAAGTCTCATATTGATGCCAGAAAGAGAAAGTAGAAGCGTTTTTGGAGTAAAGTTTTTTTTTGAGTAAAGAAAGTAAAGTACATCACATCCGGAGAAAGTAGAAGCGTTTTTTGAGGTGCTGGATGATGTGCTACTTGCAGATCACCCGCATAGCGATGCTCAGCAGAAATGGGACTACCTTAGAGACACCGTTCACAACACAGGACTCTCAATTTTCAGAAAGAAGCAGGGAAAGATGAACAATTGGTTTGAGGCTAACTCCAATGAGCTTACCCTCATCATTGAGGCAAGGCATGTAGTATTCACTGACATTTTCCCAGTCAGAAGACACTGCAGGCACTGAGATCAACCTGAAGCAAAGTCAAGAGAATGTTGTGCTAATGCCGACCAGCTTCAGCTCTGCCAAAGCATTCACTCTTCAGCCAAGACAGGAAACATCGGAAGTATGTACGATGGTATCTAGAAGGCAATAGGACCAACACAAACAAGCCAGCCACTCTGAAGTCTGCAACAGGTATGATCATCCATGACAGAGGCACACAGATGGAGAGCTAGGTAGAGCACTACTCTGAGCTTTACTCAAGGGAAAACACCGTCTGACACAGCCTTGGATGCTATGGAGTGTCTGCCCATGATGGAGGAACTGGACGAGGAACCCTCTGTTGAGGAAGTGAGCAAAGCTATCGAAAGCCTAACAGCAGGTAAAGCAGCTGCAAATTATTGAATTCCAACAGAGGTCATCAAATGTGGGAAGAGCTCCTTACAAATACATCTGCATGAGCTTCTGTCGGTGCTGGGAAGAAGGAATGATGCCACAGGACATGAGAGATGCTGACATAATCACCCTCGACAAGAACAAAGGCACCAGAAGTGTGGAATATCTTTTTTGAGTATTTATGGAAAGATCTTCACATGCGTTGTCTTGAAAAAGCTGCAGAAACTTGCTGACAGGGTGCACCCAGAGTCACAGTGCGGCTTTAGAGCAGAAAGGTCAACAATCGACATGATATTCTCATTGAGGCAGTTGCAAGAGATATGCAGAGAACAGAAGAAGCCACTCTACATTGCCTTCATTGACCTCACCAAGGCGTTCGACCTTGTGAACAAAGCTGGCCTGTTCAAGATGCTGGCTAAGATTGGCTGCCTGCCAGAGCTTCTCAGCATGGTCCAGTCATTCCATGTAAACAGGAAAGGAACAGTACAGTATGATAGTTCATAACCAGAGGCCTTCGCCATCCACAGTGGAATCAAACAGGGATGCATTCTCACTCCCACTTTATTTGGGATCTTCTTTGTACTCCTGCTGAAACATGCCTTGGGATCATCAACTGAAGGGATTTACCTGCACAGTCGGTGTGAAGGGAAGCTTTTCAACATCCTTCGGCGGAAGGCAAAAGACAAAGTGCATGTGGCACTTATCAGAGACATGCTGTTTGTCGATGATGCTGCAGTGACTACCAATATAGAGACACATCTGTAAAGTGTCATGGACTGCTTCCCACAGGCATGTCAGGATTTCAATATGACAACCATCCTGAAAAAGACCAAAGTAATGGGTCAAAGTATCAAAGAACTCCCTGCCATCACGATCAACAAGTACGAGCTGGAAATTTTCCACCAGTTTGTCTACCTGGGTTCTAACATCACCACCAACCTCTCGCTGGAAGCTAAAATCAACAGATGCATTGAACAAGCAAAGAGGGTATGGTGTAATAACAAACTGACCATACATATCAAAGTGGCAGTCGACATGGCCTGCATTATCAGCAGGCTCTTATATGGCAGCAAGTCTTGGACACTACTTGCATCAAAAAAAAAGAAAACTCCTTCCACATGTGTAGCCTTAGGGCTTAGACACATACTCAGGATATCACACATAAATTGAATCCCAAGTACTCATGTGTGCCCAGACACCAAGAACATTAACAGTGCTCAGACAATGCCGACTTCACCAGCTCGGGTATGTCGACGAAATAGAATATGGGAGGATCCCCAAATATATACTATATGGAGAGTTGGCCT
>NC_140966.1:18884818-18897318 GCF_056783735.1 Eptatretus burgeri
GGACCATGATGTTCGCGGATGACATCATGATCTGTAGGGAGAGTAGGGAGCAGGCTGAATCGAGCCTTGAGAGGTGGAGGTACGCACTGGAGAGAAGGGGAATGTTAGTCAGTAGGAGTAAGACGGAGTACATGTGCGTAAATGAGAGGGAGGGTGGTGGTATGGTGCAGTTGCAAGGAGTTGAGGTGGGGAAGGTGGATTGGTTTAAATACTTGGGATCAACTGTCCAAAGTAACGGAGAGTGTGGGAGAGAAGTGAAAAAGAGAGTGCAGGCAGGATGGAGTGGGTGGAGAAGAGTTGCAGGAGTGATTTGTGACAGAAGGGTAGCTGCAAGAGTGAAGGGGAAAGTATACAAGACGGTAGTGAGACCAGCTATGTTGTATGGTTTGGAGGCGGTGGCACTAACAAAAAGACAGGAAGCGGAGCTGGAGGTGGCAGAGTTAAAGATGCTGCGATTCTCGTTGGGAGTGACGAGGATGGACAGGATAAGAAATGAGTGTATTAGAGGGACAGCGCAGGTAGGACGGTTTGGAGACAAAGTGAGAGAGGCGAGATTGAGATGGTTTGGACATGTGCACAGGAGGGAAACGGAGTATATCGGGAGAAGGATGTTGAAGATGGAGCCGCCAGGCAGGGGAGGAGAAGAGGAAGGCCAAAGAAGAGGTTCATGGATGCGGTGAGGGCGGACATGCGGGTGGTTGGAGTGTCAATGGAAGATGTGGAGGATAGAGCAAAATGGAGACAGTTGGTCCGCTGTGGCGACCCCTAGCGGGAGCAAGCCGAAAGAGGAAGAAGATATATATATATATATATATATATATATATATATATATATATATATATATATATATATATATATATATATATATATATATATATATATATATATATATATATATATATATATATATATATATCCTGGTGTTGGCGCAGTGGTAAGGGCAGCGGCTTGGGATCCAAAATGTCCTGAGTTCAAGCCCCGTTGGGCCACTGAATTAATACACCAGGGGGTTGACTCAGCCTGTAATCCTTCCGAGGTCGGCAAAATGAGTACCAGTATACTGGGCCGGTGTATACCCTGGTTAAAATAGGTGTACCATATCCCTGTGTCGTAAGAGGCGACCAGGGTTGCGTCAGGAAGGGCATCCGGCGTAAAACATGTGCCAAATCACTATGCGGATCATACGGATGATCCGCTGTGGCGACCCCTAATGGGAGCAGCCGAAAGAAGAAGAGGAAGATATATATATATATATATATATTTATATATATATATATATATATATATATATATATATATATATATATATATATATATATATATATATATATATATATATATATATATATACAGTAGACTAGGTGTAAGTCGGCAGCGTGTAAGTCGGCAGCGTGTAACTCGTCACTTCGCCAAAGTCGGCAGCGTCAAAAAGTCCCGAATTTATCTCATGTTAAATCCCTTTGAATAAAGGGTCATCCCTCTGTAAGTCGTCATCTCTAAGTCGTCACTTCGTCTAAGTCGTCAGATGTGTCCATTCCCATGTAATGGAAACTCAAGTAAATTACCACTCCTAACTCGTCACACGGAACTGCTGCCTCATGAGAAGCCCGATTTCATGGAATCGTGATGCTCGCTCATTGGTGTACACCGCCAGTGATAGGCTATTTCTAACTGTGTACACACGTTGATCGCACTGCAGGCAGGACAATGGCGAGTAAGCGTAAGCTTACAACTAAAACCTACCAAGAAAAATACGACATTATCCAGTTTTGCGAGGCAAATCCACTGATGAAGAAAACAGACATAGCTGAGAAGTTGGACATCAAACGGCAGACATTGAACGATATCTTGAAGAATAAGGGCAAGATATTTGGACAAGTGGAGAAGATCGTGAGGCCGGTGGGAAGTGTGAAATGCGTGAAATGTGTGTCCTTTTAAGATGTCGATGACGCGCTCATCATCTGGTTTCGGCAACTGTCGGCTCAGCCAAATATTCGGTTTCCCCCGATTCGGCCGATTCAGCCAAATAGTCGGCCGATACTGTCTTTCGGTGGAGGATTGCCCAGCCAACATCATGGAATATAATGACCGGTTTGAATCCTTTCTCATGCACCAGATGCCCAAGTGTTTGAGGCAGTCAAACATAACGGATTACTTCGCGAAGAAGTAAAGGATCGATCGAGCTTAGTGTTGAAGTCCGATCATGGCTTTATATTGGCTTGTTTTGTACATTACCGCACTCACTTACACATAGGCATTGAGTGGTAATCATCAACACGATGACTGTGTGTCATGTAATTTGTCACCATACCATCACCGATGGTATACAACTTGTCTTACAGAGTTGTTCATTATCTTTACTTTTGATAAACTGATTCATGAATTCCATCTTTGCTTGATCACTTTCCAACTCACCAACTCAGCCCCACCTATGCCCCGAGGATTGTGTTTTCCTTTTGGTACAATAGCCGGCTCTCACACATATGTGTCCAGGCCACGCGTGACTTCATCCTTCACCCCACAGTCATCATGAATGTTCGCATACGCGTAAGTCGTCACATTTCTAAGTCGTCACTTTTTTCTCGGTCCCGATGGTGACGACTTACGCCTAGTCTACTGTATATGTTTATTTATATATATATATATATATATATATATATATATATATATATATATATATATATATATATATATATATATATATATATATATATATATATATATATATATATATATATATATATATATATATATATATATATTGTTGTGGTTACCAAATTCGCAAACCACCATTCAGGTCCCTTAGGTGAGGTATCTCGGTAAGTACATGTGTAGTTAGGCCCAAACCCGTTGTCTAGTGGGAATACATGTCATTTATGCGTGCTGCGACTCTTCAGGATAGCCGTTTTTCTTTTGCTATCTTTATTTTGGACCAACCGCCATGATTACCACCACAACCACAACATCAACCACCAACCACAACGCCGCTTCACCACAACCGCCACGACCTTCCCGTCACACCTCGCAACCGTCGCATCGCCACCGTTCTTGCCCCGCTGTGGGTACCGGTGTTGGACTCGTGCAGGGCGCGCGCCGAACAGCGTGCACAAAATCACGGATTTTGTGCTTCAAAAACGGATCAAAAACGACACACGCCCACTTTTTGCCGTCCAATCGGTGAGCGAGGGGCGAATTGGCCCCGCCCCCAGGGCGATCGATATATGCAAATTTATGGATCAAAAAGCCTTCACGCCCACTTTTTCTCGGGCCAATGGGGAGCGAGGTGAAAGGTCGAAGGGAGGGGGTCAAAGATGAGAGGGCGAAGCTACGGGGCGGATAAAAGGACCGTGTTCGTCAGTCCAGAAAGTCCAGAGGCGGAGAGTAGGAGAGTCCAGAGGCGGAGAGTAGGAGAGTCCAGAGGCGGAGAGTAGGAGAGTCGAGAGGCGGAGAGTAGGAGAGTAGGAGAGTCGGAAACAGAGAGTCAAGACTTCGCAGGCGGTGGAGTTGGCAAGAAGGAGCTGGTCGTCGTGTGCGTTGGAGTCGGAACGGAGGGGACGGAGCTGTGGAAAGGCAGCGACACCAGACGAGGGGGTGCTCGCGTCGGGAGCTGCACCCCAGGGAGGCCGACAGCGCGACCTGGCCGAGGTGGAGATGCTCGTCGCGGGATAATAAAAATCCTCTATACCCCGAGCATCAGCAACCCCCTCCTGTTTCCCCCCGCGCTGAGATAGTGCGACCAAGGGGGCCCCTTTCCCAACCCCTACCAGACACTGTCCGCGAGGCCCGCGGAGTTGAGGCGCCATCGCCGCTCCGCGTCTCATCACCAGACGGGTAGGCGCGACCCGGTCTCGGCCTCAGGCCCGCCTCATCCTTGAGGGTATTCTTTTCCTTGGTTTTGGGTATGTGTTGTCGGCGCCGTCTGTGAAGTAGAATTGTATAAGTGTTGCCGTGTGCTCGGTAGTCGGTATTAGCTCTGCATTGTGTTTTCGCTTTTACATTTGCTTTTTGTGTAAATTGCATTGTGTCTTTTCTGTGTGCTTTTGGTGGAATTGAATGTGTGCTCCCGTGTGCCGCGAATAAATGTGCTTTGTGTTGAACTGTTTCCCGCTTCGCTTCGTCTTTTCCTCTATTGAATCCCCATCTTGCTTCACGTAAAGGGTTGGTAGTGGGCTGAATACGCCCGATAAATAATCGAACCGTCGAGGTCGACGATAACACCGCTCGGTTATTCTGATAGTACGGAACGGGTCGCTTAAGTGGCCCGTGTCCGAAGTCGACCTGCGGCGAGGTGCGATCGCCCGGTCTACCCTCCGCGTGGGTACTTAGGTAGGTCAAATTTGGCGAGCAACCCTATCCCACGCGGGGGCTGATTGGCTCGATCGCGGTGAGACCGAAAGGTCCACCCGTGACTGGTTCCCGGCGTTAGTCCGAGAGGGTCACGACTGGATTGTCCGTCCGGTGGGCGACGTGCCGCGATTCGAGTTACGTGGCCGTCAGCACGCCGGCGGGCGCGAATACCGCAACACTGGTGTCAGGAGTGGGATACAAATTCATCGCCCTCCTCGCGGCACTGGTATCGGAGAACAGGAAAACGGGCTCTCCTGTCTCCGGCTAAATTCACGGGAATCGGTCCAGGGGTGAGAGAAGCGACCCTCGATTCCCTCCAAATTACGAGCGAGCAAATTAACCCTTTAAGAGAAGCAAGATGGCGTCTCAAGGCGAGCGGGAGCCGGGGGTATTAGAAATGGATGTAGAATGTGTGGAATCCATGGTCCAGGATGGAATCCCCGAGCAGGAAATGTTGATTGTGCAGGAACACGGACTCTCCCAACTGAACCCAGAGCCCGAAATGGGTGCGGCAGCGGCCGCAGTGTATTACACCTCCCCCCCCCTCTCCACCAAAACCCTTCCCCAACCCTTGCCGAAACGGCTCAGCTGAGTGCATCCGACATGGCCCAGCTATGCGCCATGCTGGCGGCAATGATCGAAAAAATGAATGCGAATATGAAAAACGAAATGAAAGGCATGAACGAAAAGATGGATGCGAATACACAAAAAATGGATGAAAAGATGGATACAAATACAAATGAAGTGAAAACGACGATGGATGCGAATACACAGCAAATAAAAAAAGAAATGAAAGAACTACGGGGTGAGACGCAGAACATGGGCCGATGCCTGCAGGCGGGCATGAAGGCCGTTAGCAGGGAACTTAAAATGGCGACTCCACGTGTCGGAACGAACGAGCTGGGAGGGGGTGCAGCGGCTGACAGGCCCGCGGTGGAGGCGGGTAAGAAAATAATTCGGGAGACAAGAGACGAGGTGAAAGTAATTGGGAGGGAGAGAAAAGAACAATTAATACGGAAAGCAAGGATGAGGTACGCGGAGATCGTGAAAGAGCAAGGAGTGAAAAACAGGGAAGGACGGGAGCGACTTAAAGAGAAAGCAAGGTTGACCTACATAAAGATAAGGGAAAGACGCCAGAAAGAAGCAAAGACCAATAAACACGATGAAGACGGGGTAAGTGACGCGCGCACACACACGGAGGTAGTGGAGGATAATGGGGGTGAGCTGGCGGACTGGGTAGAGACCCAGTGCGAGCACCTGGATGGCCTCCTCCAGGAACGAGGGGAGGGAGTATGCCCCCTTGAGGCGAGTCACGACCAGGTGAGTTCGGTCGTGCTTTGCGAGGTTGAGGGGAGGAGTGCTACGAACGGGTGCTTGGAGAGCTTGGGGGGTATAGAGCCCCCGGAGACCCTTGTGGGGACACGAATCCCCAGTGTGGTTGTCCCTGTGTGTGTGGTGCAAGGTGTGAGTGCGTCCCCGTGTGTGGAGGCGACCCCGTGTGTGAGTGGTGTGGTGGCGATGGTGCCAGAGTACGTGCTTCCCAGCACGCCATGTGTGGATGAGGCACCGTGTGTGTGAGGCACGGTGTGTGGATGAGGCACCGCGGTTGAGTGCCCCCACGTGTATGAGTGAGGAACGGTGTGTGGATGAGGCACCGCGGTTGAGTGCCCCCGCGTGTATGAGTGAGGCACGGTGTGTGGATGAGGCACAGCGGGTGAGTGCCCCCGCGGGTGTGAGTGGAGTGGTTTGTATGAATGGAGCACCACGTGTGAGTGGTATGGGTTATGCAAGGGAGACCGTGTGTGTGAGAGAGCGGTATGTGAGGGAGATGTCGGTTGGCATGCGGGAGCACGCAGCCGCGTCTCCCGGTGTGAATGTGATGGAGTGGACTGTGTGCGTCGTAACACGCAGGTGTGCGTGTGTGGAATGGAGACGGAGACGGCGACAGAGGAGAGAAAGCCGAGTAGCGGCTGTAGTTGTTTCGGGGACCGTGCCGGGTTCACCCAGCAGTGAGCACGCGGTTCGTGCTGTGCAACGCACGAGAGCGGCACGTGCTCGCTTGCGAGAGTGAAGTCCCGGTCCGGGAACGCACGCGGTGGATTTGCCGATCCCGCGGACGGACAAAGTTTAGGCAGGGAAACGGATTTGGACCGGACGGGTTCTCCACGCGATCGTGTGTGTTAAGCTCCAACGGGCAAAGCACATGTGTTCGCGTGGGGAACCCCTCGAGACGTGGGGCTTGTTTTTTTTTATGCGCACGGTGACGTCATGGCTGCACGTGGGGTTGGAATCCGGCAGGAGGGGTATCTCTGCCGAATGGAACCGTCCAAAGAGGGACGAGGAACACGTGCAGCTGCATGACGTCACGGGCAGGTGCAAAGTGCGCGAGTTGCTGCGCTGGTGATGCGCATGAAGAAAAAAAAAAAAGAGAAAAAACAAGCCTCACTTTCGGGTGCACAGGATTCCTGGGCAAGGGGTGAAAGACCCCCTTCCCTGGGCACAGGATGGAAACTAGTTAGGGGGAAGGGTTAGCTTAGCTAGACCGACTTCATGGGGCAGGGGTAAGTCCTCACGGAGTCCGTGGAATGGATTAGTTAGAGGGATTGTAGCCAGATTTAGGATGGGAAAATGGTAAATAATTAATGGGATTATTTGGAGACAGTGACAGACTTGTGAATGTGTAGAGGGGACGTAGCTTAGCTACGTAGGTTAAAAGGAACGTGCTATAGTGTAAGGGACGACGTGGGAGCACGAGTTAGTTAGGGGATGTAGTTAGAAGGATGGCAGAGTTCAGTGGTGTGTGTGTTGAAGAGTTGGTGGGTGAAGTGGAAGCATGTACATGGTGAGTGAGTGAGGCCAGCGGGTCTGTGTGAGTGGAGCGAATGGGGACTGCATGGTGCGATGAGTGATTGGGGGGAGGAGTGACTCCCGCCCAAGGGACCCCGGGGTCAGTGTAGAGTGAGTTAGCTGGGTTAGTCAAATTGAAAAATGGAGGTCGTTTTGTTGTTGGTGGGAATGTAGGCTCGAGACCCATTTGGAGGGGTGCAGGAGCCCTGTTGACGGGCTTGGGAGCGTGGCTGCGAAAGGTGAGTATCGCTGAGTGGGTACCCCGGGCACCAGGCTAGTCGGCCGCGGTAGGCCATGGGCCCATGGGGGGCCGGGATAGAGTAGTGGGCACGGGTGCGCCTGCTTGGTGCGGGGGCCCGGGGCGCCATTAGCCGCGTGGGCAGTGTTGTGGGCACGGGTGACCCTCGGAAAGGGGCCTGGGAGGCCAGCCTGCCACGTGTGCGTTTCAGGGGAGGTGCCATGGGGGGCACTCCCCGGTGTTAGGGAGCTGGTAGGCTCGGAGGCAGTGTAGTGCCCGGGGGTGCCATAGCGGGAGAATCGGCAGAGGGTCGTGCCTGCCAAAGGGAGCCACGTGTCCCAGCCAGGAGACCGTGTGAGGGCACGGAGCGAAAATTGGGGGGCGAGGCCCGAAATTGTGAGGACACCAACACAGGCGATGGGAATCTGGGTTTATAGAACCAATAGTTTAAGCGAGAGGCGCTTGTTGAAAGCCCCGGGGTAGTTTAACAGTTAAATGGTTAGGGTAGATTAGGAAGTGTACCCCTCCGCACCATCCATCCCCTCGCTCTCGTTGTGGGCCGCTGGACCCACTTTGGTTATAGATCGCCGAACTCTGGGGAGGCCATTCTGAGGCTTCGTTGGGCCTCGACACAGGACGCTAGCTCTCCCTTGTTCCCCTCCGGGAAGGGAACGTAGGGGTTGGGAGTAGGCTAGGTGACAGGATAGGTTAGCCGAACAAAGACGATAAAGGGGGTTAGGGGACGATTTATAGTGGGGGAGTAAAAATAAAAACAACAAAAAAATAAGTTGGGGCTAAATTGGGGTTTGACAAATTAAGGGAGTGGGTATGTACAGTGACAGGCAAAGGCGATAGGTGGGAGGGAGACAGGTAGGTAGGTCCGAGCCCGCCTTCCGAGTGGCCAGCACCACCGCACTCCCTCCACCAACCTCCATTGAACGGCAAAGGCTGGCCAACTTCATCGGCTGGCCGTGTTTTGCTTCAAGGCGGAGGCCGGCCAACTTCATCGGCAGCTGTTGTTTTGCTGCAAGGCCTGTGCCATCGGCTGGCCGTGTTTGCTTCAAGGCCTGTGCCGGCCAGTTCATCTGCTGGCTGTTTTTCTTCAAGGCCTGTGCCGGCCAGTTCATCTGCCCGCTATGTTTGCCTGCAGCGGCCTTCTTCTGCGGGCTGTGTTTGCCTGCTGCCTTTGCCATGCCATGCCCACTGCCCATGTTCACCAGCCCCGTTCAATTTTGCTTTGCCCCCCCTGTTCATTTCCATGTGCGCCAGGATCCGCAAGGCAACAGTTTGCAAGCTGCGAGAACTGCCCTGTTGGCAGCTACAACACGGGCCTGCAGTGGCGGCCCGTGCACCGTGTTTGTGTCCATGCATCCATTCGTTGTGTTCATTGCGTGTGCCACTTGAGCTGGCACGGAGACTGCGTTTGTGCAGCCCATGCACCGTTGTGGTTCACTGCGTTCAGTTCAAAAGGGAAGGCCTTGGACTGCGTGTGAGCAGCCAGCCACGTTCCCTGTCACCTGCATTGTTTTGAGCCAGAGACTGCATGCGGGCAGCCTGGCTCCCTGCTAACTGCTTTTCTTTTGCAGAGTTCAATGATCCTGGGCCATGGTTTAGTGTAAAATTTGTAAGTTAAGGTTAAGATGTACTGTAAATATGAGTGCGCCCCCGGCATGTATGTCTTAGCGCCGGCAATTTTATTTAAGTCGTCCGTGTGAGTGAGTTTGTTTAGATAGTTACGCAGCCCTCAGGTTATTTATTTTGGGGACACGAATACCATGAATGTCGCACTCAGGGATCCGTAGGTAAAATGTACTAGGGGAAAACTACACATGATGGCACACAAAAATTTGACGACTCGGAACGAGTCTGTAAAAAGGGGAGGGGGTAGTGTTGTGGTTACCAAATTCGCAAACCACCATTCAGGTCCCTTAGGTGAGGTATCTCGGTAAGTACATGTGTAGTTAGGCCCAAACCCGTTGTCTAGTGGGAATACATGTCATTTATGCGTGCTGCGACTCTTCAGGATAGCCGTTTTTCTTTTGCTATCTTTATTTTGGACCAACCGCCATGATTACCACCACAACCACAACATCAACCACCAACCACAACGCCGCTTCACCACAACCGCCACGACCTTCCCGTCACACCTCGCAACCGTCGCATCGCCACCGTTCTTGCCCCGCTGTGGGTACCGGTGTTGGACTCGTGCAGGGCGCGCGCCGAACAGCGTGTACAAAATCACGGATTTTGTGCTTCAAAAACGGATCAAAAACGACACACGCCCACTTTTTGCCGTCCAATCGGTGAGCGAGGGGCGGGTGGCCCCGCCCGAGGGCGATCGATATATGCAAATTTATGGATCAAAAAGCCTTCACGCCCACTTTTTCTCGGGCCAATGGGGAGCGAGGTGAAAGGTCGAAGGGAGGGGGTCAAAGATGAGAGGGCGAAGCTACGGGGCGGATAAAAGGACCGTGTTCGTCAGTCCAGAAAGTCCAGAGGCGGAGAGTAGGAGAGTCCAGAGGCGGAGAGTAGGAGAGTCCAGAGGCGGAGAGTAGGAGAGTCCAGAGGCGGAGAGTAGGAGAGTCGAGAGGCGGAGAGTAGGAGAGTAGGAGAGTCGGAAACAGAGAGTCAAGACTTCGCGGGCGGTGGAGTTGGCAAGAAGGAGCTGGTCGTCGTGTGTGTTGGAGTCGGAACGGAGGGGACGGAGCTGTGGAAAGGCAGCGACACCAGACGAGGGGGTGCTCGCATCGGGAGCTGCACCCCAGGGAGGCCGACAGCGCGACCTGGCCGAGGTGGAGACGCTCGTCGCGGGATAATAAAAATCCTCTATACCCCGAGCATCAGCATCCCCCTCCTGTTTCCCCCCGCGCTGAGATAGTGCGACCAAGGGGGCCCCTTTCCCACCCCCTACCAGACACTGTCTGCGAGGCCCGCGGAGTTGAGGCGCCATCGCCGCTCCGCGTCTCATCACCAGACGGGTAGGCGCGACCCGGTCTCGGCCTCAGGCCCGCCTCATCCTTGAGGGTATTCTTTTCCTTGGTTTTGGGTATGTGTTGTCGGCGCCGTCTGTGAAGTAGAATTGTATAAGTGCTGCCGTGTGCTCGGTAGTCGGTATTAGCTCTGCATTGTGTTTTCGCTTTTACATTTGCTTTTTGTGTAAATTGCATTGTGTCTTTTCTGTGTGCTTTTGGTGGAATTGAATGTGTGCTCCCGTGTGCCGCGAATAAATGTGCTTTGTGTTGAACTGTTTCCCGCTTCGCTTCGTCTTTTCCTCTATTGAATTCCCATCTTGCTTCACGTAAAGGGTTGGTAGGGGGCTGAATACGCCCGATAAATAATCGAACCGTCGAGGTCGACGATAACACCGCTCGGTTATTCTGATAGTACGGAACGGGTCGCTTAAGTGGCCCGTGTCCGAAGTCGACCTGCGGCGAGGTGCGATCGCCCGGTCTACCCTCCGCGTGGGTACTTAGGTAGGTCGAATTTGGCGAGCAACCCTATCCCACGCGGGGGCTGATTGGCTCGATCGCGGTGAGACCGAAAGGTCCACCCGTGACTGGTTCCCGGCGTTAGTCCGAGAGGGTCACGACTGGATTGTCCGTCCGGTGGGCGACGTGCCGCGATTCGAGTTACGTGGCCGTCAGCACGCCGGCGGGCGCGAGTACCGCAACAATATATACTTCTAAACATACATATTATATATATATATATATATATATATATATATATATATATATATATATATATATATATATACTTCTAAACATACATATATATATATATATATATATATATATATATATATATATATATACATATATATATATATATATATATATATATATATATATATATATATATATATATATATATATATATATATATATATATATATATATATATATACACACTGTATATATTTATACAGTGTATATTGGAGGTAGAAACAATTGCAGATTGTAATGGTGGATGATTTCAGATTATAGGGAACTCGCTGCCTGTTTGAAGCTCTTATGCTTTTGTTAATGCAATATCCTGGTCTTGCCTCTGATTTCCAGTTTTTCAAGTTGCTTCATTCACGTTTTTGGAATCCCATTCTTTCCAAATTGTTAGTTCATTTGATAACAACTCTGGACTTGTTTATATTTTTTGTATCTGGTCTCAGGGGTAAAATGCATAGTTTAGATTGTTACTTCATGGTACGTGTTCGCATAAGCATAAAGTAATTCCTGTATTTTATAAAAAGAGTGTCGAGCACATGTCTAGAAGGATCTGGTCTTCCCCACCAGAGTCTGTATCGAAGCCCTGCCTTTCCCCCCCTCCTCTATTGTCTTGGGTTTTCCCCATTCTCCATCTGTGTTCATGTATTTTCCATCTAAATTAGCAACGAGCGAGGTACATATGCTCTGCCTAAGAGAGGGCCGGATAGCCGATGGACAAACAGTTTGTGTCGGACTTGGGCAAAAAACAGAAAAACAACAAATGCTGAATCCGCAAATGTCACGGGTGGAACCCCTCACATGATTTCCTCATTCTGCTTTAAATTTCATCTCTCCATATTTTCATTCCAAACAGAATCATTCCAATCACAAATTAATACTATACCATCAATTTATGAAAATATAATATTGCAAACACTCATGAGGTAAACGAAGAGAAATGCCATTCAACATTACATCTGGATTGGGAGCAGCTTCGTACAGATCGAAACTCAAATTAATAAATGTATTGAGGGATTTATTAAACATCTCACCCACCGAAGGACATCTGTTGGGACCCCAAAACGTTCCACAGAAGGTTTTGCTGTGTTAGCCTCAAAACTGAGGGAGTAGTTTGTGGACGGACAGACACTCCTGCTTTATCATATAGATTAGTAGATCTCCGGCACTCAGCTATTGCTCTCAGTGGATTTGCCATGGGCATGTGTTCTGAAAAACCCATTCACACCAAATTAACCAGGAGGATGTGGAGATATTCTCATACCCTGCCCATGGGTGTTTTTGTTTCATATAATGATTCTTTTGTGATGACACAACACCGGGGCAACTTTATTTTGTCTCGCTCCAA